>NC_092825.1:99137976-99470296 GCF_039878825.1 Excalfactoria chinensis | reverse complement strand
CTTCTTATAGAAAATATCAAAGAAAAGAGCAAATCCCAAGCTTCATCTCATCATCGTACTCAGAAAAGGAGAAAGACAGAAGAAGACAGCATGGCTGCAGACCTGAATGTCTCTGAGCTGGATAAATGCAGAGAGGATCTAAATGCCATACTTGTTCACTGGGAGCCCGTTTTCCCAGCACTGACTACCAAACATCCAGAGGAACCCCTCAAATCTGCTGACCCTTCAGATGAAGCAGTCAGCCTGACCTGTGCATCCGCATACATAGTAACTAAGTGGCTGGTGAAGTCCATGGTTGAGCACAGCCTCAATATGCAGAATGTTTCATTAACTCTGCAGTGGCTGCAGAATTGCATCTTGCCGTACCCAATGGCAGTGCAAGAGGTGCTCAGGGATGAGACCCTGAGGAACAACATCTTCAAGTTTTACAGTCGGATCTGCGAGGCCAGCAGTGGGGCAATGGGACACTTAAAAGATCTCTGCTTGTTCAGTTCAATTATGCTTCACCTGATGGATGCTCAAGGCCTGACTAACAACAGCTGTCATGAACTTGTAAAAACATTGTGTCAGTCGGCAATGACGGAAGAGGATGTGAACAAGAAGGGTAACTTGACTCTTCTTTCTCAGTCATGTTACAAGGCAGAGTTGTGATAGACAGTAGTTGGTTCCGTGGGTATTTTTATTCATCAGAACTGTTTTGTGTCCATTGGTGCTCATCGCTTGAACAATGTGAGAGCTGTGTCTCAGGTGTGGTATGGGCATGTGGGTTGGCAGAGAATATGGCTGTGCTGTAGGGGTTTCTGGTTGTACAACAGTCATGCTCCCTGAAAGAAACTTTCCCTTCTAGGATGTTAATGGAGTTCAGTGAGGTACATAAATGTAATTCCAAGGGGAAAAATAGTCTGCAACAAATAAATCCATGTGGGTTCTCCTCCAGATACTGTTCATTGTTCCCACTGAATTGCAAAAGGCACAGGTCAGATTCCAGACCTTTTCATTTAAAGATGTTGGCAGGGTGTGTTAACAAGAAACTGTTTTCTGTCCTTACTATGGGAAAGATAGTTGGCTTTGTATGAGTGAGTCTGGCTTAGTAACTTGCACGTATTCCATCTAGAAAATGGTTAGGAAGGTTATACAGTTGTCTAGATAAAGTGAGCTATTTTGTTACTGCTACGTGGAATTAGAAACGTATCTGTTCTGATTGTTTTCTGTTTATTCTTCCACAGCTGTTTCTGTATTCCTGACTTCTGTTTACATCGGGGACATATGGCTTGGAGCACAGGAGCCAGATATGTTAATAACCCACGTCAAATTGATCTGCAGTAGTACAGATGATAAATTAAACGATGATGACATGGAAACTGACAAGCAAGGAGAAGAAACTATTGTGCCTCTTTGCAGAACCCTTTCCTCAGCTGCACTGGGACACTGATTCAGCAAACTGACACGTCTGTAATGTTACGTGCTCAGCCATCGTTGCTGTGAGCCATGAAATCCTCCTGAACTGTTCTTCATGTGAAACTACCTTTTGTCATAAAGATCAATATTTGATTACTTTGTGTGAACTCTCAGGAGGAGGAGTGATTCATCATGGTCATGGTTTTTATTTTCCTTCTGCAGTTATGGAACACAACATTATTTATATCATTTTTTTTATTACAAGCATTTTTAATGTTACGAAGAACCAAAGAAAACTGATTAGTGCATCTCCTCTGGTCTGCATTTCAGTCCACATGCAATTAAAACCCATCCTCTCTCCGATGTAGGATGTTGAAAAAAATGACTGCAGTACTTCACCACGGTTTGGTATGAGAGCAAAGAACACAAGTGCACAGAGCTTTAGCCACGATGATCTGCTATTTCTTGAGGAACCATTTCTTTCAGGATACTTGATACTAAAACAGATGGTACCGAGCCTTTGGAATCATAACGATCTAGAATTCTTCTCGTTTTTAGATTGCTTTTGAAAGCATTTCTATTGGAGGTGGTCCGTTTTTATTCTCTTTTCTGCTGGTGATGTTTTATGGTTGTGGGTTGTTGTTATTTTTTAATTAAAAAATGCACTGTCCATCATCACTGCTGGAACATTCAGCAAAGACTTCTCCATTCTAAGAAGATGAGGGAGAGAGCTGAGACCCAAATAACTTGCTGGTGATTGATAAAACGTGTGTTTTATTGGATGTTCTCTGTGAAGTGTGATAAATGTTTCTGGAGCGTGGCCTCCAGGGCAGTTTAACGCCTCATTCCAGACACGCAAACAGGCAGAGCCTGAACTCAAACCTTTGAAATGTAAAACGGGATTTATTAAATCGACTCATGAATATGTGCTGTGCCCAGGTCCTCCATACAGGGTCTGTGCTGAGGGAAAAATTCAAAGTGCACACTCCATGTGATCTTTATATAATGTGTTTTTTTTAAAGAATAAAAGAGCGTGAGATGCAGATGAGGATTGCTGCTGCCTGCCTGTATCCTTGTCCTAAAGAAGCCGTAATACATCCATCAAGACCTGGTTTAAAAATTAAAAATGTTACCTTGAAAAAGCTCTACAAGCCCAGCAGAGGCTGAAGCAGGGCATGATATTAATAGAGCATCACTGGAGTGCAACAGCAAGAAATGTTATTTGCAAAGAACAAAAGTATTTTGCTTTATTTAGAAACCCAAAACAGACAAAAATGAAACCAGAGGAGCTGCACAAGGCAGGATCTAAAAGTGAAGGTTGGAGATGGAAAGAAGCCATCTTGTCTGAGTGGGAAAGGATACTCATGGCACGTAGGGGAAGTTTTTCAGCTGTCTTGAGGGACTGATCACATCAAGCAGTGGTTTATAATGAGATTTGTTTGAGAGAATTAAAGAAATGAGATAAAACCGTTCAAACTGCAAAAGGCCGTAATGCACAAATATTTTTCTCTTGGAACTAGAGAAATTCAATCACTGCCCAAATCTATCTTAATTGGTAATAATAATTTTCCCCAAGCCAGGTCTGTTTTGCCCTGCTTGTAACTACTAAGCAATCTCCCAGTCTTAATTTTGACCCTGGGGCAGCCAGAAAGCAGCTAGGTGGGCAGCTTCATGCAACCCAAGGCCAACCCACTGCAATGGGTGCAGTGCTGCAGGGTGGCAGTGGCGAACTATAGACCCTTTCAAGCACTTCTGAAGGGAACAAAACCCAAAGTCTCAATGCCACAATGCCTTGTTATTCTGTCTCCCAACAAGCTTTATGAGGAAAGTTTTTGGGTGTGTACCTCAGTGGTTCCTAATAATGCCTTTTTACACACTGTGTTTGCTTAAAAGGATTGTGCAACTGTGTTGCTTGCAGAAGGAGGATTCGTTTGTTGAAGCTCATCCACGTGGAAGAGTAATTGATGAATTAAGACATGTTTCTGGAAGTGCATCAGACGCAAACAGGCACGCTCAATTATTTCTGCTTTAACAGCTATTGGCACACCTGGATATTTCCCTCTGTGAATGGATGCAGTGATTTCTCTATGCAGTCACTGCTAAAATAAGAAAAATGACTGTCATGTTTATAGCTGGTTTAGCTGATGAGCTGCAAGGTACTGGCCTGTCATGTTAAAAATGCAGAGCTCCTGCCTTCTCTGGGGATATCAAGACCTGCCAGGACACTGTGCAACCTCCTGTAGGGAACCTGCTTTAATACGACTTGATGGTCTCCAGAGGCCCCTTCCAAGCCCTACCATTCTGTGATTCTCAGGAAAGAGATGCTGCTTCTGTGAGCTTCAATATAGTCTAACAATGAAGTAATTAAGAGACTATGATGAAGTTTTTTCTGGAAATAATGGCCAAGTATCTTTAAAATCAAAAGCCCCACACAGACGGCTAGCAGATGAATGACTTGTGCGTGTGAATTGCTGCCAGCATATTCAAAATGAATGTCGGTAAATTAGATGGTGAGTCAGTATCTTCGGAAGTTAAGCTTGAATGGAATTAATCATGGAGAGGATTCAGAAGTGGAAAACTTGCCCCCTAGATGAGTCTATATTTTAAAACAAGGAGTTTCTACAGCTTAACACGAGTCATTTGTTCTGCTATCATCCTTGTGATGAGAACCACGTGCATGAAACTTGAGGGTGTGCTGCAGCGGGCCGAACAGCCTGCCCTCATTGCAAGGACAGGTATTTCGGCCTATATACTAAAATACACAGGAAGTTAGCAAAGTCATCAGCCCCTAAAGAACATATTGCTTCCTGAGGTATGGGGAGTATGGTAGGCACCTACAAGATTGAGTGCAGGTGGGGTTTTTTGAGTTGTTAAGTGGATCTCAGCCCCACAATGGGCTGCTGGTACACAACATGTCTGACGTGTTGGAAGGAAGGGACTTCAAGCAGCGTGAGCGATTGGGTGGAGTGATGTCACATTTGAGGAATAATGTTTTTATGGGAGTCAAGTATGTCTTTGAACCAACAGCATGAACTGCTTTGGGTAGTGCTTTGTTGGCTAATGGATGTAATGTTTCAACCGGGTATGGATGCTATAGGCTGCAGACGAGTCTGAGGGTGGACATGATTTGCAGTGGGACAGTTGGTGCCACACAAGTGAAATTCTCACCCCTTTTAAGGCAGCAGAAGCTTTGTGGCCAATGAAAATCAGTCTGGCCTTTGCTATGAATGTTCATTTGTGTTTTCTGAGGGAACGACACGTTCCGAGACATGAGGAAGGTTGCTGTGATCATGTGGGTTGGCTGAAGGAAAACTTTAGCTCTCTGATACATTTCTATCCATGTTCTATCTTCCGTTCCTGTGGCATTTCCTAATTTTCTCCATGTATCCATGACTCAGCAGATGCGAAGCCTCAATAGGATTCCAAGCCCAATACCAGCTGTAGTCAATTGGCTCAAAAAACAAACTGAAGAGTTTATCTCAGAGATTTATGAAAATGGAGTTTTAAAAAACAATACAACTACAAATGCGTGCTCTGTGGTTTGGTCTGTCTTGGGTTTAAGGCTTTGTTTAACGCAGCCTGATATGCCCATATCCCCTGTATGCAGCATAAAACTGCTCTGCCAATGGTTCACTGTAGTTCCTGCCACCTGCTTGGTGAGATGGAACTGTTATTTTTTTCCTCAAGTTAATTCTGTGTTGTCCTCAGACTTGCAATTAGTTATGCAGTCCTTTCTCTACTCCAACTGTTGCTGCCTTCCCGACTCTGCAATTCTGGTCACGCATTTACTGTAGCTCTAAGGGTTTCTCACCATCTCTTGGACCTGTCTGGTTCTGTGTGGCTTTCATGGCACTCCAAGGCTGAGGAAAGGTGGAAAGAGCTGCAGGGTTGGGGGGTGTGACTTGCCCTCCCCACCTCATGGAAAAGCTGTGGCCTTCACAGAGGGCTCTACATTCGATTAGAATAGTTTTCAGCCCAAAATGAAAGCAAGCAACTTATGCAGAAATATGTTGTTGCTTTTGTGGTTTTGCCAGCATTTTCCTTTGGTATAAAACACAACAAACACACTTCTTCTAAAGCCTGATTAACTCACAGACACCTCTTCAAATCTGTTCAGTCTTCACGTTTCTTTTCCACTTACCAGTTCAAAATGAAAGCAAAAGGTGATTGGCTATTTGTGGCAAAACTATTTCTGGGCAGTGGGTAAAGCTAATGAGTTTACTTAGTAAGACAAGCTCACTTGAGATATTTGGTGCTGCCAGTAGCTTTTTAGAAGGCCGTTCTAGCTAAGCAGTGGTCATGATTTTTAAGTAAATTAAATATTTACTTTTCTTTTGCAAAATAAAAACAAAAAAATAAAATTCTATCCCTTGGGGAATTGCTGAGCTTGAAATCAGTGAAGAAAGTTGTGACCCTTCCAAAAGCAAAGTTTTATTGCTGATGTTATACTTGCCGTTGTTGCTTACTTCTGAGAGTATGACCAAATGGAGATGTCACTGAGATGCTGCTGATGAGATTGTGATCTGAGGGCAAAGCTAGAATAGATGTGTCACTGCAGCTCTCACAATGTCTAAACAATATTGTTTATGCTGCACAATCTATGTGATGCTGCTTTCATTCACAGCAAGAAAACTCAGGGCTAACTGTTTCTGCAGAGATACCCTTGAGGATAACAGGACACGGCGTGCTTCAGAGAACACAAAAAGTAAGTGGTATGTGCTTTCTGCCAGAGGAGCAGATCTGCTCTCAGCCAAGTGCCTGCTAATGAGAATTACTCAACAGGCAGTAAACACTTTGCATGACGTAACTGAGAGAAGAGTCTGAATCTTTACTGAGAGAGATTTTGCAGCCATCATCACCACCATCTAAAATGTTCTTCTAATCAGGCCACTCCAGCAATGCTGCTCAAATATAGCAGGTAGTTCTTCATTTTAGGCATCCAGGATTTGTCAGGTTTGGTCTCAGCTGTTCTTTTCCTGAACTAATTCAGTTGCAGGCTAATGTACTAATTGTTTCCACAGCCAGGTAAACTGTCCCGCTGATTCTGTTTCACCTCTTCTGGTTTTAACTCAGGCTGAAATACTTCCATGAAAGCCACTGTCATCTGGAAGGCAGCTGGGTGTTCCAGGAGCAACCAAATCTGAGAACGGACTGCTGAGATTGTCGCAGTGAGGCTGCTCGCTGTTGGAATTGCTTTCTTCTACCCGGTTCCTTGCGACCACCTGTCTGTAATGGGTGGAAAGGCAAAATGTATTGTTATCAGGGACTACTGTTTGGAAGACAGATAGTAGCAGTTTCATAAGCAAGTACATTTAGAAAAGTTTCAAAAAATGTAGAAGATGGTTCTTCCAATACAAATCTTCGAATCCAGTATGAGAGATCCTTTTGGATTTCAGCTTTCTTCATCCACTGTGAGAATTATGTCCTTAGCTGGTAACAACCAACAGCAAAATAGTGAGCTGTGGGCCACACTTGGTGGACACCCTTGCTCTTAATGAGACCTTCAATCTGACCCAATCACGGTTGCCCTTCAGTCCAATCCGAGGCATGGTTCTCCACCTGCCTCTTTATAGAGGAAACTAGGAACGTTGCTATGACTTGTTCTGCAGTGAGGGTGAAGGGATCTGTCATCAGCACTCCTGGGAAAGAAAGGGGACAGGACTGACGTGTGAATGTGAGCAAGCGTACAAGAGAGACAGTCCTTGTCGCTGGGGGCAAGGGCAAGAGGGATGTGTGGTACCTGGGAGAGATCCCCTGGGATCTGAGCAAGAAAGTGCACATAGGACAAGGGCAGCAGGAAATGTTCAGTGTACATAACAAAGATCTATGATTCTGCCCCCCCCAAAAAAAACAGTTGAGAGGTGGATGGGGTGACGACGGGAGAACAGCTGAGTTCACCCTGCGTCTTGTAGCCCATTCCCTCCTCCCAGCACCTTCCCAAAATTCACCCATAAAAAAGAAATGACAGGTAAACCCTAGCCTAAAAGCAGCAAATTGCACTGAATACGGCATAACACAAGGTGATGGTCCCAACTACCACTCCATCCTTAGGGCTTTAAAGGGGGAAAGGGAAATTATATTGGCAAGGAAAAAGTGCCCCAAAAGTGTGAAAGAAAAAGGAAACTTTTTGCTAAGTCTTATTAATGCAGTGGTGCCACTGATTGACAGGAGGAATAAAGGAGGGCTCTCTGACTAAAAGCCACATTTGTATCAGTGCTCAGATGGACATAACAAAACTGAAAGTGCAAGATAAAATTAATGGGATGGAAAGGGAAACAATTTTTTGGAGGAAGGGAAGTAACAATTTGGTAACATCAAATTTACAATTAATTAATGAAAGACATCTGTGCCTGACAAAGCTAACACAGCAGTGATTCTACTTAATGGTAATGAAAAAATAAATACAACAAAATCCCCAAGTCTCAGCAACAGGCCCACCATAGGATGGAGGCAAGTAGACTTGGGCTTTTCATTGCTATTATGCAGGCGTATTCAAGAAATCTTTCTTCTCCACTTGACAGAAACAAGACAAAAGTATTCTTACCAAAACAGGATGCTTCCTTTGCAGTCCATTAAGTAGCTAAGTGTCATTAGCTAGCTATCCAAACTTTCACACCAGCGGGAAAACTTACATCCCAGAGACCTGAAACCTGTCTGAGGAGCACTCTGGCCGGCTCTTGTTAATCTTTAACCATCCTTGGAACAGTGGGGAAATATGAGACTGGAAAGGCTCTCATGTCCCAGTACTCAAAGTGAGTGAACTGGTCAAGCCAGGTCGCTACAAGCCAGTGTAACTGACCTCAGCCCCAGACAAAATCATGGAATTAAAGCTAAGATAAGATACAACTGAACAAGTATTTCAAGGGGCGCCAACAAAAAATAATTCCAGATAGTATGGTTTTATAGAAAGGTGGGAACAGTGAAACATCTGATTTCCGTTCTTCAGGAGAATATGATTTAGAGGAGCCTGCCTTCCAGCCTTCAGTAGGCAGCACTCCCAGATCTCCTCCCACGCATCAGTTGTGGTTTATGTCCCTTGGGAGCAAGGGACTGGACTGGACACTTGGCACTCTCTGAAGAGATGATGTGGACTTGGATGATACAGTTGGTGTTAGGACACTACTTGAACACACTGGTCAAGAGTTATTTCACTTCTCTGACGTTAGACTTGTAAATGTCTGCCCAGACAGGTAGGAAGACTTTTTGTCATTGAAAACGGTTTAACATTTTGAAAACAAAAATCCCCATCGTTTTAGTTTCTAAGAGAAAGGGCAAGAACTAGGAGGGCCTTCAGAAAGCACTGGTGAGCATCTTAATGCCAATGCAGCCTACTTCCCAGCAACTCAGAAGTGCAACCTACTGCACAGCCTGCCCCAGAAAGTCTGAGCAGCAGCCACTTAGGGGGACCACGTTCTAACCTCACATTCAACAAGAGGTTATTTCAGTTTCTCCTACACGTCTTCAGTGCATGAGATTTCTGGAAGGGCACTGTTTACTGGTAGGCAATCTCTCTTCCTGTCTGTGTGCTCACATGCGCGTGCAGGGAGCGGATGGTGCTAAACAAAAACCCTGACTTAGTTTTCACTCAGAGATAAGTTTTCTCTGAGCATTATCAGTACCACTGTACCAAGTGTCACCATAGACTCAGTCACAGGACTCTCCAATGACATGAAGCCTGCCAAAAGATATGGAGTAGGTTCCCAGCCGTCAGCCTTTAGATGATAGGAGTGAGAACAGCTTTCTGTGAAGACCCTGTGATTTGAGCTCTGATGATGGAAGACTTGTAACAGGTTTTGACAGTTCATAGCTAACCATTTTAACGGCCCATGCTTCTTTGGGCCTGGCAGCTCGCTGAGGAGCTGCCAACACAGGTTCTGTCAATGTAGAAAGTTCTCCTAACGATGGAAGCATGAAAGACAGCTTTATTCCTTGAAATCAAAGGCCTGAGAAAAACAGGGAACAGGAACAGCTGTCTGAAAGCATTCCCTGCTTATTCAGGGAAGTACCTCTCACAATGATCTTCTTACTACAGTAAGTAGTATAGCACAGTAAGCTCCTCTTCCCAAAGACAAGGCATGGCCAAGGAGAGCTACAACACTTCTTACTGTCATCCGGAAGAGTATGAACTAGTGCTTAGACTATCAAATCTGCTACCTTTGTGTACAGGAACAGATGCTCTTTGTTATTGTAGGATATGTATATGGCTGTTTTGTTGTTCACTTATTAATATTACAATCTTGAAGATTAAGCAAAAAACAAACACCGTCTCAGAAAGCCATCTGCCCTCATGTGAGATCTAGGATATTGCTATCGATTTTTTTCTTTAAATCAACCCTGGCCTTGTCAAATATCCAAATTAGTTCCCAAGTTCCAGGAATGAAGCAGCTGTTGCAATTGATCTGGATGGAGCAGAAAACTGGAAGAGCACGAGGACATTGTACAGACTGTCCACCAAATCAGCAGTTATCTGCCTGTCCATGCAGGAAACCCTCACCTGCAAACTGAGGTGAAAGCTGGCTGCAGAACAAGGGTCTCAAAGCCAAGTCACACATCGCTGTCTGGCGAGAGGGATTCTGAAACTTTGTTACCGTACATCCCAGAAATACTGGGCAGAAGTTGGGTGTAGTTGGGAAAAATGTCTGAATGGTGAATTGTGCTTCTTATTGCAAGAAAAAATATGTGTCAGACATCAAAAAGGCTCATGATGCCAAGGAGTTCAGAGTCGCTTGTTCGACTGTCCCAGAGACTGTGCAGACCTTCTTTTCTCTCTTTTCATTATACTGTCAGATAGGCAAAAACTGAAACTCAGTAAGGAGTGCACAACCTCCAGTGTATGCATGGGAAAATGGGATCTCCCCGAGTGGCTTGGGAAGGCTGGTTCCCTGCCTCCATTCCACTGCATGATGTGGCAGCCTCCAGTGGGAACTGTCTCCAGCCACCAAACCTTATTTTCTCTATCATTTTGGATGGTAAGAAAGATTGTTGATGCAGATGTTAATACTGGCTCTTGATTACAACGCTGTGGTAAACGCCCTGGCATTTTAATGGGTTTGAAATAATTGGTGCCATGCCTCAAACCCTTTTTTCTTTCCTTCTGCAGGAACAGCATAATGGTTACAAAAGGGACTGGGACATGGATTCCTCACTGAAGCTCTCTTGTATGCATCAACTCTCTCCTCCCCACCCTCCTCCTGAATTCTCTCATCTGACTTGGCACCAAATCCTTTGCACTGCAGAGTGAGTGTGGTGCAATTAGACCACGGCTTTGAGTCCAGGGCCTCTCAGCATCTGAAGATTATGCTGTGGAATAAGTGAGTCTAGTTATTTCGAAACTGACTTTGGGAAGACACTCTGACTTCTCTTCTGTATGGATATGCAGCTAAAAAGCAGCAGACTATACCATGGCAGATGTCATAGCCTTGCCAACATAACAGACTTCAGTGTACACAGTGGTGAAATAGATGCAATCACTGTTATACAACAGATATAATCTGTATTATACATGAGCAAAATGTAATCTCCAGGGACCCCACAAAGATCCAGCTGGCCATAAGTGCAGCTGAATTACAGCAGCAGAGGTATGCTTGGCAGTCAGCTGAAGACAAATGAAAAGCAAGAAGATATGCTCTTATGAATGGTCAGACTTGAAAGCACAGTGTTTCACCAAGCAATTGAGCAAGCTGAAACAGAACATACTGTCCTATATGCCCCTGGGTTTGACAGAGAGAGAGATGAGCACAGAAACAGTGAAGGTAAAAGTTCTCCAGCCTTGACCAGTGACGCACATGTACATTTGTTAGGTGAATGCATCACAATTATCATGGCAAAAGAGAAAGGAGAGTTCAGTATAGATATTAGTTATCTTCATGCAAAGGAAAACGGATAGATTATATAAGAAGGAGAAGAAAGAAGAAGATGGTGCAGGCTAATAAGAAAAACAGCAATTCATTGTGTTTTATTGCAGGAGTTAAGAGAAGTTAATTGGAGCAGGCAGTTAGAAAACAAGTGGAACTCAATCCAAAAGAGCAAGTCTGGGGGTGGGGGGGAGGGTGGTTGACTACTCTGTTCATTCCTAGATATGTTCTCTCAGTATGTTTCAAGCCTAGAAAAATGATTTAAAACTTACGAACATCTCATCCAATACTGCTTTCCATTAACCATTCTTGGGCTTCCCACAAAACACTGCCAGATTGCCTTGCTCGCAGCAGGTCTTTAAACAGCCAAACGGAACATATTGAGGATGAATATGGATATTTTTAAGCCAAGCATTTCATTCAATAACATCATATAAAGTCATTTAAAACAAGAGCAACAAACAACTAACACTTGTTTGAATTTTCCAAATACACGGAGCTATTCATGCATATACACTTCTGCCAGAATTTTTTCGGGAACAGTAAATTAACGTTACCCTACAAGTTTATGTTCATTTCCATGTATTTCTTGTATTACTAGCCTGCCTCTTGCTTTGTGGTTTATTTGGGCAAGTTGCCTTTTTTCTTGTCGCTGTTACTTTTTGTGAGCATGCCAGGGGCCTCGGGGTGCAAATAAATTAGGCTATTAGTGCTCCTTTTTTATGCCATAATATTCTCTCTGCTTGTTTGTGACCTAATCTTGAACCTCTTCCTAATGTGCTGAGCTGAATTTTCTCTGTCCTGATCAGATTAGGTGGAACAGTGGGCAAATGCATCCTTGTTTACATAAAACATGTTTGCCAGGAAAAAAAACACACACACACACAAAAAAAACCTAGTAGCAAACAAAGTAAGCCAAGTGTAGAGAGCTGCAAACAGAAACCTGTCCTTAGACAAAGTTCAAAATGACAAGTAGTGTTAGAACTGCGCTCCCATTCAACCAAGGTGAGCGCTGCACATCAGTGGCATTGCATCTTCTTCAGGCATATCCACTACAGGTACCTGTACTCTTCACAGGGCAGGGTCAATAATTGTTTAGAGGGCTGCAGACATATCTGTTACAATGAGGTGTTTACTCAGCCTCTCTTTTCAGTCACAATGGTATCAGGTAGTAATATTCTAAAACAGATTAGCTAACCCACCTGTCTATCACTGAAAGGTACTGTCCTGTTATTTTAAGACCAGCTGTAAAAACAACCTGGATGACACTAACATGCTGATCTAGAATCTCTTTTTGTAGCTCTAGATGTCTTTCTGTAGCGCCATACGTACTGTATACTTTTTGAACCTGAAAATGCTGTTGTGCTTTAGTAGTCTACTCTCTTGCTAAGAACCAACTGTCTTAATGGTGAATAGTGCGCTACTGACATTTATATTTAGAAAGACATGAGTAACAGAATCACACCTGAAAGCATTAATTGCTAGGAAAATGACATGACACTAACTCCAGGAGACTCTGGCCCAGCAGAAAACCAAGTTTCACCGTGTTGTATTGCTCCTAAGCTGACTGATACAGTGAATGCTAGAGGCTCATGCTCGGCAGGTGTTTGAAGTCACTTAGTGGGCATGGCGGTGATGGGTTGATGGTTGGACTAGATTATCTTAATGGTCTTTATCAACCTTAACAATTCTATCATTTCACAACTACACTTTCAAATGATCAGTACTGCCTCTGACTAAGCACATTATAGTTTTACCAAGAGCTTATCATGCTAAAGGACAACAGTTCACATATAGGCCACCTTTGGGAAGAAAAGCAATGTCAGACTATTGCCAGGATTTGCCAAACGAGAAAAAAGTAGATAATAATCCCAGATCTTCAGGCAGTTGTACACATCAGTAGCCTCACAGAGTTAGTTTAAACAGCAAGAACTTAAACATGTTTAGATAATAAGCTGCTCACATATTTTAGTCAAGAAAGAAGTTTCTGCATAACAGACTGCAGAATGCTAGACCATAGACTCCTCACAGTAATTCTGGGTCAAACAGAATCACAGAATCACAGAATGACTCGGGTTGGAAGGGACCTCAAGGATCATGTAGTTCCAACCCCCCTGCCTAGCAGGGCCACCAAACATACACATTTACTAGATCAGGTTGCCCTGGGCTCCACCCAACCTGGCCTTGAACACCTCCAAGGACGGGGCATCCACAGCCTCCCTGGGCAGCCTGTTCCAGGGCCTAACCACTCTCCTAGTAAACACAAACACAACTGCATGTTACTAAGATGTTAAGTCACCGAATAAAGAAGAGAATTAATCGTGACCCCTTTAACAGAAATTATTTCAGTGCATGGTTATCCTTACATAAATCATGTAGTACATCTTTATTCGAATAGCATCACCTTCAGCCACTACATTTCAGTAAGATACTTTGGTATCTGATTGTTATGATGTGGCTCTCCAGTTGGACGCTAAAGTTCCAAAGATGCAGGTAGTTCAGAATAAGCACCTCTGAGCCTCTGTTCCTTGACAAACTGATTTCAGTTTATAGCTCTCACTGTACAGTGCACTTTCTGGATGTCAAAATTTCTTTCCTGATTTTTCTGTATTTCCTTAAACCTCCTTTTAAAGAGTCCATTCTAATACAAGCACAGTATCTTTTGAATGGTCTAAGCAATGCCACACATAATATTACCTTTGCAATCTCACTGGCAAGTTTCTTTTAATTTGATCAAGTCTTGCAGAATTTGGGGTTCGTGTTCATCTACTTTATTATCGTTGTGATTTCTGTTTCCTTCTCAGCTGTGGTTCACATGAGTTACTCCCCCATTCTGCATGTAAAACAGACACTCTGACTTCAATAAGATACAACCTTGATAGCTGACATAAGTAAAATTTATTCCCCAATGTTTTTGTCATTGTCAAACCACGACAGTTATTAATTCATATTTTAGCCCAAGCGATTAACAGAAACAGTTGGTTGAGAGACACTCAAACCAAATCATAAGTAAGCAGCAGCATCTCAGTGTGCAGTTGTAAATGCTGAATGTAACTGCTGGATCATCTGAAGCAGTGAATAAATGTTTCATGCAGATTACTTTATCACACTTAGCTCTTTTACCTCTCATTGTACTTACTTCACTGGATTTGATCCAGAGCGGGACATGTAGAGCAAAATAAGGAAAAGAAACATCACAAAGGCAGCAAGTCCAACCCAAAAGGCTATGACAATAGAATCTGTGAACACAACACAGTAATTCTGTCACTGGTGACATGGCAAATACAAACAAAACAACAATGCAGTTTATGATCTGTAAGAAAGGTATGCCATTGAATTAGTTGAATTTAACTAAGCCCTTGAGAGAAGAGAATTGGAGTGCAAATTTGTTAAAAATCTTAAGTTTCCTAGCAACTTAACAGTGTATGGCCAGGGCTGGGGAGGGAGAATGGAAAATAAAATCTCATATGTGTATTTAAAAGGTAATGCTGAGTATTGAGGATGGTTTTCATTTTCAGCTCTTTGCAGGGGACACATTTCCTTTTACAAAATCACTGTGCAGTCTGCCATTACTGTCTCAGTGTATGACCACATCCTACTCTCTGGTGAAACAAAATGTAACCCATGACCTTTCATATGATGCTTTTTTAGGGAGGAAAGCCTAGCTTTGAAAACATATTCTACCAGGAGAAACACTAAACTTTCACACAGGAAAGCCTGTTTCGTAAAGAGCCCGTGGCCCCCAGGATACATCAGTGGAACAAATTGTGAAGAGCCCACTGTTCAGCTGCAGTACTTCTGTAATTGTCACAAAACAGCTCAAAAAGAAGCTTACTCCATTAGAGCTAAGTGATTTATTTAAGGAACAAGTGAATGGATTCCTAGCACTGAAGTATGGGTTCTCAATTGGTTTACACCAGCCGGAGGTCTGATCTGAGTGACCGCAGGGCTTCAGGAGTTCAGGAGAGCAAACAGAGCTCAGAAAGGATATGGAGGAAAAAGGGAACTCGTCTTCTATGACTTAAGGTTACAGTGCTCCTGAAATGACTGCTTCATTTATGAGCTTGCCGTTAGATGGGATGAATCCACTTCTCCCCCAGCAGCACTGTTTCATAAATGCTCCTTCCTAGGATCAGTGCAGTAGTGAACTTCCCAGATAGAGCCTCAGAAAAGTTGCATGTTGGGAAGAGCATAAGTCGAGAAATGCTCTGAACTCATCACTGGCTTCTCACTTAGACTAAGGTGAAAAAGAAGGGTCATTGACTCCAGAGACAAATATTGACCAGGAAAAAATAAATCTTCTATCTCAAAGGACAAAAAACAGTCATGTTCTTTGAAACAGGTCCAATATATCTGATGAGGTGTTTCTTTGTGAAAAAGTTCAGAACGTGTTGTCATCAGAGCCACAAAGAGATAAGGGGGAATTACTCCAGGTCCTTTATACCTTCAGCTAGAGCTGACCCAGCAGGAGGCTTATCAGAGTGCTGAGTTTTGGCTGGGCTACTGAGAAATGAGAATGTACAAAAAAACTACTGGGGCAACAGTTTATTTTATTTTTCCTCTGGTAAAATAAACAAATAAACAACCAACCAAACAACAACAACAAAACCCCTTTTACTGAGCTTTAATTCAAGGGATGGTAAATGGAAATGGATGGGCTAGTATTCCGGCCTACTCTCCCCAAAGTTATTATACGAGACAGTGACTGGGTGCTACTGCCACTCTCAGCTCCTCAGGGGAGAAACGGAGATATGAAAAACTCGAAGTGCTCAGAGCCACGTGGAGATAAATGAGGAGCATGGATTTACCAGATTCCATATCAATGCTATTTTAGTTCCATCTTTAAGAGCCGCTGATACAATTCATGGAATTCACTGAAGCTTATCAGATTTGTTCCAGATCTCAGGGCAACTCGTGAGGGATAAACAGAAACTTCCTGACTGTTTTTACAGTCTTATTAATCCTAATTAGGATTCTTTCTGAACTGGGACAACGTATTTTAAGAACCTATAAAAATCTCTTCTATTGCTAACTTTCATAGTCAGCTTCTATATGCATGTGGATATGATTTTGAACAGCCTGTTCATTTGTGGGCCAATTAAGCTCTGTATTATTTTCATACAAAATGGGTAGACGTGCATGATGCTATTAATAAAAAGCAAGAACATGACTTCATTGCTGGATTTAGATCCATTTTCATGAGACAAACAAGCTCTCACCATGCTTTGGGAACAGGCCACATAACAGAGGAGAAAGCACAGAGATTCAGGACTCTTGTTTTACACTCAATAAAAAAATAAGGCAAGACTGAATTAGGGAGCTATTATCCCATCCCAGGGGTTATGATGAATGTATACATTAGAGCTGATTCAGAGGGGCACCTGAACAAATGCCCAAGTCCCATTGCAGTAAATTAGCAGAGGTCCCCTGGAACATCAATATAGTGCTTATTTTAATTCTAGAGATATCATATATTTTGCCAATTTTGGAATATTTACAGCTCTATAAGCCCCTATTTAAAGGGAAATTATCACATTTCATCTTCTGCACAAAGGGCAAGAACTTGCTGAACATGATTTGTTTACATAGTTCCAAGCGCATGAAGACAATAATCCCAGCAGTTGCTTTTGAAGGTAAAAGAATGTAAATATTGTGGAAAGACAGGAAAACCTATAAAGTATATTCATTGCCTTACCAGGCCTTTTATTCAAAGCAAGGAAAAAAACCTATCCAGCTGTGGAATTATTTCCCTTGCTATTTTCTTTATAGCTTGTTTTCCCACTGGCAGTTGGAGAAGGAAGAATAAAAGTCCTAGTATGACGCAGCGTCCATTCCTTCTAGGCTGCTGATATGGAAAAACATCTATTTTTATAGGAAAGCCAAAAAACCCCCAGTGACCGGACAGTTTAACTTTCCTGCCCATCAGGAAACCAAACCCAACGTTTGTAATTTGGAAATTGATACAGCCAATACGGGCTTTTTAAAGACACAAATCGTGGAGCAGAATCCCATTTTGGCACACCGCCTGGAGATCTGTTACATAAACAGCTGCCCCAGGGAACACACGCTGCCTTAACCTTGCCCTGCAGAGGGGGAAAATAGTAAATCTCACACTGTACTCTAACATCTTTCTTTTTCCTCTTTGCCTGGGAGATAGGCAGCTGACATACAGAAGACTGATTTCCTGCAGATTTGGTTCCCAAAGCTGAGGCCAAAGGGGGTTTTCTTACTGCCTAACAGAGCACAATTTCTTCATAAAGCTTTTTTTTTTTTTTGTCAGGAAATTTCTTCACTCGCAGTATTATTCCTTCATTATTTAACCAGCTGCTACAGGAACTTGTGGGTATTTTATATCGTTGAAGTCTCCACTCCTTTATTATTAGATCAGTGAGTTGAAGTTACCAAAGGAACAGAAGATCCGATGCATAGACAAAAAGCATGATCACGTAAGTCACCTGCTTAGAATATAAAGAGGCCTGAAAGGTGTCAGACTTCTCTGTTTCCTTACGGTAAGAGAAGAAATAGGGAAGAAAAAAAAATCACTAAGAGATTGGTTTACTCTGTTGTGGGTTTGTTTGTTTGATTGATTGATTTTTAAACTGAAATAAGGCTTGAGAGCACTCATGAGCACTCAGACAGGTATGTGGCAATGCTCCCCACAAAACTATCAATGAATTTCAGAGGGGAAACATCTTCTCACAGGAGCATGTAAGGGGTTCTCTGGTGGAATTTGCCGGAGATTATCTGACAGAACTTTCAAACTAAGAGAATTAGCTAAGTGGTGTAAAGCTGCTCACAACCTGCCTGTTCCCAGCAGCACCAAATGTTGCTCTACAGTATTCTGGTGCAGGATTTTATATATGGAAGGCTGTGGATATTTACATCTTCTTCTTTTAGGTACGTTGCTCTTGGTTACCTAAAGTTAGAGGCAGTAAACCTAGGCTCATTAGAGTTGGCAGAAAAGCTCTTCTAGAGGCAGTGCAAAATAAAACTCTGCTCTCATTCTTGCTCTCATAAGATCACAAAGCTCCCCCCTGCACAGTGACCTGAATTAGGTGCATGAGGAGGGTGGTCAGAACACTCCTCCTGCACACTCTCAACCTTCACAATTAGAAAGGCACTGCCTTGAAAATAAATTGAAAGCATATCATATTTTTCCTGCAGACCTGATCACTGTAATAATGTTGGGGAAAGCTATAATAGCTCCTGAAACCATACCTGCATAGCTGCAGTTGTCTTCAGTAAACCAGAGACTAATAAAGCCACCGCTGCTGCTTCACTACCACAAAGATGTGACAGAAACTGCAGAACACTGCCCATAGCTCAGACAGTTCAAACATGCCTGTCTTTTCTCCCTTGATCTTCATCCACCCATCCAGCTCTATCGGCTTCCATGGCAATAAGGTACCATGCTGACAATGTATATTACTACTTCATCTTACCACTCAGTAGCACTAAACCACAAGAGGAAAAATGATAGAATCTATTTTCAACTTATTGTTCCCGGCCAGCAGAAACAAACCTCTTCCTTTAACAAGGTTTTAAATATTTATCAGTTGTAACATAAGCTGCATATCCCAGGCTGAAAATGTGATAGTCTTACAGCAGAACTTTGCTTGTTCACACAACTTCTCTGAGAGTAGCAGGCAAGTAGCTAACACCCCAAGCCTACAGATCTGCATGTAATTAGGTTTACACTCAGCAATGGTAAAAAGCCCATCCTTCTAAATAAAAGTTAGTATTAGCAGTCTTACAGTTTCAAGTATTGTAAAATAAATCAAAGAGCTTCATTATTAGCAGCAACTTCTGTTAGAACACAGTCATGGAAAGACAGTTTGGCACACAGACACCCATCCATACAAACCTTGCACGCTTAAACCATTATGGTCTCAGTCACAAAGAAAGCAAGCTAAGTCAGTAAGACAAGCTACACAACATTTTGCCCGCTCCTTTTTCCTGTACTAGATAAACACCTACTACACTATGATACTTACATTTATTAACTTTCAACTTCCTTCCATCTACTGGAATTGGATCTATGTAATCCCAATAGTACTCGTAAGACCAGAAGTACTCAGATGAGTTTGTTCTGTTGGCCATGTCAGTAGTGCATTTTAAATCAGCTTCAACCAAGTACTTTTTTTCATTGTGCTTGAGCGCCCTCAGAAAGAGATTGCTTAACTGATGCCTATGTAAATCACTCTGGAGTCCTGTAGCTCAAGGACTGCCTTGGTACTAACAAACGTTGAGCAAAAAATGAATATTAATGCCTGACAGATAAGTAGTAGCAGCCTTTAAGTGCAATCCTTGCTTCCTGGTGGGCAGTTACATTATTCCTCAGCATATCAGAGCTGAGATGGATGCCAAGTAAGCTAAGAATGGGATGGACAAGTGCCAGATGTGTCACAAACCCTTCTCTCTGAGAGACAGCTGCAATGAAGTGTTCTCTGGAGCTACTGGAAACGGCTAGGCTGAAGTAAATCTCTTTCTATTCACATAAAGGAGATGCATCATAAACAGAGGATACAACAAAGCTGATGAAAAGTCTGAAGCATAAAATCTTAACAGGGAGTGGCTGAAGGAGCTGGGATTGTTCAGTCCAGAGAACAGGATGTCAGGGGAGACCTCAGTGCTCTCTACAACTACCTGAAAAGAAGCTGTGACAAGGTGGGAGACAGCCTCTTCTCCCAGGCAATGGTGATGAGAAAAAATGGCCTCAAGTTGCACCAGGGGAGGTTCAAGTTGGGTGTTAGGAAGGGTTTCTTCTCAGCAAGAGCAGTGCTGCAGTGGCACAGGCTGCCCAGGGAGGTGGTGCAGTCACCATCCCTGGAGGTGTTCAAGAGCTGTGTGGATGTGGCACTGAGGGACGTGGGCAGTGCGGGCTGGGCTGATGATTGGAGTAGGTTAATCTCACAGGTCTTTTCCAACCTTCATGATTTCACAGTCTGTGTTTTACTTTGCTGCTTCCTCACTCCCTGTGCCCCAAAGGCAATGGACGGAAGAGCTGCCTCCCAGCCACAATATAGGTAGAGCCAGCTGAAGGCCTGAGGTGTTGGGCCCTGGCAGCATAGCAAGCGGTACCTATGTATGTGCTTAACTAAGCCGAGCAGAACGGTAACTGCTTTCGCAGCAAGAACAGCAGGTCCTCAGCTGGATTTTGGCTGCATCCCTACAGCCTTCAGTGTGTGGTGGCTGGGGAAGGCAGGGCCGCATCCTGTAGCGCACAACGCGCCAGTTTGGCTAAAAACAACTTTGAAACCAACCACAGCCACCTTCTCTCTGCCTTCTCAGTGCTACGTCATCCAGACACCTCCTAACACATCCCGTAGGCGTTACGAAGGCAAGGCACTGAGCTAGACCAGCGCTGAAACAAAACCCCACCTCCTACGTCTACGCTAGTTACGTACCCACGCTGGGGGCATGGGCACGTTCTAATCCCCGCCCCCTGCTACGCTAGGAGCGTATCTACGCTAGGGGGCGTGGCCGCGTACCGAAGCCCGCCTCATGGACGCGACGTAGTCGGGGTACTTCCGGTTCCGCTGCGGGCGGTTTGAAGGTGATGGCGGGCTTGTTGTATCCGTTGCCAGGTCTCGCGGTAGGGTTGGATTCGTCTTTGTCTCTGCTCGAGTCGACCATCCCTCGGGAGGCGTTGCCGATGGAGCGACCGCGGGCTAACGGGAAAGAGGAGGAAGAGGAAAATGACGAGAACCTCCCCATGGTGTTCCTGTGCGGCGGCTGCAAGAGGCCCGTGGGCGACACGCTGAGCTGGGTGGCCAACGACGAGGAGACGGATTGTATTCTCCTGCGCAGTGAGTGCCGCTCCCACATGCCCTCTCCCGCATGATGCCTGTTGGGGGCCCTCGGTCACTGTTGCCTCTGTGCAGGTGCCTCCAGCAACATCACTGTGGACAAGGAGCAGAAGCTGTCCAAACGGCCTGGAGAGTGTGGATGGTGAGCGCTCTTAAAACCACGGTAGAAAAAAATATATGCCTCTATGCTTTTAATAGGGGTGTGGGGAGGAGTGATTTTCTCTCTTTGTTCTTGTTTTTTTAAAGCATGGTTGAAACGTTTTCCTGCTCTGGCTGCTCAATGGCACTTGGCAGCATCTACAGGTGCACCCCAAAACATCTCGACTACAAAAGGGATTTGTTTTGTTTCAACATTGGCACAATTGAAAGGTAAAGAATCTGCATTGCTATCAGGTTAACCTCATCCTCCAGACACTGTATCAAGGGATGCTGCTGCTAACAGGCTGAGCAAGTTCCCTATGACAGTCAGGTTTTGAGTATCTCTGGAGGAGACTCCACAGCCCCTCTATGCTGTTCATTCTGGTAGTCCGTCACTCTCATGGTAAGAAGCTTTTTCTCATGTTTGTCTGGAACATCTTGTCTTCCAGTTTGTGTACCTTGCCCTCCTGATAGGGTCAGGCTCTTTTCAGTGGTGCCCAACTGCTTGGCTCTGCTCTTTAGATATTTATAAGCTTTGATAAGATCAGTCCCCTCAGAATTCTCTTCTCTAGGCTGAATAGTCCCAGGATCTCAGCCTTTTCTGGTCTTAAACTGTTCTTCGGTGTTTCAGGATGTTGTTCAGTCTCCACATCAGAGTTCTTTCTGAAGTTTATTTTAAAATCTCAATCTTCAGAACCATCTTAAAGGTGGAAGATTTTAAGTATCCAGACTAGAGATCTTTTATCCAAGTGTTATTATAGTAATAGTGATAAGCTACTGTTACTTCCATGTAGGCTAGTTTTACTGTGTCTACTTCTATATGAAGTTCCAGGCTGTTCTGCTGTACATACTTGGGTGTTTTCCTTCTGACTTTGAGCAGTCTTTTCCTCTTTACACAGCTAAATACTTTGGTTTTTTAATGACAGTAAAAGTCTCTGGAAGACTTATGACGGGGCCACAAAGTGGCATTCTCTTGGAGTAGTGATGATGTCTAGTTCTCCCAGCTAGCGCTACACTAATCTCAATGTCTGAATGACATCTTGGTTCTTTAGAGCTCAAAGCTGTTTAAGTTTCACCATACAGCTCATTTGCAAGATTGCTAAACATAGGGTTGTGTTATTGTTGTTGCCAAAATAGTGCTTTGACTGTGCTGGTGCATTAACTGCAATCTTATCAAGAGTGGAGGATGAATCAAACAAGTGTTCTTTTGCCTTCAGAATGAAAAGTGCATCATCTAAACTGTAGCATATCAGTTACATTCTAGGATCGTCAGAAAAGCAGGCTGTTACTGATGAGGAACCTTTAACTCTCGAAAGTCGAGCTGCCTTGGAAGAAGCACTAAAAAGGGTAATGCTTAATCTTGCATTGTTTTGATGACCTCTATACTTGTTCTTTATATTGTACACCTGTTTCTAATCATGTCTTTCCCCATTTACTTCACAGGCAAACACCATACTAAGTGCTCTGGAGGCAAGACTGGCTACTGTTGAATCAAGAATTGATTCTCTTCACAGTAATGCTTGAAAGAAAATTCTGCGTATAAAATAACTGCTGGAGATTGATGCGTGTGAAACTCTGGAATCTGTGGGAATATTTTAAGAGCTGCTCGAAGATCTGAAAGATGTGGGTGGTTTGTGCTGCAACAGGACAATGCCAGCTACCGAGTCTTTGTCACAGATGAGGAGTTCCCCTTTTGTCTTAAGAGAATACCCTGGGAAGAAAAAGACTTCTAAAAAACAACGTTTCAGTAGACTTGTTGTTTATGTATATTTAATTTTTTTTACCTTGGAAAGCAAATGTCTTATCTCCTGGTTGTCCTGTAGTTTAATATCTGCTGAACTGAATTTGTATCTCTTTCCTAAAGCAATTAGGGGGGAAAACACACACACACAAAAAAATACCCCACCCCATGACTTCTGTCACTTTCTTGTCCCCGCAGTTGTTATTTGAATTGTCCTGCACAGAAATGTCACGGTAACTTTTTTTTTTGGCAAGCTCAAAGCTAAGATGAAATAACTGTAAAGAAGGCTTCAGATGCATCAGCTACTATGGCTTTCTGTGCAATATTGAGAGTCATGCGTGTAATGGCCTCAAAGAGGAGAAGAAACAAGGCTACGAGCAGCACACCTTTTAATCAAAGTTAGGTGCATTAATCAATTTTAGGTGCATATTTGAACAAAGAATTCAGTGCTACTTAAGAAACTCCTGTCAATATTTCATTGTTAACATGTAGATCTTACTGGTATGGTTCGCTGTATGTTTGTCTTCCTAGCATTGTGATGGGATTTTTTTTTCCCCCCGATAAATCAAAGTAAGTGGTAAAAAAATCTGACTTCTGTTTCTTTACATTCCATTGCCCAAAGCTATTTAATTGCATCACTACTAATTTTTAAGTAATCTCCAGAAACTCGGAATGAATTTTCCCACTGTTTGTCCTACTGGTAACTACCAATTCTCTTGAGAGCTCTCTTATTTTCCACTGCACCCTCCCCACCCCCTCTTCTCTCTATCTACCATTTTGTTTTAAAGTAGCATGCGGTTTGGCCCATTGCAGTTGTCTTGTAGTCTTTCACGTTCAGGCAACTCAAACACTGTTATATGCATGCCTGCTGAGGTATTATTCTAAGCTCTGATTGTTCCAGTCAAATTACTCAGTGTCTTTTTTGAAGCAGCATCATCTCTAGCAAGACCTTTAGCTCGTAAGTTGCGCAGCAGGCTATCTGGAGGCAACCACAAACTCTTCTGTCCTTTAACTGAAGTTTGGTTGACATTTTTCATAGAGTGTATTTTTCTCAATGGCTAGCGCTGGCTTCGTAAGCTTGCCTTTTCAGACATAACCCTTTATATTTTTTGTCTGTGTAATGTGTATATTTTTCATTAAGTACAATTATGGGAGCAAGGATGCAAGCCCTTGGTTTCTGTCCAAAGTCTAAGAAGTATGCTGTGTTCTTAATGTCTTCTAACAAAGGTTAGAAGGTGAACCAAGTTCACAAAGGTGAACTTGTGTGTTCTTCTGCTTATTCCCTGTCTGAGTTACAAGCGTGTTGGGGGTGACAGACCGAGCAACCTAGCAGTCGTCACCTTGACTTGGTTTCCAAGTAGGCCTTTGTGTTTAATGACATTAAACGTACATCTAATAATTCTAGTTCTACCCTAGATTCAGAGAGCCAAGTTAGCTGGCCTCAAGTAGCATCTGTAGGCAAATTCCTCCATTAAATATTTGGAAGGCAGCTAATTGTAGTTCAGAGCTATTCCCTAAACAGGTTCATCACCTGAGTTCCTTCAGTGACTTTAGGGGACGGGTGCTAATATTGTATCTCTGTATTGTTGTAGTGTGTAGCAGGAGTAAAACGCGTCTATGTAAGCAAACGTTAAGAGATGATTGCTTATCTTATGGTAAGCACATACCTTTCATAACCGTCCATCTTATTTAGCTGCTAAGAGAAAAAACACCTGCTGATGAAGGAATTGGAAAAGTAAAAAGTTACCCTCAAGTTGCAGGCAGAAGTGACCATATAGCCCAGTTTAGTTTCTGCTGTGGAGCATAGGGAATGTGTTTTTTAAATGTGTTAAATAACAGTAAACTAAGATGAGATACAGTTGTAGTTCTCCATCTTTATAAACTACCTGCCTTTGGCTACACTGCATATTTGGTGTCTTTCAGCATATTGTGGGTGGGAGCTCGAGCAGTTTTAGCACATTGGCTCTTAAAATAGGTCTATGCTCTCAAGAATTTCAAGCTGGCTCTTTGCTAAGGTGTGCAACAAACAGGCTAAGTTTGGAATGAATTTCATCCAAAGAGCTATGTACATCTGCATGGGGAAATGTGTGTGTTTGGGTGTGTATATGAAGTAATCTTTACTTTTTGCAGTGCAGTTCAAGTAGGAGCTGGTATCTGGAGTGCTTAACTGGGTGAAGATAATCTAGTACAGATTGATTGCTTGTTTGTTTTTGAAATGTCTGTTGTGATACATTTGAATAGTTGTTAAACGTTAATAAAAGCTGTAGTTGTTCCCTAAACAACTAAAGTTTTAATAAATAAAGTTCTAATGTGCCAACATGATTTATAGGCATGCAGTCATATGAAAAGGTATTGTTTCTCGTTTAATAAGCAGTCTCCATTACTGGTGGATGTTCCTTCTGTGCCCACTTTGAACCTTTGAATACAGGGTATTTTAACACTGGAGGTTCTGCATGCTCTGTTGTGCATTTATTTATCCCAGGTGCCTTGCACACTATGCAGTGACGGGAATGTACTGCCTTGTTTAGTGATAACTTTTACCCTGTAAGCAGTTAGTATTTAGTGCCTGTACAGCAGTACTTCATTGCTCTCTATATGCTCTTAAGCAAGGGAAAGTAATACAAAATGCATGTCTTTTGGAGGTTAAAAACTGAGGTTTCAGTATCCCCCATTCAAACTCTGAGACGTGTTTTGTAATTTGGAAATAAAAAGAATAACAAGTAAATCTTTGTGCTTGCGGAATTCACTAGGAGGGGAGGGATGAGAGCAGGGCTGTAATAAATACATCGTGGGATTACTGACTGCAGGAAAGAGGTGATTTTTGAGTTGAAAGTCTGATTGCGAATCTATACAGCCCATTTGAAAATCTGCAGGTGATGTACTTATGTCCACTGATACGGAGTTGCAATTATAAATAATAATATATATATATATCATATATATATATACCCATATATATATATATATACACATACATATATGTATATATATATATATATATATATATGTATATATATGTATGTGTGTATATATATATATATATATATATATATATATATGAAATCCTGGAACTTTTTCTCAAATTTCTTTATCAAAATGGAAAGCACAGTTGCATATTTTTCCCTGTGGCTTCTTTCCTGACTGAAGGTGTTATCTACGTGTAGAGACCTGAGGTGAATGTGTGATGTGCAGTGAGGCATTTGGCAGGAGCCTCTAGCTCCCTTATGTCTCCTAAGGTCTTGTAGTTTATCCACACTTTGTCTTTGAACAGCTATTAGCTGGAAAACCAGCTCCATTTAATGATTCTTCTTCTTCCAATGTTAGGATAGAGAAAAAAAGTCTGAACTGGAGAAAATGTGCCAAATAAGAAGGAACAGAAGGTAAGAGAGAACTGGCACATCATATCCTGACAGGAAAGCTGGATATTGTGGGAGTGAGCAGGATGAAAATAGATGTGTGGATTCCAAAGGGAGCGAAGCACCTGAATTAGTTTTGTTACAGAGAGATCTGAACTTCACATTTCTGTCCTGTGTACACAGGCAACATGACTGATATAGTTACCAGAGACTAAAGTGCCACAGTGGGTTGTATGCTGAATGAAATAGATGTTATTCTTACAAAATATGTTCTTATACTCCTACAAAACAAGCATTGTAGTGCAGATGCACGTCAAGTTCTCTATACAAAAAAAAAAAGGTGGCAGATCTTTGAGAACCCTTCAGGGAAGGAAAGGATTGCAGAAAGTGTAATCACAGAATCACAGAATTGTAGGGGTTGGAAGGGACCTCTAGAGATCATCGAGTCCAACCCCCCTGCCAAAGCAGGCTCCCTACACCACGTCGCACAGGTAGGCGTCCAGGCGGGTCTTGAATATCTCCAGAGAAGGAGACTCCACCACCTCCCTGGGCAGCCTGTTCCAGTGCTCCGTCACCCTCACTGTAAAGAAGTTCTTGCGCACATTTGTGCTTCCTATGCTGAAGTTTCAGCCCATTTCCCCTAGTCCTGTCCCCAAGCACTACTGAAAAGAGACCAGCCTCGCCACTATGGCTCCCACACTTCAGGTATTTGTAAACCTGGATCAAGTCCCCTCTCAGCCTTCTTTTCTCATGGCTAAACAGACCCAGTTCACTAAGTCTCTCCTCATAGGGGAGATGCTCCAGGCCCTTCACCATCTTTGTGGCCCTCTGCTGGACTCTTTCCAAGAGATCCCTGTCTTTTTTGTACTGGGGAGCCCAGAACTGGACACAGTTCATGATTGAAACCTCCACTGGCACAACTTAAGGACATTAACTCTCATCCCTCTCCATGATGTTCCCCTTCTCCACTGAGATGTTCACCTGTGTGCCCACAGTCCATGGTGGACCTCCTCCTGTAATGTTGCAGCTATTTACCAATGCTTGGTTCTTCATCAGGTGATGTGTGCTGATGTGTTCATAGGGAGTTTCTTGGGACAGTTTGAATCCTGCACACTTTCAAACAGCTGTTTGTTAGCACATCTTCCTGGCTGGTCTATGAATATATATATAATGGTAACAAGCTAGTAAAATTAGTGATCATGTGTAGCATAATGCTTTGGTATAATAGCTAGTTATGAAAAATGAATGCAAAGTTAAAACAAATTAAACACTAATTGGCTGCTTACTAGACAGTTTTGTCAATGTAGCTAAAACAAATGAGATTCCAGCCAACACACCACTGGCAATGTGCTGTTACAGCTACAACCAAGCTAAATAAGCTCAAGGCTGGACAAGTGCCAGAAGCGTTTCTCAAACCCTTCACTCTTTTATTGCCATGAGAATACAGGGACGGTGGTCTGCCAATGGAGACGCTGTATTTACTGTGCTACGGGACTACAACAGAAGTAAGCCTCATTTCTACAGGGCCAAATAGCGTGACGCTGCCTAGGTGTTTTTTTCCTTATGTCTCCCATAGTTTCATCCTGTGTGGCAAGAGGAACAGAGAATCGTCATCAACTTGAAAATGAGCACAGAAACAAAACAGAGTTTACTTCTATGCTTGGCCAAGCCACCCAGGAGACCAAACCTATGTAATTTTATAGTACAAGGTTTTATGTCTGCTGCTAGAACGGAACTGCTAGGACCATAAATCAGGAAAGATCCCCTTGTTTTCACTTTCTGAGGGTGTAAAAGCTAATTTTCTCCCATAAGCTCCAAGGGCTACTTCTTATACTAGGATGACAGAAGATTTGTTTGTAAATCTTTTGTAAACAGAGAAAACTCTTCCCAAAACTTCTGTCACGGTTACTAGAATGACCTGACAGCAAGGGATTAAAAACCAGAAGTACATTGGGGTTTTTTTCTGACTTATTTTTTATGTACCAGACTGTCAAAATTACACTGGGCTGCCCAGGGCCTCATCTAACCTGGCCTTTAACACCTCCAGGGACAGAGCATCCGCATCCTCTCTGGGCAGCCTGTGCCAGCATTTCACCACTCTCTCTGTAAAATGCTTTATTTCATTAGATATTTTAACCATTCAAACTGTTCAGCTTGCCCTGGGACTGGAAATGTGTTGCCTGTTGGCTCATCCTTGAGTAACGGGGAACTGTAAACATGAAGCACGCTTGTTCTAGCAGCATAAAGGAATGAACTAGTGACACGGACTGCAAGCTACACAAAAACTGCATTTGAAATGAAGTGTGTGGTTTTTACCAACCAATAAGCCAACTCCTATACAAGACTGTACTCAAATCAAATCAAATATGCTCCATAACTGGAAATCTGTAAGATAGGCAATGCTGGCAGCTTCCTGTGGGTTTCTGTGGGGTCCCTGGGCTGTAGCGCTGTGCCAAAGTCCCTGTGAGGTGCAGGGCATGCAGCCAGGATCCATGCAGTTTGGCAGGGCTTGTCTGGGCAGCCTTCCCTGGCCTCATTTGGGTAAAACTTTCCTCTCAGGGCCCCAGTTAAGAACCGCAAACAAACAAGAGCAGCAATAACAACAAAACGGGGACTGGAAGCTGGGTTCGTGTTACCGTTTTCATGCGCCTAAACCCGAGGTGTGACTTTCAAGACTCTGGCAACCATCCAAGTGCAATCTAAGGGGATTAAGCCTGCTTTAGGCTCAGGTGTTTCATCATTATGAAAAATCAGTGCTTAAATGGACACCTGGGAAGCGAGTTTTGGGTAGCTGCCTCATTTATTTAAATCTTGACCCGA
Source organism: Excalfactoria chinensis (assembly GCF_039878825.1). Classification (NCBI taxonomy): domain Eukaryota; kingdom Metazoa; phylum Chordata; class Aves; order Galliformes; family Phasianidae; genus Excalfactoria; species Excalfactoria chinensis. The sequence goes on along the minus strand of NC_092825.1, from coordinate 99,441,180 downwards.
ATACCCAGTTGCTCTGAGATGACCAGGATGAGACTCATTTCATTTATTTGCTTGCTAACGTTTCAGGAGGGCAATGTAGGTTCCCGAACCTCCCCGTAGTGCCTGTGCCCACCCGCACCCACCGTCCCTCCATGCTTTCCCAGCGAAGCCAGAAGAGGGCACATCTCCATAAGAATTCCGCTGCCTCTGAGCGGTGACGATCCGGATTTTCCTCTCTCTAAACCATCCTGCTCGATCGGGACGCGGCTTTTTCACTAGGCTTTTAATGGCTGCTCTTTGAGATTTACATAAGCAAAGATCTGCGTTATATTGGGCCAGTGGGGCTTTTCTGAAAGCAGCTGATGAGGAGAGAGCTTACAAAGCTTCATATGTGAGCAGGAATTAACAATGCTTGGAAGCAGTTTGCGACTACATCAGCTCTTCCTGATTGCCACTATCAGAAAAGATCGTTTCTTAAATCACCTCCTCCCCAGCCTCAATAAATACGGAGTGTTGGGCTGGCTTAGCCATGAAAATCTGCAGCCTTCCATTCATAACGCTGCTGTTAAATTTTAGGCTGCTTATTTTACCTATCCCGGTGCCTCATTAGCCTCCTTGAACAATTCAGCCCTTTAGACATGGTGAAAGCTGGGTTCCAGAGCTGGAGAGCCCAGGCTCAGGGATTTAGTTTTGCAGGGATTTAGTTTTATTTGGATGCGTCATTTAACTGCAGCATTAGTTAGACCCCAGGGCTTTCAATTCCAAAGAAATGAGCCATTCCGAAGAATCCCAGGGAAGATGATTGGGCCAGATTCATTTCAGGACACTTTTTCTCAGCACAGCATTGTCCAGTCAGGTTTAAATTCTTAATTATCTGTATTAGCTTTCTTGAATTTAAAAACTTCTAGGTTATTTGACAACAGAGAGTCCTCACCACCATGTTGAAGCGCCTGACTTGATATCAGTTGGTTAGCCAGAAGGAGAGTCTCAGAATGCATGGGCAGCATGAGACTATCATCAGCACTCACTGCAAGAACACTTGCTGCTATTCCAGCCCCATGCCTATACCTCAGGGACATGCAGTGCTGCCACATCACTACTGATTAGAGTTCCGATGTTTCAGAGTCTGGGCCTGGTGCTTACTAAACCAAAGCAAGCAAGTACCTCCTAGGAATTTCCATCCTTCAATAGCACCTTTACCACTAGACATGCAACATGTGAGCTTTGCCTAGAGACGACTTCAACTGAAAGAGGTTAATGATATGTTCACAAACATCATTGCATCATAACTGCAAGCAGGATTTGTAGCTTCTAGAAAAGTCCATGGAAGCCCTTTTCCCTCTCTGAATGCCAGCGGTGACAGAGTCCTGAAGTGGTGTGATTTCTCCATGCCTGGTGTTCCTCAGGTATGGTTGACTTGTTTGGCTGCCAGGCACACTGCTGTCTCAGATTCAGTTTACCTCTGATCAGATTCCCCAGATCCCTCTCCTTGAGGCTCTGCAGCCCCTCATCTCCCTGATTGTACACACTCCAAGGGTTGTCCCATCCTGGTGCAGACTCTGGCACTTGTTCCTGTTCAGCTCCATGTGGTCAGTGACTGCCCAGCACTCCCATTTGTCAAGATCTCTCTGTAAGGCCTCTCTACCCTTGAGTGAGTCAACAACTCCTCCCAGTTTAGTGTTGTCCTTAAACTCAGTATGCATTTAAGTCCTGCATCTAGACATCCTCTCTAGATCAAACCTTTCTCTTACAGACAGAGCACTTGATCATGTAGAGAGGAGTGGGATTTAAGTGGTTTAGAGAACATTGCTGATTTTGTTGGATTGCTCTCTAGACTTCTAAAATATCAAACAGCAATGTGGGAATCAGTTAAAAGAAAAGAGGGGCTGCACATTTCCTGTGTGCCATCAGCAAAACTCACTCAGTGTCTTTTTCCATTGGACCCACAAAGCAGCCTCTGGGAGATGGCTGACATGGCAGCACACTGCCTGCACACACAGCTATTCCCTTGCAGAAGCTGTGCTGTTAAAGTCATGGAGCATGTGAAAGAAATGGTGACAAACTGGGAAGAGATGGCTGTTTTCTTCTGTGTTAGCATTGCTTGGGAAACTGGTGTCCACTCCCATCTGGAGACATAGAGGGACATCAAGGAGGCCATAAGGGAGCAATCTGAGGACCACACAGGGAAGGGGAAGAGAGGGAAGGGGAAAAGAGTCATCCTCTTCAGACACAGATTTATTTGCTCCTTGGTTCAAATGACAACACCTGTGGTTCTGTGCAGGATCAGCAACAAGTGTGGGTCAGCAATGCCTACTCTGTCTGCTGCACCAGCCAGGCCCTGGGCACCGCACTGCGATGACACATGGGTGCCATGATGACATCTGAGTATCTCCCAGTGGAACCCCAAACAGCTCCATGGGATTTCGCTTGCCAATGGGCAGGACGAAGAGCAGCTCCTCACAGAGATGGCTGTGAGTGCAAACACGGTGAGAGCAGATAGTCCTGGAAATAAGATGTTAGAATAGCATACCCCTTCAGTTGTCATATCCTTTCATCCATTCATTTGTTCATTCGTTCATTCACTTAATGGTTCTGTAAATAAACTGCCTGAATAATAAACCTGTTCAGTTGTCATGTCCTTTCATTCATTCATTCATTCATTCATTCATTCATTCATTCATTCATTCATTCATTCATTCATTCAATGGTGAAATCTCAGGCTGAATTTGTATTTCTTCTCTCAAAAGGGAGTAGAAACAATGGTTCTTGCATCAAGGTAAAGGTTTTCTGTGGCAAACAGGCTCTAGATTCTTAGCCGTAGAAGGTAACAGACTGGTTGATGTTTCATGCTGCATGTGCTGAGAATGCTCATCCTAATGATGTCTTCTGAGAGCAAATTAGGAGAGACTAATTAAATAACAGTGTTTTAATGATTGAAGACTCAGAGAAAGTCACCTTCTTAGTAAGATGACTGCTCACAAGGTATTGCTCTACACCGTCAGTCAGTAATAACCCAACTTAATTTCTAAGCTAATGTTTACCAAGTTTGTGAGAAACCACGTGCCTTGGAGAGGTCATTCCTTAAAAATCAGACAGTGGTGTTCAGAAGTTATGAAAAGATAAATATTTAGCCTTTCTTGTTTTAGAAAGGTTACAATGGATATCACTTAGAAAACTGTTTTAATTAGTAAAATCCCATTTCTTTAACCTCCTAAGGACTATGCATTGCACCAAGAGGACAGTTCAGTAGTCACTGAAGATAGCATATGGCAGCACTGCCACAGAGACACTGTCATCCTGTTCTCTTTTTCCCACCTTGTGCCAGGCCAGAATTTCATGCTTCCATGTAGTGAGCAGGAAAGCTGAAAGCTGGCCAGGCTTTTGGGGGTTAGTTTTAGAGCAGCTCTCATATCAGGTTCACACTCAATCACTATTGCCTGGGTGACCCACTGGTTGGCAAGAGAGGATCTGAGTGGAGAAGAAGGAGAATGCAGAGGTGAAACAGACAGACACAAGACTGCCATGCTACCCTTACTTAACATAGTAGACTCAGAGTGTGGAACTCACTGAACACTACTGGCTTCCTTTGTGAATCTGCACTATTATGAGCAGAAACAAATACATGCTTCAGTCCCTGTGTGGATTCTGATTAACTTCACTCTCTTCTTCTATGATTTCTGTCTTGCAAAAATCATACTTACTAGAGAAAAAAAGAAAGTTTACATTATTAGTTTGTAAGACCTGAGAAACCCTGTCCCCTGTAGATACCATACTTCCTCCATATTTAAAGCTATTGAACTGTGAGTGAAGGGCAAAAGTACTAAAGCACTGAATGGGTCATTAAAACTCTCAGGATGTTCAGAAGCTCCTGAGAGGTTTGTGTTCCCTCCAGTGGAGATGCCATCTGCCTTTATTTGCATTAACAATATGGCTTTTAATAAGTGCACCTCCACCTTTGGCAGCTGCAGCTGTAGGAGAATCAGCCTGTTCATGCAGGAGCAGTGCTTGCTCACAGCAGCCAGCTCAAGAGCCTGATTCCACTACAGCCAGTGAGAATCTTTGCCACTTGCAGGAAGTTTCAAGAACTGAGTCTTGGACTTAGTCAAGAACTTCTTGGACTTCTCAGTCCAAGAAGAACTTCTTGACTTCTCAGTCAAGTGTCAAGAACTTCTTGGACTGCTGTTTGGGTTATTTTCTCTAGAGGGTTTGTTGGAGCCTCCAAGTAAACAAGGAAGAGGGAGCCCAGTCTTATTCCTCATCCCTGTCACTGGTGCTCTCTTCTGTTGAGAGCTGTCTGACAGAAAATGGTGATGGAGAAGTACCCCTGGCAGCATGGCTGAGGGGGCTGCTTCTAAGGACCAGTGGAAATGCTAAGTGGGGAGAAGAGAAATCTTGTCTGTCTTTGTTGGTGTGCATGTGCACCTGCATGTTTCTCATTCTGATAACATCGGTCAGTTCTGTTTGAGGCGTCTGTTCTGAAACACTCTCCATTCCTCCATCAAAACTAATGAAAACATCACCAGTGGTAGCAGGGAAAGGAGGATCAAATGGAAGCTTTTGCTGAAATGAACTTTGAGAATGTTGATGAATTCAGTCATTTTGTTCACCTTGTTTTTCAGCACAGCTGTGCCTCCCTTCCTTCATGGAGAAAAATAAGGAATTAAGGATAAATATGGTTTCAGTTAGATGTATTTCAGATAAATTGGCATGTCACTGCAAAATAGTTGTTGCTATCTCTCTGCTTTGTGTTGTAACAAATCTCTCGATGTCGAAGGTCTTTTCCAGCCTAGATGATTCTAGGATTCTAGGGTCTAATGAATTTTGCTTTAGCACAGGAGCCCAAGGAGCAACACTCACTGCCACGTGTCAGTCAGCAGGCAGATCCTTGTGAGTTATCCTTTCCTCAGGGAGCTGTTTGTATCACAGCTGTCATGTTTTGTCAAACTGCTGGAACTTCTCCAGTTTCTGCAGGAAATATGTCCTCCTTTGAATGTTTTCTTAGCAGAAAGGAGCACATGCAGAATGTATGGCTTTCAGTAAGGTGCTCCATGAGATTAGCTTCCTATCAGGAAGCTACAAGAAGGCCAGTTCCTTCCAGGCTGCTCTGTGTTTGTTTGCCAAGTCCCAGTGGCTCTCTCTGGAAGTGTAACCAGCAAAGGGTGGTTGCTTTATGGGGAGCCAATTGACACAGGACATCCAGTGGCACTGCCAAGCTGCCATTTGAACATGTTTCACATGAAATGCATCAGAACGTGGGTATGATTTTTTCCTAATGGAGATAGGCTTGCCTGTCTGCCTGTTGTCTCTGATTGTAGCAGCCTTTTTTGGTGTATGTTTCAGTCAAAACTGGCAAAGCAGCAAGAGTGTCCAGCTGAGGGCTATAAGCTTTGTGAAATCCAGCACTGTGGTGGGGAAGCAGTATATACTGTCCTACTGAGGGAAAGGGGGTGGAATTAGATCCCTGTACATTCTGGATTCAGAGCTTCGGGACAACTACAGCACACAAGAGCACTCATCTTGTATGTATGTTACAGGGGACATGGAGGATCTGGAGCTACTGCAGTGTTGGTAAAGGGAGTGAGAATCAGTCATCACTTCAGAAGAAATCCTGTAGATGCAGTGCTTGTTTGATTTTGTGATGGGTGCCCTAACATCTAACTGATCATCTCAAATGGCTGTGCTTCTCAATCTCTCAGGGATGAGACATAACAAGACAATATGTTCTTTGGCACTTTGGTTTAAATTCTGCCCAGCTCTTCTTTTCAGATGTTCAGGCACAAAGTACTTAGGCAGTTTTATGGCTCCAGAGCTGTTGTTCAGATTCAGCAGCCTGATAATAACGCTATCCTTTTGCCCCTTTGTCCTCCAGAGATTTTCATCAGTCTTGCAAAGATATTTGAAGCTTGGGAAATGAGACCTTGCTCACACATGCCAGAGAGATTGTGTAAGACCAGCATGTTCTAAGCAGAAGGGAAAGGCAGATCAAGTGAGCTCCACTTTCTCCTGATAACATCAAGGAAAACTTGTGCAGTTTACTTTGGTGCAGTCGGTGCACTGTTCTTGATCCACAGACAGTGATATTGTGGGCTGGGTGGGTGCAGCTGTGAGGTGGAAAGACAAGGAGGAAGCTGTGTAGTGCTTGTTGCCCCACTATCTACCAAAAGATTGCCAGCTAAGTAAGTGAGTGAATGGCACTTTATTATGCTAAAAGCTGCACTGATGCAATTTTGTACTGATCATAACTGATCCAGGTGCACAGATGTGTTAACAGTTTTCTCATAGATAGAAACCATGTCACTTCCTACTAAAAAATAAAAGAGAACACCACAGGCATGGCTAAGAGCAGAAATATGGTTTTAGCCTAAAATAACAAGCAGGGAGGTGAGCTGAGACCTGTTTCCAGGTGTATTACCAGGCTGCTGTGTTGACTGGTCCAAATCATTCCTTGTTCCCTTCTTGGAAAGCACACATAAGAAGATAGATAGCTTTACACCATGAGGAAATGAGACCTCAGCTCTTGCATGCACAAGGGATGATCCAGTGATGAACTCCCTGGAAAACCAGTTTATGGGTAACCTCAAAAAGCCACAAAGAACCGTGCTATCAACACAGGTGGTGCCACCATGACTGAAAAGACATTCTCTGTGCTCCTCCATTCAAGATCAAAGTATTTTGTCTAGCAAGCCAGGTCACTCATCAATGTGGCAAGCTAGTCTAAAGTTTTTTGTAAATCAGGCTAGTTTGAGGACTGTATTTTCTGAGGTCCCTTTGCCTTTCACACTGAAGGGAACTAGTTATTTTGTGCTAAACAAGTGAAATGGGCACACAGACTTCAGAAATTTCATTTTAGCAGAAACACCTTCAGTTTTCTCACCAGGAGTCCAGGTCTTATGGCTGCTCCACTCTGTGTAGCACAAACTGCCTCTCTTCACAGAGAGCAGTTATATCCTCTTGAAAGCAGGGCAGGGGAAGGGTCACCACATTTCAAGATTTGTATCTGTCTTTCTGCTAAGTGTGAGGTTCCTCTTAGCTTCAGCAGCTGGTTTAATCAATGAGCTAAATAAACAGCTTTCATCTGCAAAGAGTTAGAAGCCCCATCATGCAGGCGAGAGTGAAGAGTAGCATTTAGTGCTGCTGTGTGAGCTGAAGTGTTCAGCAGAGAGTTTGGGAGAACTTCCCTGACCCCATTTGTCCATTTTGATTGAATAGAAGCTCCTGTTGTTCATTTTCATTCATGTGGATACCAGCTGCTTCAAACATATAGCTTGAGGTTAACCTCAGCTGGAGACAGTTGTGCAGTGGGTAAGATGGCTCTGTATTTACAACTTCTTCCCTATGAGTTGGTAGAGAGCATCAAATAATGCTAATAAGGAGTAATGGTCACATCCCTTCACCTGGGATGAAATTCAGGGAGGATCCTGTCCAGGCAGAGTAACTTGCTACGAGGTCTTTCAGGTGTTAGTAATGCAAGACACAGGTCTAACACTACATTAGTGATCATGAATTTCACAGAGCAAATGTCTAATTGACACATTGACCTTTGGTATTATTGGTTGTTCCAACAAGGTCCAAACCATCGTGCACCCCCCCAAATCTTCCATTTTACCTGTCCTTGAGTTACTTATCTGTAAAGTAGGAGAAGAATTACACCTTTAGATATGAAAGTGCTTGGCTGTAAGTAGCACTGCAAAAAGCATTTGCATCCTATCCCTAACACAAAGACCAGAGGAGGAGTAGGAATGCTGCAGAGAGGATGATGTTTGAACATGCTCCCATATCAGGATGGCTGCAGGGGTAAGATACCAACAGGGGAATCTCGTAGACAAAAGCTAATACTTCCAAGTGGTATCAACAAGGATGATGAACCCAGTCCTGGTTTATCTTTAAACAAACCTTCTAATGTTGAGGGTGGTAGGAGGATAAGGCTAATCTTGACAAGACCAACTCAGAGCAAACTCACCTCAGATAGCTTTGAATGAGATTTTCTTTTTGCCTGTCCACATGACTTGGCTACACTGAAAGAAGCAGCACATCTTTTAGCAACAAAGAATACCTCTTGTTAACTTCAACTGTCTCCATTCTATGTTTCTTAAAGCCATATTGTTGTTCCGCATGACTGCTAATCCTTGTGACTCACACAAGACTAATAATTTTAGCATAATTTAAACAAAGCATTTTTCATAAAATTAAAAAATTAAATCTAATAAACACCATTTATTTCCTGCAGAAGAAAACAAAACTCATGTTACTGTAGAATTAGCATGGCTATTTCTCAAACATTAAATGTAATGAAAAGGGATTATTTCATAGCCTTTGCTGAGAATTGTCATCATGGTACGCTACCCCCTGACCTTGAAGTTTTGGATTGGGAACAGAATAAACTCCCCATGATTCAAGTGGAAACTTTTAGAGACCTACTACTTCACTTGCACTGCTATGAGGGTGCTTGGGGAGCTGGTAGAGGTGATAGTCAAGCTGCTTTTCATCATCTATCAGCATTCCTAGTCAATTGGAGATGTCCAGAGGATTGGAGGCTTGCCAATGTGACTCCCATCTACAAGAAAGGTCATAAGGAGGATCTAAGGAACTACAGGCCTGTCAACCTGACCTTGGTGTAAGGAAAGGTTGTAGAGCAGATCATCTTGAGAGGGATCACAGTATGTGTGAGACAGCTGATGAATCAGGCCTACCCAACATGGTTTCATGAGAAGCAGGTCCTGCTTGAGCAAGCTGATCTCCTTCTATGATTGCGTGAAATGCCTGGTGGATAAGGGAAAGGTTGTGAATGTAGTCTACCCAGACGGTTCACAGACTTCAGCAAAGCCTTCAACACTGTCTCCCATGGCATTCTGGAGAAGCACACAGCCTGTGGCTTGGACAGATACACTCTTTGCTGGTGAAGAACTGGCTGGACAGCTGGGCTCAGAGAGTGGTGGCGAACGAAGTTAAATCCAGCTGGTGACCAATCATAAGTGGTGCCCCCGAGGGCTGTTAATGGGGCCTATCCTTTTCCATATCTTTATTGATGACATGGATGAGGACACTGAGTGCACCCTTGGTGAGTCTGCAGATGACTCCAAGTTGGCTGGAAGTGTTGCTCTGCCTGGGGATAGGCAGGCCCTTCAGAGGGCTCTGGACAGGCTGGATAGCTGGGCTATCCAATGGGCCAATGGGTTCAATGGGATGAAATTAACAAGAGCAAATGCTGGGTCCCACACTTTGGCCAGAACAACCCCAGGCAGTGCTGCAGGTAGAGTGGCTGGAAGACTGTGTAGAGGAAACAGATCTGGGGATATTGGTCAACATTCTGCTGAACATGAGCAAACAGTGTGCTCAGGTGGCCAAGACCTGCCCATTTGGAGAAAATAACTGTCACATTAGGTTTCCACAGAGTTATCCCAAAGAATTTTGTTTTATTAAATAAAAGAATAAAAATGATTTTAGTGCAGAATAATGACATATCTCTGGAAACGTACTAATTCTTTTACAAGAGTGTGTGCTCTGCCATGACCATTTTTGCTAGTATTTTCCACAAGTTTTTTGTAGTATTTTTCACAAGTCCCATGTTAGCTCAGATTTTTTTTCCAGTCAGTTCAGACAAGGGCTTTTTGCCACTGTTTTTTGGATTGCCTTCATCATGATGGAGGCTTTTGTTCTTTTTTGTTCTTTTCATTCACAGGGTGTCTGTGAATGTTAAGTATCCTTTTCCTTCCCTTGCCTTGTTTTGCCTTGCCTTGCCTTTCTTTGATTTGCCTTGCCTTGCCTTATCTTGCCTTCTTATTTTTCTCTTCTTTCTATTATTTCCAGACATTGACTGAAGGTACTATTATTTCCTTTCCACTGTAATTCTTAAATGTGCGACAAGGTTTGACTCTGCTTAAATCTGATGTCTGCAGACCTTGCAGTATGAGCTGAGGTGTATATACTATTTCAGTGAGCTCTGCAGGGCTAGGACAACTGGAACTCCATGGAGCATCTCCCACCTGCAAAAGCTTATGAAAGAAAGACTTGGGCATACCAGGCTACCCCCTACCTCTCTGGGATCCAGCAGATGAATCATGACTTCCTTGCTGCCAGATTCATTTCTGGTTTGGAGTACCAGTCAAACTGAAGCTTGAAACAATCGAAGGTGCTGCTTGCAACACCGGAGGCCCGGGGTTCGAATTCCCCCTGTGGCGCAAGTGGTAGAAGTGCTGCTCTGCTACACAGAAGGCTCGAATCCCAGGAGTTGGACTCGATGATCTCTAAGGTTCCTTCCAACTCGCACGATACTGTGATACTGTGAATGTGTAAACCAAGATCCTCAGCCAAAAGTTTTGCAAAATGATATTTAATAATAAAATACAAGCATAATTCCAGTGCCAATAAATGTGCTACATGAAAATAGACATAAATATGAGTCAGAAAATTTGTCCAATTAAATGTCATCTTTAGCTTCTGCTATTAGTAGAGGGTTCTAAAAGCGTTCAGGTGTAATGCGGAAGTCCTCATAAAGTAATGATTTGAACAAATCACTGAGGTAACAAAAGTCATTCTGGGCACTTAAGTTTCGCATCTGGGCATAGTTTTAAAAATCTTGCTACATATTTATACCAGCTGAGATTTTTTCTATGTGTAGCAAATGAATCTGTTGAAAAATAGTGTTTTATGGACAAGCTCACCAGGAGGCGGTGGGTAAAAGTCCCTTTGCAACCTTAGTAAAAAGTGAATCAGGAAAGTATTCTGAACAGAAGGGTCACCGAAAGTCTACACAATTTGACAAACCTTTCTGAAGCATGATTTGTTTTGTTTTCAGTTCATGCCTAGGGGCTGAAAGTCAAACAGATATGTCAAAGGTTCACCTGGTTCTTCAGCCTGTTTTTTTGTTTTTTCACTGAATCTTAAGGGTCAGAAGGGACCTCAGTTTGTTTCTCAAAAGCTAAAAAAAAAACAAAAAAGAACAAAAAAAAAAAAAAGAAAGGAATGGTTGTTGGAAAGTGCTATGTGAGCACAGACAAGCCCTTCCAGTCAAATACTTTTTTTTTTCAGACATCTGAAGCTTTTCTCTCTAGTAGGATGCCACGAGCATATAATTAAGGTTCCAGGTCTGTGATATTTTCCTGTATGCTTAATGGGGTGAGTTCTTGATGTTTCTTGAGAGATTTTTTTCCCCAAACTGAGGTCAAACAGTTGACTAGTCATTCTTTTCATTGTTCTATATATAGATAATGCAAGAAACAGGACATAGTAACATTCTCTTGTGATTCACCATGAGGAAAATATTGCATTTCTCTTTGGAGACAATCCTCAACAGACCCCACAGCGGTCATTCATTTATGGTTTTCTGGGGAAAAAATTTACTTTCTCCCTATGTCTGACATTAAGGACTGCAGTGCTGCATGAACTCAGTCAATTAATTCGAACTAAAGGCTTACTCAACCATAGTCAGCTCTGTAAGGGCACACAAAATTTCTTACATGCTTGAGAGCCTTGTGTCTGTTAGAGACCTAGCACGACTGTGTCAATGTCTTGGCCTCTCTGTAAATTGCCTCTGTGTCCAGGGTATGTAAATAAAAGAGCTTGGGAGGCCTCCATGAGGGGTCCTTGTTCATAGGGCGCAGAAGATGCTGCTGAGCAGTTCAGCTCAGAGAAGAGACCAAGTAAGTCCCCCTTCACATTTATATTGGATGAGAAGCAAATATTTCTCAAGTTTTGTTTCTCCTTTCAGGATGTCAGCATCCCATCCTTTGAGATCTTTTTGCTGGAGTGGCTGGTCTCCAGCTCTGCATAGCACTGCATGGGGGGGTTCCTCTGGGAAGAATTATGGGGAGGAAGAAGTAGAAGAAACTCTGATTTTAAAGAGAGAAAACTTCCACCAGGAACAAGTGGTCCTCTTGAAATCACAGACTTCAGACTACTCAACACTGGAAGTTCTTCTGCTCTTTGGCTCTCAGAGATTTGTGTCCATTCCTTCCCCGTTATGTAAAGTCTGAAGCATTGCAAACAGATTCAGCACTGACGGAAGGGCAATAAAAGCCAAAAAATCATGCTGTTGTTGAGAGGAACAAACGCTGACTTATGAAACTCATTCTGTATGCCTGAGGTTCATAACACTGGCTCCTTCATATGTACAACATGCCAAATCCTAGTATGTAACGTAAGAAAGAGTCTTCAGTGGCAACACAGCTGTTGGGGGAGGCATAACAGCTTCCCACACCTTCTTGTGGGTATCATCATCTATTCCTCTTCTGGAGAAGACAATTTTATGACCAAACATGATGTCTGAGGAAGATGAGTCAGCAGAGCATGGAGCATGTCATCTGGCAGGTGACAAGAACAGGGTATTATTGAATTTTACTCAATAGGGGAAGTAAAATGTGCAAATCAAGGACACATTTTTTTTTTTCCAGATAACCTACTGCATTCCCCTTGAAAGACATGGAATGTAGTTTTCAAGAAAAACTATTATAAAACATCATTTTCCATGAAAAGTCTCTTAAGAACATTTCAATTCAAACAATTTCAGGAGGAAACTGCAACACAGATCTCCTGTGTACATGTAGACAGTGCAAATAGTTGCAATATTTTCCCTGCTGACTGCTTTTCCTCTTCCCACTAAAGTAGGAGGTGAGACAAAGGAAGGGGAACAGGGCATGCTGTGAAGTAGGGTGCTGTGACCCATCAGGGACCCATTGTGGATCAGGCAGAGACATGTCCACACCTGCACTCCTCTGACTTAACTGTGTGGAGCAGCCATCTGCTCAGCTTATCATACTTTAACCACAGACAAAGCTTAGGCATTCGTGCCCATTCCAGAAATTCTGCTTCAGCTTTTCTGTCCCTGCAACTGAAGACGCCTGGCTAATGACACCTGTACTGCAGGCACATTTTATATAGGTTCAGAAACCCTCATTAGGTCATCATGGTTAAGCATTTTCCTGTGGTAACTGCCTGAAAATTGATATCCAGGCATCAGACCGGTAATTTCTAAAGTTAAAAAAAATACTGGAGTAGAAATGCTTTTCAGATCCATCAATTTTAAATAATTATGGGTTCATTTAGGAAATCATGCAGTGGAGCACAGCGGATTGATTTGAGCAGTCATACTGGCTTGAACTTGTTGACTTGATCTTTTAGTCAGACAACAAAGAACTTGTGTTGAAGTAGCCAGTCATTGTGATTGTCAGGAAAATTATTTCTCCCTTACAAGTGGGTTTATATTTGTCTGTGTAGAGCTTGATGGAGGATTTAAACAATTGCCTACTTGCAAACTTGATCAGCATACTTATAAGAAAATTGGTTCCCATAAAATACCCAACCTAGCACCAAACAGCTACTAGTTATTCCAGTTAAAATGCCTATGACAACCTTAATGTCAAAAATAACATTCTCAGCAAAATTACCCTCTAAGGCTTAGAGAACTGTAGAGGTGTAAGAAGATTTAGAGCATACTTATGAATATGCAAAATACCTGTTCTTAGCCAGTTCTAATTTTTGGCTTATGCTATTGTAAAGAAAATCCTGAAATGTGACCTGGAGAAAGCCACTGTAACATCTATCAGCAAGGCCTGATTGAACCTGCAAGCAGCCTCATGATGAGTCCTTTTCAGTCTTGCTGAATAACACATGCAGGAGTTAACTCTGGAACAAAGCGACAAAAATTGTGAGCTGACTATTTACCTATTCATCATTTTAGTGGAAACAAAGAATGTACAGAATCACTCTGGATGTATTCTTATGCCTTCACAATCAGAAATTCTTTGTATTTCTCTCCCTGCCAAACTAGACACCCATCTCTCCTCCGTGTGGCTATTTTTCCATATAGTATTCAGCAGTGATCTGAATATGAAATGTGATGTGGGAACATTCAATTAACACAATTAAGTAAGACACAGTCATGTTACATGCTAATCATTTCCACGATCCAACAAAAGCCTGCCCCATTTTTAATTTATTTGGAGCTGCCACTGAGTTTCCAGTCTGCTGCACCAGAGCCATCACAGATTTAGGTCAGGCTTGCCATGTCCTCTTCTGCCTGAAACAAGCTGCTTTCTTCCCTAGTGGATAGATGCACACATCTCACCCCCTCTCCCACTGCCAGTGTATGACCCGTATCTTGCAACTCTGCCTGCTGACTGGTGGCTTTAGGGCTGAGGAGAGCTCCTGCTCCATCACCACTGGTGCTGAGGTTGGTCTGCTATGTAAGGACCTTCAGCACTGGAGCAAGAGTGATGCCTTGGGTGAAGGAATAAGGAATTTACCTCCTCTTGGTGGCATAGCTAGTCCTCAGCAACCACGCACTGCTTGGATAAAGCACTCTTTAAATTGCTAAATTGTGCTCAAGCAGTTTCACTGATTCCAGTATCATCTTCCAGGTTTGAAAAGGTGAGTCTCCCTTGTGTTTTAGTGCCTTTTCATAGAGCAAGGCACCTCACTATATCCAATTTATTAATTCCCACGTGTAGTATATCATACCCAGAGACATCTGTTTCCCATGATAGAATGATATTAAGACAGATTTTCCTCACCTGTTGTGTAATACAAATTAAAACATAGTGTCATGAAGCACATGGATGGCCCAAAACTGGTGCTGGCTCCAATTTCCTAGCATCACATCTACATAAAAGCTACATCAATGAGGTGGAAGCTTTGAAAATCCATTAAGCCCAGATACAATATTGAGGAGCTTCAAATCCTAGCTGAGTCATGTAGCTATACAAATTCACTGGACAGACCTCTCATTATGGATGGGGAACTTTACAAACTACTTTGAAATTCCTTAAGGTAACTTTAGTGGTGGGAATCCTTCCTCATCTGACCCTTTTCTTGTCTCTGACTTACGAGAGCATTTGAGAAATGGAAAAAATTTCACATGCTTTTGTGAAACATTATTATGGTATACAAGCACTAAATAAAGGGCCTCTATTGATACGGATACAGCCAATGCAGAGACATGCTAGCTACAAGGCAGTAACACAGCAGGGACATGCGATTTCCCCTTTGGCCACCATAGGGGAAGAGCAAACGTTTTGTGAAACCTTGTCCTGCTGAAGACAAATCCAGAAAACTAGAAACATACATATATGATAGCTCACTGTGTCCCACAGACTGTATGCTAACATATCTTATGGACGTAATCTACATCAGACTCCTACCTGAAACTACCCCTGAGCTCATGCACTTCTCAAGTCTAACCACTGGCAGCTCGATCTGGCTTCGTAGACTCCGCGTCCCTGGCTTGGAAAATGCAGATTTTGGTAGTTCAGACCTAAGCGCGCTGTCAGTGATCTTCATATATCACAAAGGACACAATCCAGTGATCTAAGGCTTGATTTACATGCTGCCAAGATAATATTCAAATTGAAATCTTAAGTTTGACTTTTTGTTGTTTTATTATTATTATTATTTGTTCTTTTGGATTTATTTCTTCTTTTCTGCTTGGTAGGACAGACTTATTGCAAGGAGATTTTTATGCTCCTGAGCAGCAAGGAACATTTCTATTTTTGGTTATCACAAGTACTTAAACAGGCTAGAAAGAAGGACATCTGAGCTGCATATTTTTTCTTCTGTTTGTTTTGACCCCAAAGTAGACTGAAGTCATAAATATTCTCAGTTTTCCTCAACAAGATGCAGAATTCCAAGAAAGTCTAATTTGAAAACAATGACTACAAAAAAGTCTGTCTAGAATATCACAGTCCTGTGAGACGGAATTTAATCCTCAGGCACCAGGTGTTTTTCAGAAAACACAGGAGAACACCAGCTCAGATGGACTCCAGAGGTGTGAAGGCTTGCAGCTGTGTTCCAGGCAGCACTGAAGAAGTCAGATCTTCCTGGAAGTCATTGTGGACTTTGTGACCACAAGCCCACAAGGATGTCAGCTCCAGGGCAATGCGCTTTGAATCTAACCTGTGTTCTTTCCTATGTTCTGTGCACTGAGCTGGATAATAAGATCACTGAACCTGCTTGTTTCAGATAAATTGATCCTTACTCAGTGAGTCAGTAACATCAGACTGTCTCCATTTCACATTTGTTCTGGTAAGCTAGACAGCTCTCTGCATCTGCACATGTTGGGGAAGATGCTCATGGAATGAATCATTGAAGTTGAAGAAGACCACGAAGACCACCCAGTTCAGCCATCAGCCCACCCCCACCATGCCCACTGCCCACGTCCCTCAGTGCCACATCCACACGGCTCTTGAACACCTCCAGGGACGGTGACCGCACCACCTCCCTGGGCAGAATTTTCTGCTGCCCAAAGGGAAAAAGAATGAAAACAAAGAGAGATAGGAGACTGGGGAAAGTCCAGAGTTCAATAATGAACCAATCTGACAGAATCTGTGGAATGGCTGACTTGCTAAACTTGTTGTCCTCTCATGACATGACATGAAAAGAAACACTGAGATCTTTCTTTAGCTATACTGTCCTGGACAGTTCCTCACCTTCAGCTTTTGGGCTGTAGTACTGATGTCTGTAGGAACGTGCATCTGGGGGAAAAAAGCACATCAGCTGAATCATTCAGAGCAGATGAATAAACAAATGATGAGCCTTCACAGTCTTCGCAGTCTTCTTCACAGTCTTTTCCAACATTTTAAATGTTGCAGCATTGGCTGTAATGAATGGATGCACTGGACGCAGCATGAGTCCTAACTGACTAGTGGTTACAAACACATCTTTAAGAGATACTTTAATAGCATGCCTTGTAGCAGATATCCATTTATAGAGCACCAAACAGGATGAAAAGTGCTGTGGGTTATTACTGTCCCTGAATACCCTCTCGTACATGACATCTGAATCATTTCTGCAGTGGCAAGAGCAATGGTGAGTCTAGCACGAGCATTAGAAGAAGGCACACATCGTAAATGGGAAAGTTGACTGTTTCTTTGCCAAAAAGCCTTTTCAAATATACATATATATATAAAATGTCAGAAAATTCTACACAGGCATACATATGTATACTGAAGTCTACAGTAGGAATTTGTGTGTGTGTGTGTGCTCACACGCCTCTATTACTGCAATCGTATGCTTAAATCTCTATGGCCATATAAAATCCCAATTACTAATGTGTCTAAAATAAAACATGAATGTATACTTATAACGATGTGTAATATTTTATATAACACTTGAGAACAGATGTCCAGGGAGCTGCAAAATTTTAATTAAGGTTTTTCACTGCTTTTCCTAAGAAGTTGAATCAAAGTCCCATTGAAAGACAGGGGTTAGACAGACTAAAAATGAAACAACCCTCCCCCTCCTGCCGCCCCAACACACAGCAATAAACATTTACATGTATTTTATACTTCACTCTGTAAAAGACATCTGTGGCTCATCTAGTGTAAAACAGCCCAAGACTATCTGGTCTTTCCTCATGTACATTTCTCTAATGATCATAGAATCATACAATGACTTGGGTTGGAAGGGACTTCAAAGTTCACCTAATTCATCACATTAATCATGTTCAGGGTAGTGTGAAAAAGCCTTGAGTGACCTGATTTTCTATTAGTCTTTGTCACTAGGTTTATAAATGTTTTATTAAGAGATGTCTTAGACAGAAAGCTACCTTAGGTAGCTGCATGCTGCTGAAGGTACCTGTGCTGGGTTGGAAATCCACTGTCCCAGGGTACTCTGAACTGGAAGAGTAAAGTCACATTTCAGGCAGAGATGAAAAACCAGCCTGTAAAGACTGACCAAACAAACTCTGAAGTGTCATATGTGGATGCTGGTAGAGTGTGGCTCTAATACCATAGAGCTCAGCAAGGCTTGAACAACAGGGTAATTGCCCAGTACTAAAGGCAGGACCTCAAGCCACCTGAGATTCTGTTTGCATACTCTTCTGGAAACTGGTTTAAAGCAGGACTAGAAAACACAAATCTAAGTGCAAAAATATGTTTGATCTCTGGGTTGAGACATTTGTGTCTCTGAGCTACTGTAATTATGCTGTCAGAGGATATAATTAATTTATTAAATTCAAGCCATCTCTGCACGCAAGGAAGTCTTATTTTCTGTTTGCAGAGAGGGAGCCATAGGAAAAAGTTCAGGTAGCAGTCCAACATCCATCTCAGAGGATAAGCCCAAGAGGGCTGGATATGGTCTAGTGCTTTCACCATAGTGCCAGCGTTTTTCTACCTAGACGCTCTTCTTACATCTCTTCTTCTACACAAGACGCTCTTCTTACATCTGAAGAGGGAGATTTTCTTGAGTTCAAAGGTCTAAGCCTGCTGCAGGCTGAGGTAGAAGTGAAAACAAGAGACCAGACTGAGACAAGGAGTGACTTCAAGGGGCACTCCATTTCAGTATTCAGTTGTGGCAGGACATTGCCCTTACATACTGGAATGTGTGGTTGCCCAGAGAAGCTGTGGTGCTCCATCCCTGGAGGCGCTCAAGACCAGGTTGGATGGAGCCCTGGGCAGCCTGAGCTGGTGGGGGGCAGCCCTGCCCAAGGCAGGGGTTGGGGCTGGATGGGCTTGGAGGCCCCTTCCAACCCAAGCTGTTCTGTGATTCTATGATTTCCCCCCCACAGGACTGACACTGGAGACAAGACGCAGCTTTCTATGTAAACTCTGATATTGCCTTACTGTCATAAATGGCTTAATTAGAGCCTGCTTCTAAATAGGTTTGGAATTACTGGTCATTCTAAGCTACTTCTAAAGCATCAATGTGTTAAAATATTCTGATTGATTCATTTTATTCAGTATCTCAAAGGCAACTTCACACACACACACAAAAATGCTGTGAAATCAGTAGTAAGCTGTTTGCTCTTGATTCTAATTACTCTCAGTGGTTATATTTAAGCATTATTAGACATAATTAAATGCACGATCAGTAGACAGTCCTGTTTTTATATATTATGCTTGATATTCAGGAAAGGCCTCCGTGATGTGTACCTCATAACATGAGTAATGTGATGGAAATCTATTAACAGGTGAAAAAACACTCTGCATTAAACACTACCTGAAAAGGGCAGCCAGTTCTTCTTTAGGATCTTACTCATCAAACAACAAAAGAAAACCCACACAGATGAAGGCTGAACTATTCGTTTGGAAGTTTTTAATTTCTTTCCCCAAAAGAAGCAGAAGAATGTTTTTAAAATATATACTAAGTTATAATTGACATTTCCTTGGCCTACAGCATTTGTCTGGGGATTGGAACCAGATGATCTTTAAGGTCCCTTCCAACTTGAGCCATTCTACTACTCTGATTCTATGTGTCTATAGTGTGCCCCTCTGCTCCCTGCGAGGAGCTGCAGCTGCCATGAGGCCTCCCCTCAGCTCCTCTGCTCTGGGCTGGACACACTGAGGGGACTCAGCTGCTCCTTTTATGTCTTGTCCTCCAGACCCTTCACCATTTTGTATCCCTCTCTTGGATGCTCTCTAACTGTTTAATGTCCTTTTTGCACTGCGGTGCCCCAAACTGCAGACAGTACTCAACATGAGGCTGCATCAGTGCAGTATAGAGTGAGATAGTCGCTTCCCTCAACAACAAAGTATGTGGAAGTTCTAAGTGCCAACTACATATGTCTGTTCAAATGTGAGCAAGGATTTACTAAGATCATAGAATCACAGAATGTCCTGAGTTACAAAGGACCACAATAATCATCTAGTTTCATACCCTCCCTGCTATGTGCAGGGTTGCTAACCACCAGACCAGGCTGCCCAGAGCCACATCCAGCCTGGCCTTGAATGTCTCCAGGGATGGGGCATCCACAACCTCCTTGGGCAACCTGTTCCAGTGTGTCACCACCCTCTGAGTGAAAAACATCCTCCTAATATCTAACCTAAACCTCCCCTGTCTCAGTATAAAACCATTCCTCCTTGTCCTATCACTATCCACCCTTGTAAACAGCCATTCTCCCACCTGTTTATATGCTCCCTTCAAGTACTGAAGGGCTCCAATGAGGTCTCCCCAGTGCCTTCTCCAAGCTAAACAAGCCCAGTTCCCTCAACCTTTCCTTATAGGGAGAGGTGCAATACAGCAACAATTGTACAACCTTACAATAAAACATAAAAGCAATATATATTTCAAGTGTCTATCTATTAACAACAGGATTTCTCTAGTTCCGTATCCATGTTTATATAAATAATGTATTTTTGTGTCAGTCTTTACTCTGCTCCAAAATCTTCTCTATGTTACGTGTTCATTTAATGATTATTTTGAGTGTAAGAAAATTAATTTTATATCTTCATATTTTGGCATTCAACCAGTGTTTAAATGTGGAATGTGTTAAACAGTTAATGGCACGTTTGCAACTCCCCAGTATACAGCCTCCTTCAAAATGTTTGCTCATTTTATTATGTCTTCACTACTTGTTTTACTCTTTTCTTAGCAACTGTAATTATAAAATTGTTCAAGTTAGGCTCATACACAGAAGCAAAGTCTAA
Organism: Excalfactoria chinensis; assembly: GCF_039878825.1. Lineage (NCBI taxonomy): Eukaryota > Metazoa > Chordata > Aves > Galliformes > Phasianidae > Excalfactoria > Excalfactoria chinensis. The sequence continues at coordinate 99,420,847 of NC_092825.1, read as the reverse complement.
GGTCAGCTTAGATAACAGTCCTAAAAAGCCAAACATTTTGCTTGAGGACCAGATAGATAAAGACAGTCATGATTTTGTAGTTTCATTTCAAAATAATAAATTCAGAAGATTGCTAAAGCAGCACTTTCCTATTTTAGTCGAAGAGTGTCTAAAAGCAAAAAAATAAGAAACTACATAATACGAACAGAAGCTACAACAGCAACAACAGAAAACAACATACCGTACAGTTGAATACTGTATATGTATAATGACAAGCCCTTTGTGACAAAGAAAAAACCTTACTTTTACTTCTCAGACTATTCCGAACCAATCATCTGCAGTATCTCATCATGCTTCATCTGGTGTATTCTTAGTATAAGGACAGGTCAAACAATTTAGAGTTTTATTCCAAAGACTATCATTAATATTTAGAGGTGTTTTCTCGGTCAGATCACATTGTCTCCTTTCTTTGATCTCTTTAAGGAGCACTACGTCAACTGAAGGCACTGGCATTTGCAGAACAAACATCACTCAAAAAAAAAAAAGAAAAGAAAAGAGGAAACAAATCTCATAAATTTTGTCTTTATGTATGTAGGCTTAAGGGAAGTGTGTTTTGCTGTGCACTCTTGTTAGGAAGAGACACTTTACACATGGGAATATCTGAAAAGTAACAGCAGCTGCCAACAGAAGGTCTTGGACTGTATAAGGAATAGAGGAGGCCAAACTCCCCACTGCCTTTAGTAGGATGCTGCTGCCACCCCAAGAGCCACACCAGGCTTTATAAATGAAAATGCTTATTCAGGCAATTGTCAGTAGGATGTGTGGGGTTTCTCACTTTAGATTATGGTTTCCCAGTATCTACAGAATGCTTTGTGTTCAGCTGCTCAGCATTCATGTCTACTAATGTGAGGAGCTGTCCGGTAGCTCACATGAACAGGCTTGATAGATTGTCTACTGTTTAAAGTGAGCCACAGCTCATATTCTGATAGAGGAAGGAAATGTTTTCCCCACATCTGGAGCAGACTAAGGAAATATTCTAGCACCATTTTCTGTGCTACTGCTTTCCTATGAAAAAGTGCCTGGACTGTGGAGTAACTTTCTCCAAGCACTGAATTTAATCAAAGTCATTAACAGAAATAATCAAAGGAGAAAGGATAGAGATTTACATTATGAAAGTAGGAAGACATCAATAATTTCTAAACCCATTTTCCAGTCCTCATTTCCTTCCCTTTTGTTATTTCTCACCTGAACATCCATTTTCTTCCTAGGATTCACCTGTGAGTAAGATTTTTGTAGGACAAGAGTTTAACCATCAGCCTGTGTGGAAATGAGAGAACACTTGGAATCTTTCTCTGGCAGTGAGTAGAGCGAACTGCAACACCTATTTACACCACCACTTGCATTGAGCTCTGGAGAAGCTTTTCTGCATAGCTATGGGGAAGGACGAATGGTAATATAAGCTTTTAGCAGGAAGAGGAAGGAAGGGGAAAAAAACTCATGCTTGTGTTATTACTTCAGACAGAAATAAAGAAAGCCACTCAGGACGTATAAATACGTCAGTTGTAAGGGCTCAAATTTAGCAGATATCCCTATCTTAGAAGGGTAATAAAATATTAATTTGAAGTAAGCCAGCCTAGTCAGAGCTTTTAAAGTAAATATGTACTTAATTATCTTATTTCCTTCGTAAACTGTGATTATATCTTTTTCCTGTTTGGCTGTTGGATATAAGTTGGATAGCAGAGTCAAGCAGAAATCTCATGAAAGACCAGACTGTTAGTGCTGATTCATCTACTGGATTCCTGCAAAGCTATTTTATAGATACTAATGTACTTAATACATTCCATAATGCTGTAGTAGTAGTAGGTTCAATTTTTACAGTTGTAACATTTTCAACCTGCACTGCTGTTTCATAGATTTAATCCTGAGATAATACACAAAAATCAGTAATCTATGTAGCATGCTAAAAGGCATATATTGTTCCTTGGGTCAGTACAATTTAATGCTGACAACAACTAGGTAACTATAATATTTACCTTTTCATTGCCTAATATTTTTACTAAGTGGCACATTCAGAGGGCATTTATTACATTTAAATTAACTGGCTCAAAGTACTCTTTAGAGACTCATCTTTCAAATAATGTGCAGATTTCTATACAGAGATGTAAAGAAATATTGCCCTCTTCCGTCAAACCAGGCTGAATCTCCTTAGAGACAGGCTTTCTTCTTTTTTTCTTTTCTTTTTTTCTTTTTTCCCCCCGTAGAATCACAGAATGGCCTGGGTTGAAAAGGACCACAATGAACCCCCCTGCTATGTGCAGGGTCGCCAACCACCAGACCAGGCTGCCCAGAGCCACATCCAGCCTGGTCTTGAATGCCTCCACGGATGGGGCATCCACAGCCTCCTTGGACAACCTGTTCCAGTGCGTTACCACCCTCTGTGTGAAAAACTTCCTCCTAATATCTAACCTAAATCTCCCCTGTCTCAGTTTGATGATCCTGGCTTGTATCAGGACTAGGGAAGTCATCCTGCATGTACTTGGCACTGGTGAGGCCTCACCTCGAGTACTGTGTTCAGTTTTGGGCATCTCAGTGCAGAGAGGACATTGAGGTGCTGGAGCATGTTGAAAGAAGTGCAACAAGGCTTGTGAGGGGCTTGGAGAATGTGCTCTATGAGGAGAGACTGAAGGAACTGGGGCTGTTTAGTCTGGGGTAAAGGAGGCTAAGAGGAGTCCTTATTGCTCTCTTCCAGTATCTGAAGGGTGCTTACAGTGAGAGTGGGGTTGGTCTCTTCCCACTGGTGACAGGTGAGAGGATGAGGCAAAATGGCCTCAAGTTGCACCAGAGTAAGTTTAGGTTGGATATCAGGAAAAACTTATTTGCAGAAAGGATTGTGAAGCACTGGAATGGGCTCCCCAGGAAGGTGGTTGAGTCACCATCCCTGGATGTGTTTAAAAACTGTTTGGATGTGGTGCTCAGAGACATGATTTAGTGGAGGGTTGTTAGTTAGGATAGTATGGTTAGGTTGTGGTTGGACTCAGTGATCTTTAAGGTCTTTTCCAACCTCAGTGATTCCAAGATTCTATGATTTTATACCAAAAATGAGTGAATCAGACATCATGAGGACCATGACAGAAATAGTAACATCACATCCACATTGACCAGATGTGCCTGTGATGAATATACATGGCTTTGCCTAGTTATCACCTCAGGCTTTGGAGGAATCATTGCTGCTGGCATGTCCTTGATGTTTGTAGAGAGAGAGGCTTGTAATTTCTCTGGCAGAAACAGGACACATTCACTCAGAGGGACAGAAAGTGGCATTTTCCCATGCCTGGAAATGTGGAAAAGAAAAATGACTTCAACTGGACCTGCAGACAAGCCAGCATCCATCGAGTGTCATCGTAAGGAGAATGCTGAGTGATCTATGGTAAAACATCTGCTTGCCCATTTGATAATCTGCACTCATATCTCTTGATCTGCTCCTTGTGAGCAGAGGCACCAGGACACATGCTCCGTATTTGCATGGCTACGACATCTCAAGTGCATGACACTTAACAACAACAGCAAAAAATTGGTGGCAGATGGTCTAAAAGGACAAGGCTGAATTTGAGGATTAACCAGACCATAATAAAAGCTGTCATTACAAGTTGTCATCATTGGCGAGTTATATATTAGCTCTAAACAAACAGTGTTCCCTTCAGATACCAAATGTCAAATGATTTAATATGTAGAAATCAGGTCTTCCACTTCCAGCTTCTCTCATTTCATCCTGCCAGCTGTACCGTCTCATCTTCTAAGACCTGCCAAAGAGCCGAATATTAACATACCTTATTATGCATGCTATTTTGCCAAAAGGGGCCAGATGAGGCCAAATTGTTCTGATAATAAGCCCCGCTGTCATTAAATGCTATTATGCATGCTACTGTTGATCCTGAAACCTTTGCAGAATACTAATGAGGCCATTCTTGGTATTTGCTGAAAGCGTTCTGGAGTAAATGACTTCAGCACTCACTAGATTCGTCCAGAGAGAACTGGTGCTATATGTAACTCAGAAAAATATTAGGTGGCTGCATGCTAAAGATTTGCATTTCTTGGAAGAATTCCTTCTCCTTTAAAGCAGTAACAGCTAAATTACTGTTTGGTTTGGAGTTTGAAGTTGGCTCATTAGCAGCAAAGAAAAGGAAAATAAAGCAAGGTATTGCCTCTGGGTGATCAGAATGTTACATCTCTTTTTTGAGAACCTTTTTTTTATGGTCTGTTTTAAATGACAACGTTGTTGTGAATTCAGAAGCTGAAAATGTCGTTTCGAAAATAGAAGCTGAAACACTGGAAATTCTCTGAATGTTGTTTTCCCCCCTTTTACTGAAGAGCTGTGTGGGACTTTGATCTGGAGGGGTGAACATCTTTGGTTAACTCAGAACTGAATGTTCTAGTGATTTTATTACTTGGAAAAAAATATTCACCTGCTGTATACAATCTAAGTTCTATGGGGTGAATACTGTACATTTACCTGGAAGTTTTGAAGTTCCTTTCACCCAATATTTCAGGTGTAATTGGAATCATCTGATTTGTTTTCTAGAATTAGTTAGACCTAGAAATTCAATTGTTTTCTCTTTTTCCTGTCCATCTTCTGCATGTCTTTGGACAGTTTTTATACAACAAGATTTCAGTACAACAGCAACACATAAAAACAGTGGGGGAAAGTGCCATAAAGTCTCTATTGCGACATGACCATAAAATCAAGCCTTACATCTGCTATGGGTGGCCTCTTCTCAGCTATTTAAAGGCTAAAGCCTTATGTGCTGTGATTAATTAGTCAGAATCTCAGCCAGCTGCACACCCTATGACAGAGATCAGGGAAAGTCTGTACAGAAAGTTATTGTGGTCATTTTTTATTATTATTTTTTTGGCTATGCCACAGAAAAGGAGTATAAAAGAAAACCCAAAAGGGAAATGTTTTCATCCCTTAACATCTGTCTGGGAAGAGATTGCGCATTTGCCAAAAAGACTGTCTCTGACTCTAGAGGTGCGAGATCTTGTTATTATAAGAATAAAAGGGAAAGAAAGATAGAGAGTCTTGAAGAGAGCCTTCCCATCTGGGTGCTCTGCCTCCTAAGCATCATGAGGTTTTGTTGTGGCCCTGCAGGATACAGGAAATGCAGGGAGGCAGGGGCCTTGCAGGGAAGCTGCTGAGCACGGTATGCTGCTATACGATGCTCCCAATGGCTGCAGGACCCACAGCACAGCCTCAAGCTGGTACATGTCCCAATGGAGCTGGTCCATGGCTCCCTGCACAGGACAGCCTTCTTTTTTATTTCTCTCCTTTTCTTTTTCTTTACTATTTGGACAGCAGTTGGTTTTGGTGTATGCAGTTCAGATTTGACGCCTCTCAGAATTTGAGCAGCCACCACCCTTGAGTCTAATTTAACGTGTTTTCCCTGACCTTTTGTCAAGTTGTCACTGTGGGTAATTTATTTCACTTTGTGCAAGGGCCGCCTGTTCTGGAGGTTATGCTGCTTTCAGCCTGCCACAGAGTGATGTCTGCAGCTGTTACTGCACTGTGCTACTGACCTAACGTGCAGAATTGAGCAAATCACATTATCTCTCTGCATTTCACAGTCAAACTCCTTTTAATACAAGGGTGCAGTGAGTGGGAGAAAGTGCCCAGAGATACAGAATCAAGCCAAGAAGGGGCATCTGAGAGTCTCTGACACTGCTTGCTCCCTCCTGCCATGGTGCTGGCTTTCTACGAGACCCTGCAAACATCTGCTTGCCATTGCCATTGCTTTGGCAATGTTGATGGTCTTAATCATACTTTGCTGCAAGTCTTTCCACATGTGTGTTTGTATACTCAGAGTAAGTGTGGTTATACATATATTTTTGTAGCAGAAAAAGTGAAGCCTGTTTCTTTTTTTCTTTTCTCCCTTAAACCCTCAGGCACTCTGCATGTATTTCACCATTCCTTGTACCACCTGGGAAAGCTGGGATGTCTACCCATGACATATGGACTCAGCAGTTGAAGGCAGCATGAGGGCAGAGGGGTGGAGAGGAAGGTTTATGAGCCAGACACATGAGAAGAAGCTTTAAAGTACACATCTGTACTCTGTGCAGCGGTACGTATATTTGATAGGGTCTCACCCACACATGCACTTTTGCAGTCTATCCAAAAGGAGATGAAGGCATTTGTCAGAACAACAGTTTATTCCCCATCTGCTGGTGGACCCGGAAGAGGCTGAGCCAACAAACAGAGGAGGGAGAAGGGCAGCAGGAAGCAGATACCAGGACTGCAGGTCTATCCTGGGGGAAGCTGCTTTAGAACAGATCCTTTATTGGTGCAGCTGTATCTGGGGCTGAGGAATAGGCCCAAAAGGTCAGACAAGGTTTGAGTGTCCAGAGTAACCATGGTAGCCCTGGGTGCTGGAGAATTGGCCCTGGAGCATGTGCAGAGAGGGGCAATGAAACTGGTGAATGGTTTGGAGCAAAAGTCTTATGAGGAGCAGCTGAGGGAACTGAGATTGTTCAATCTGAAGGAGACTCAGGGGAGACCTCATCGCACTCTACAAACACCTGAAAGGAAGTTACAGCAAGGTGGAGATTGGCCTCTTCACCCAGGTAACAGTGATGAGATGGAATGGCCTCAAGTTGCACCAGGGGAGGTACAGGTTGGGTATTGGGAAGGATTTCTTCTCAGCAAGAGCAGTGCTGCAGTGGCACAGGCTGCCCAGGGAGGTGGTGCAGTCACCGTCCCTGGAGGTGTTCAAGAGCCGTGTGGATGTGGCACTGAAGGCTGTGGGCATGGTGGGGGTGAGATGGCGGTTGGACTGGATTATCCCAGAGGTCTTTTCCAAAGTTAGTGATTTTGTGGTTCTGTAATTCTATTCTGGAGTGAGGCAGCTGCTTTGCTAGAGCTACTGGGATGCTCATTCCCAAAAGGTGAAGGCAAAGCACCCACAAAAAAAACCCAACATAGCAGTATGTTTAGTGCCCTGTTGGAATCCCCTGCAGACTAATGCTTCTGACTGTTTTTGCAAGAAAGAGATTTATTTCCCCAAGAGGAAATAAAAGGTTGTCTGCTATCTCCTGTTCTTGTCATACCACAGTCCTTTCACTCACTGATTTTATTTTCAACTCTTTCATAATGCCTTGGATTGTGGTGTAGATATTGCAGCCATATCATGAGATGCTTACTTTTACATGCACAAGAAATGAGCTGTTGCTCATGTAATATGCAAAGTTTGCTATTTTGGTCTAGATATTTAATTCCAATCAACATTTTCAGCTGAAAAGGTTGAAAATATAATTTTGTTTCCAATCAGCTACAAAGCTTTTAAAAAATCAAAACTGACATCATTTTGTTTGACATTTGAAGTTTTGGTTAAAGACAGCATTTTCATCACCATGTTTGGGAAAAATAAAAACATTTTTCAATCAAGTTTTTTTTTATTATTTTTTTTGTATACGAGTGGGACTGGCAGGACTTTTTGTATTCCTCGGGAGTTAATAAAATTGAAAAGAGTTGACAGTGTTGCCCATACTCAGATGTCAGCATGTTGCGTGAACAATTTCAGGACCGTTTTGCAGAAAAATTAAGGGTCAGAATTTTGCTTCATCTGTTTCGCTGTTCTCCAATCTAAAACCATCCCACCACAATCAAGTGCCTGCGTGTATTCAACAGACAAGTGGTTATAGATGATGGCATACCTTACCAATGCAAAAGCCAGCTGTTGAAATATCTATGTCCTGGCTTTCAGAAAAAAGAAAGAGGTAACTTCTTAAGTAACATTTACTGCCACCGAAAAGAAATAAACAGAGAGCACATGCCTAAATCCGAGGCAGAAAAGAGAGCCAATGTATTTTTAGACCGTCTGGGTTTACAGCAGAAGTAAGGGAATGACTTTAATTAGCTGTAGCCAAGCTTCAGTCATTCTTTCTGTGGTTGACTTCAACTGTATATCTCACATCTTTGAACAGCTCTTCTCAATTGAACACAGGCAGCTTTGTTTATAGCATAGAGAAGGATCAAATGGTTTCCATTCTGGGGGGAAGGGAGAGCTAAGGAAGGCATTTTCTTCTCAGTGATCCTTGCCTACAGAGGAAGATTTATAACTTCACAAGAGAGAGTACAATATGCTCAGCATATGTCAGTCTTTCCTCCCAGTAAGAGAGATGAATCACCTGTTTTCTCTTGAAGGGCGATGTTTAAATCCTCTCTGTTCATTAGGAATAGACAACAGCTTCCTTATTATAATGCATATTAGTAATAATCCCAGCAAGAAGAGCAGCATGTGCAGTTGATGCTTCATATTGGCTATGGATACTGACAGAAGAGATCTTGAGGGAAGGCTTTTTCTTCATGAATAATGCAGAATGTTGTATTTGAAGCTCCAGAAGTTCAAGGTCCAGGTAGGAAGCCTACTTCCTTCTACACAGGGCCACACTTCCCCCCAAGGGCCCTAATGATGTGGCAAACTCTGGAAGAGGCCCGATGTCACCTCAGAGAAACTCTCTGGTTCATAAGTGCATGAAATTCAGGACTGGCGAAGAGGAAGGCAACACATCTTTCCACAGAAGTGGACTTTGATAACCACCTACAGCAAAGCACGTATGTTTGGGCACCAGTCCACCCCTGTTCAAGAAGGCTTTTCCTTACAGTACAATATAACAATATTTTGTGGTTTTAAGTCCTTGCTAAAAGCCAAGCTTCTGCCAGAAACTCCCCAGAATAAGTGCGGTTTGCAAATTGGACTGCAAAGTTAAAAGAAGCAGAGCTGTGTAACCTCAGAAGGGCTCAAGAGGCTCCACTGTAAATCTGATATTTGCAATTGTTACTGTGATGACAATATCCACCAGCCTTAGGGGGGACTTTGTGGTGCTGGAAACTCTGCAAATAGGGAGTAAGAAGATGGTTCTTGTCACAGGATTTTCAAGCTGGGTAAGACAAGCCAGCAAAGGGCAGGAGGAGTCCAAGAAACAGTAATAATATGTCAACCAGAAGTGATTTGCCTGTTGGATAATTGGAACCCTTAGGCAACTTGTTGATTCTAAAAAAGTGCAATAATCACATAATTCTGTGATGGAGTTAGGAATCCTCTAGGCTCATTTTGCTGGTTGTCTTGAAGCAAGCTCTTTTGAAATTTTCATACAAAGGGAAACAGAAATCTTCTGTTGCGTGGCAGGAACAAAAAGAACTGCTACTTTGCAAAGGCCAAATGGTTTAAACTGTTCATACAATTCACCTTTCTCAGCATATGAATTAATGAGTGATGTGGGAGCAGATGGCCCACTTGTGCAGACGGTCATGATTGAGCACAGGTTTGACATTCATTTTTGAGCACAAGTTTGCCATTCATTTTTGTGTGAACAAGAAATAAAAGCATCTTGTATATTCAGTCTCACTGATCATAGGGAATGGCAAGAAGTGGGGAGCTCAGTACAAAAGAGAATCATAGAATCATAGAATCACAAGCTTGGAAAGGACCTACAAGATCATCTAGTCCAACCGTACCCCCCTTTGCCATACCTACAGAAGAACTCCTAAACCATGTCTCCTAGCTCCCTATCCAGACGCCTCTTGAACACTGCCAGGGATAGCAACTCCACCACCTCCCTGAGCAGGTTATTCCAGTGCCTGACCACTCTCTGAGAGAAAAAGTTCCTTCTTATGTCCAGTCTAAACATCAACTGATACAAGAGAAATTGCTGCTCTGAACTTAGATTGAACTGAAATGGTTCAACAAATGAAAATTAATACAGTATCCTGGGAGTTCAAATATGTAAACGATTTATCTGGGTAGCAAGTGGTCAGAGCAAGCTTTAAAGAAGGAACTTTGACTTCTTTAGATTTGTGATTTGAAGTGCCTCTTATTGTCTCTAATCCTCTGATTTCTGGAAGTGGAGCTGTTTTGCTAGGAAGAAGCACATTTTACCCATCCTATTTAGTGTTTATGTCCCCTAAAACACCCTTGAAGAGCCACCCCTGGAAAAGTCATGCAGCAGAGAGCCTATATGCATGTACATGTGGCTGTCTTGCTGCATCACTGCTTTTGCCAAGGCTTTGAACAAGTGTTTTAAGCAAGTAGCTCTGGCCCAGCCATTCAGTCATAAGGTCTCCTGTCACGGCACAAGAGCATGGACTGGGGTGGTTGGCTAACATGAGTGACCAACCAATTGGCCCTCAACTTCCTCCTTGAGAAATGATTCTTTGCCCACCCCACTGGCAGCTTGACCCTTGTTGGGGCTCATATGCTGGTAGAGCAGAGGGAGGGTGGAGGAACTCTTCCTATTGCTTATGCTCAAAGCATGGCTAACCTCACAATGGTTACTTCACCCCTTTCAGAAACATGAGTGTAGGGACAGTTCTTCTGATCACACTACTTTAGTACAGTAAAAGTGTACACATTTGCCCTGACAGCTTTTCACTGTTTATCTGATGACTGATTATTAAATGCCATCATGTCCCTGAATTTCCATATAATAGATATCCTTAAAATATTTCACTATTCATGGGGAAAAAAAAAAAAAAAAAAAAAAAAAAAGAATAAAAAAAAGAAAGACACCGTTGGTCAATGAAATCCTTTGAATCAAACTTCTACAGACGTACTTATAATCATCTGTAGCACATACTACTCATGTCAGCAACTTCTTATAATATCTACTAAACATTTTAATCCTTTGCAAAATATGCAAGGGAACATCATGTACATAACGCATTCCCTAGATTGCTGAAGTTTTAGGAATTACGTTTCAATAGCTTTAAGATGTTAGGAAATCCATTTCCTACAAAAAGAAGAAAATCTTTTCCCCTGACTAATGGGGAATGTCATGTAGCTCTGACTGTCAATGAAGTGATCCCCATGCTGTCTTAGCCTCAGTATTGTAGGTGGTAAGTATATTGCAGCACCTTGAATCCTATTTAAAGTTCTACACTGGATATAGAAATGTTCCTCATTGATTTATGTAAAGTAAACATTCCAACTTGTGTCAGAATAATTTGGAGGATTATTCTTGTTTTAAAAATATTTCTTTTCCAAGTTGAAAAGTTTAATAGTAGCCCCAAGCACAGCAGTTGTGGAAACGCCTGAGGCTAAAACTGTACTGCCTTTGGATCATGGATACCACATTTTATACACTTGATGTTTTCCTTTCACCAAGTTTGAGAGCTAAAGTTATGCAGGTCTATTTTGAAATTAAATAAAACATTTTCCTTTTACAGTCTGACAGTTTATGGACGTTTCGGTAAATGCATAAGCAGTCCATCAGATTAATGCTTTTATTATCAGCTTGAATACTTGGTGGTTGAAAAGTAACCTGCCTGAGAGACAAGAGAGTCTCATTCAGTGAGGTCTGTCTGGTTGCTGGTCTTTTTCAGAGAGAAGACAACCTCACCCCTCTAACTTGCATTTGTTCCCTCAATGAGACAGTCCCCAGTGTTCATGCTTCTGTGTGCTGCCAGGCACACAATGGCCATCCTGTTTGCCTAGAGAGATGCCAATCTGTACAGTTCTTATTTGTACTTTGTGAAGTGCTGCAGCACAGAGATAGGTAAATCCCAGTTTTTGTGAAATTTGGAGCAGGAATTTTGTTTGGGATCACACCTCATCTAAAGAAGGGCAATGAAGCTGAGAGGGAGCTAGACCACAAGACTGATGCAGAACATCTGAGGGAACTGGGATTGCTTAGTCTGGAGGAGATTCAGGGGAGACCTTATCTCTCTCTATAAAACACATGAAAGGAGGTTGTGGTGAGGTAGAGGTTGGCATCTTCTGGCTAACAGCGATAGGATGAGAGGGAATGGCCTCAAGTTGCACCAGGCTGGATATCTAGAACGATTTCTTCTCAGAGACAATGGTGAGGCAAAGGAACAGGCTGTAAAGTAAGGTGGTGGAGTCACCGTTCCTGGAGGTGTTCACAGAGTCAATCACTTTTAAACTTGGTTGTGTAACAACCATACTGATTAAACTGGTGAAATTGGGTGAATTCTCTGTGAAATGGCAGATTAAATTATTCATTTATGAGAAGAAAAAGGAATACATGAGTTATATGAGTCACTTGAAGTACTGAATTTGGGAGCAGAAGTATAAAACCAACAATATAGATTATAATATAGATATAGCATAGTATAATGTAATATAACAATATGATAAGACATAGTAACTATCTACTATATAGTAGATATCTACTATAAGATGTAGTATTCAAGAGCCATGTGGATGTGGCTCTGAGGGACAAGGGCAATGGGCATGGTGGGGGTGGGCTGATGGTCGGACTGGGTGATCTTAATGGTCTTTTCTAACCTTCATGAATCTATGATTCAGAGATTCTGTGTAGTCAGTGTTTTCCCCACTGGTATGCCATTAGTGTCATGGGAGAGCCCTCCCTCCTCTGGTAGTCAGGATGGCAAGGCTATGAGGAAGTGATGGTGTGTTGCTGTGTGGGTTGGTGGTGGTGGCCTGGTGTCATCAGACATGTAGCTCTACTGTGTCCCTGTTCTGTCCCTGCACAGTAATTATGGGCTGATTTCTAACCGACAAGGCACACAGTTCCCACAGTCACTTCAAAGGTGTATCTCTGGTGAGCTGAAGGCATCATCACATGCTGTGTCGTGTCCTTGGAAGCCCTAACAACAGCAACTGGCAGTCATATAGCTCTCCCGACAGCCTAGCTGAATCCATAATCTAGCTGGCTCTTTGATGAAACCTTTCTGCCTTCTCTGCCAGGACTCCAGGCCTGCTTCAGACAGCTCCAGCAGGAACTCCTTTCACTCGCCCAGCCTCCCCACGTGGTAGTAGAAGGCAGAAGATGACAGTACCTGGAATGACAGCTGCTTCCCAGGAGCTGGACTTACAGATAAAAGTACCTGACCTGCTCCAAGGGTAGGTCAAGTGCCAGCTACTCTCTAACCTACCAGTCAGCTGGCTCTCCCATTTCACAGGAGATCCTGAGATTAAAATCAGTTTTCATTACAGATTGATAGTCCACTTCCACTTTCATAACTGCTGGGGATACTGATTGCTTAAAGTTCTCTTTCAAAGTTAATTCTGAGCCCAACTATACTGCCTATCAACATGATTTCTCTCCCTTATCAACAGTATGAATATCAGAAATATGCATTTCATGCTGGGCTATCTCTTTAAAACATCACAGTTTTGCCTTTTTAGAGTTCTTTGACCATGTTTCCTCACTGTGAAAAATGCATGGCTTAATAGTTCAATACTGCATTGTATCCAGACCTGTGACATTTTTCCTACAAACAAGAGTTAATCTCTTTCAGAATATAGGCAGAATTTCTGTGTGTGGGAAATGGATCAAATTCCCCACAGAAAGTTTCCAGATCTATCCTTAATGTCTACAGAGACAACATCCAGGGAGCAGAATATTCTGCAGTGCATTACTATGACTTGCTCTTTGGTCCTGACTCAAACGAAGCTGCCACTGATTACAGGCTCAAGTGCTAACCAAGCAAAGCTGGGTATTCTGCAATACCCAGAAACCACAATATCAAAAATGTGCAAACTGTTCCAAAGGCATTATCAGGATTTACTACATGCATTTGTTCAAATTGATAAAGGGCTACATTTTCAAATCTGACTTTTAAGTGCCAAAATCTTTGGTGTCTACTAATTCACTTTGTATGTACACACCAACATTTCATAGCATTGTAGTTTCCCCTGTCTGCTATAAATCTCTTTAGAAAGGATAAAGTTATACACACTGAGAATACATAAAGCACACTGAAATCTTGGCCCCACAAAAATAAGTGGGAGTCATGACTTTGGCTTCAATCTGTCCGAGATCTTACCCACAGAGTTTAAAGAACAAGATTTTTTTAGGCTTAAAGGGATTTTTCTTCTCCTTGCTGGTATTGAGATCCGTACTGCACTTTTCAGTATTTATTTCAAAGTGATATTCCATTGATTCAATAGAAAGAAAAGGCAATGCTCTAAATTGAGAGAGAACAGAGCACCTAGTCTACTAATGAACCATAATTATTTCTTTGTTCAATTGAAATTGCACTTAGCCCTCAGCCTAAAGGACTGCTAATTCTGAGAAAAATGCAAGTTCTATGCAAGTTCTGTACATTAGCACATGAAGACAGATGCTGATACGTACACACAGACACAAAAAATGGCTTTCCAGCAGCTGTCAACTCATTCATCTGACCTTTAAAGTAGCTGAACAACTCTAAAACAAAAAAGTTATATCGATTTGGCTTTCCCACAAATTCCCCTCACTCTGCTCACGGTGTTTATTTGTCCATTTGTCCCTACTTTTCATGCACATGATCAGACTGAACATTTCATTATGTCAGCCCTTACCTTGGGTAGATAATAGCATAAGTCCTATAATATATATGAGACAGGCACAGGATGAGTTGTCTTTGCCGTCATTGTACATCCACAAAACATCCAGCACGTCTTGCTGGCCGATTGCTCAGCATAACCAGTTTCTACGTGATGCTCATCCCAAATTCCTGTTGCACGTCTAAACAATTGTATTAATTCTAGGAATACATCTGCAACAAAAATTCAGTTGAATTCATAAACAATTGCCCTGTCTGGGTACAGAAGTCTCTGACTGCTGTCAGTACAGGTATATGTGCTGCATTTACAGCCATGTTCTTTTATTGCTAGTCCATCTGTACTGCATTAGGCCAAAAGGGGTATTTTTAAGGCCCCAGGTGTCCTCAAGAGCCATTTTTTTCTTGGAGACAGTGGCACTATCAGCTACTTTCGAAGAGATCTGCATAGTCCTCTCTCATGAAATGAGAGGATGATTGAGACAGATTTTGGAGGTTTTTATCTGCTTCAGACCCTTTGTAAGAGTGACAGCAGAAGGGCCTCACTGTGCCAGTGAAGATCACTCCTTTTTCCTCGCATTAGGAAAACACTTTCTGTAACAGGTAAGACACACATCACACATGAACAAAGTGATATGCCTCCTATTTTATTCCCTTTGTCCCTGATTTAACTCCTACAGAGAGGCATCTAACTACTTTAAAGACTAACCACTATAGACAGTGACTTTTCGAGGCTAAATGCTCTGAAATTACTTTATTTATTTATTTATTTATTTATTTATTTATTTTTTAAGGAACTATTCATTTGCTTATGATCAGCCAAGACTAAATGGGAACTTGATTACTTACTGAGTTCTTAAAACAACTTTCTTTATCTGCATTCCCATCGTATGCAGAGATCATTTGGGCCCATATGAGGCATTGACTGGTTTAAGTTCCCATTTTGTTTTTAAGAACAAAAGGTCTCATATGTCTAAAATTACTTCTTTCCTCTCCCATCTTTCCTTATACCAACTGGCAATCGACATGTTTGTCAATATCATTTAAAACATCATGAAGTTCAGAGCAGGTCTATGTGTCTGACAGATATGAGGAAAGACTCTTCTTTCCTCAGAAAGTCAGCCAGATGAAAGCCATGTCAAAAAACTTACTTTAGGAAGGAGATAGGGATTTCACTATGACCTCTTCTGCATTAAAAGCAGCTTCACAGTGCTGCTCGCCCTGCCAGCTTGCTGAACTGGGCTCTGCAAAGTCATAGCTGTAATGGGTTTGGATTGACTTGCACAGTGGCATTTCTGTGTGTGCATAGGGCTGGATACAGCTGTTGTGTGGCTGAAGAGCAAGGAGAGATCAGAAGTTGCATGACCACATCACACAGCTGACAGCATAAGTGCAGCAACGGTTGTGGATAATGGAATGGGACTCTTACTCTCCTAGTTGGGAAACTGACTTGACTTTACGTGCATTCCTTCTCTCTTCTGACTACATGCAGAACAGAGGACGCAAGTCTGGGATTAATCCCTGCTCTGAACATTGCCCAAACATGCAGCTGCAGTGTACTGTGAGATATTTACACTGTGTTCAGTTTTGCTCCAGAGACTGTTGGAGTCGGTGGGAGTCTCTCCAGCAATGTCTGCGAGCTTTTAATCCATCAAAAGGTGAAAAGCAGAACTCATGACCTGAGTGTGCTGGAGTGCCATTGTCTCTGCTTTTGATGACTATGTCAGCACAGAAAAACATACCTTGCTGCTATATTCCAGCAGGTAGCTCACTGCAGAGCTGTGAAAGAGGTCAAAGCTTTTTAAAGGACATCTACACATTGCATCCTGTGTGCTGGCTGGCTCTTAAAGCACATCCATGTCTGAAGCTTAACACTGCTTCACACAGCTAGGCAGAGAACAAATCCTTCCTCCAAGTGACCTCCTCAGAATGGTATTTGAATCACACTGGGGAAAAAAAAAAAAGGAAGAGGAAAATGAAAATAAAAGTGTAATGTAATGTACGTGCTGACTGGACTTATTTCCCTTTGAGTTTTCATCTCAGGCATCAGTAGCTCAGCACAACCTAGCAGGGTCTAGAGAGCCTACCTGCTTCACATTCTATAGGGACTAGCTTGACCAAAGCAGTAGCACATTGAAATAATGATTTCCTGGGCTGCCTCTTCACTGCAATTGTTCTATCTTTAGCATGTTACTGGTTCATGGTGCTTGCTGCCACTGCCTATTCTGGACCTGGGCATTTAGTATCTGTGCTCCTCCAGCAGAGAGCATGTGCTTTCCTCATCTGACTCACTTTCCAAGCTTTCATTGCCCATGAGCAACAAGCAAGGTGGAATCACAAATTTCTTGGCTCGCTTAGAGTCACAGAATCATTAAAGTTGGAAAGACCACTAAGATCATCTAGTCCAACCATCAGCCCATGCCTGAGACTGCTCTAGACCATATCCCTCAGTGCCACATCTACCCTTTTCTTGAACACCTCTGGGGACAGTGACTTCACCACCTCCCTGAGCAGCCTGTGTCTTCTCTATCTGAGCAGAAACTGTTCCTAATATCTGACCTGATATTAAATGGATGATGTCCTGCTAGGTGGCAGAATCCTAACAATGTTGGGATGAAGTGCCAAGAAGCACTGTACACCATGTGCTCTTAGCTGTGGCACGTGGGAACTGTTGGCATCGCCTTCCCCAGAATGGGGTTTAGTCACCCACAGTGGGCAGCAAGTAACAGCGTTTGCTGCCAGATGAAAAGGAGACAGAGTCCCGTGGTGACTGGGAACAGCACAGTGCTGGAATCTCTGATTTTATGCAAGCCAGTCAACACAGGACTTAAAGGTCCCAGCTGCTTCAAATTGCATCAGGCTGGAATCTGGCAAACAAATATGACAGAAAGAAACATGCACATTTGCAAAGAATTAAGTGATATCTTCAGTGTTGGGCTTGGGTTTGCTATTAGTTGTAATCACAGCTTTATTTTATAGGACTCTGAAGCATGAGTGTGAGTTACTTTTGGGAGTCCAGCTTCCCTGGTGCTTGAAATGCAAAAAAATTTTCCATCTACAAGCAGCAATCCTCTTCCTCCACTCTGTGATGCATTCCTTCTTCATTGCTGCGTGGCCATACAGCTCACTTAGCACAGGGTCTCTTTCCACATCAAGACTACCCCAAAGCCTGCCATTACATGCTTGTGGGGATGGCACCGGAGCCTAGCTGCTGTCACAGCGTGGGGTCAGTGCAAATGCACAGGGACAGCACTGTGGGCAGGGGGACTGCTGAAGGGCACAGGAAATTATTTTCAGGAACATAGCAGGTTGAGATTTTTGAACTCTAGGATACCTGGGCAAAAATAAAAGAGCATGGGAAGAGCAAGAGACTAAGGCAAAATAAAATAAAATAAAATAAAATAAAATAAAATAAAATAAAATAAAATAAAATAAAATAAAATAAAAATCCAGCTGCTATTCTTTCTGCTCACAGAGGAGCTGGTCTGCCTTGCTGCTACCAAAGCACACCCAGAGCAAAGAAAGGAACTTTGTAGCCCTCAAAAGAGAGACAACATGGGAGGTGCAGCAGAGATTCTGCTAATACAGTCCTCTTTGACCTGGGCTTCAGAGGATTTTCCAACTGCTGCACTGCAGCAACCAGTGAAGTCTGGTTCAGCCTCAGTGGCATTTTGCGGTGATACCATTTCTTCTCCAGATCAGCTTTCAGGATTGCATTGCTGTTGCTGCCAAAAATGTTATTTTCTTCAGAACTAACAGCAGGGGTCAGAATGGCTTTCCTCACACCTGGAGCAAGATCCTCAGCTAACTCAGAACAGCCATTCTTTATAAATCCCACTGAATATCACCAGATATCCAACACCCCTGGTTACTATGGGTGTGAACCTGTTCCCTCATATGGCTGGAGACAACACTGAGATAACCTACTGTCTTTAAGTAGGCAGAAAACTAAGTCCAAACCAACCCAAAGCTGGTCTCCATCCGGGAGTACCTGATCAAGAAATCTCTTTTGAGATCCGAAGGGTGAATCCCCAGCAACCTTAGTATTATTATTTTTCCAATAGGAGAGCAATTCACATTCAGATTGGAAATACCTTTCCTGTAAAGGAAAGAACTTTGCAGCTTCCATTTAAAACCCACTGCTTAATACACTGCTTAATACCTTCCCTGTTTCAGCTTGTAGTTAAGTTCCAGCTGCAACAGGCTGAGAGCTAAAACCCAGGTAATTCAACAAGCAATTAAAAACAACTCAATTCCATGTGCTAAATGACTTGCAAAACCGGGTTACTGTAGCGCCGCTGAGCAGCGCAGGTAGGTTTTTATCCACAGGGGAACATCAGTCAGGTAATTGCCTTTCCATTTGGAATAAATATCTTTTATTCTTTGCTGCTTAACATAGTGTTTTTTAAAAAACCATCACTATTAATGTGAGCAAGGAGACGCTTCAGGCAATAAAGCCCAAAGGTACTTGTTAAACAGGAATAGCACAGCTGTCACTAGCATGAACCCCTTTGCAGCTGACTGGCTTTTTTTTTCCAGCTGAAGTAGGGTTCACCTGTGTAATTTCAAGACCCCGTGTGTGCTCCAGTACTTGCCAGTGTGAAACTAAATATCTTCCTTCTCATTCACTCAGCTTTCTAAGGCTCCTCTTCACAAACTTTCCACCCAAATCATCATTCATGATCATGACTAATACTAAGTCATTTTTGTTGCCTGCAAATGTTGCCATTTTGCAGTTTGTGGGGAGTCTTTAGTTATTCATAATATTCGCTTGATATGAATTAAATCTGTCTGAATTATTTAAGCACGCAGCTTAAACAATCCCCTTCACTTCTGGTTATTGGAAGAACAGATGGAAAGAAATGTCTCTACACAACCAGGCATCCCTCTCAAAATGAAATCTTATATACAAAGGGATGATAGGATACAGGGAAATAAAAGGAAGGGTGAAATCTTGAGTGCTTTTAAAAGGGAAATAAATGGAAATAACTCCAAGAGAAGGCATTAAAAAAACACCAGATGCAGCTTGACTCAGCACAGGGAATACACTTGCTCAGAACTTCTCTGGGAATGGTTTTGATGAGAGAGTTGGCTAAAAGAAATCTGAAAACTCTAAGCAAAGAAGTTGGTCCCTGCTGTAGGAGTTCCACTGGGTTTGGTACAACGAGATTTTGTCCATCTATTGTAAACAGATTTCTGTCACAAATTCCCAGTTCCACCATCAGTTTCTCCTGGCTACAGCAGACGGATCAGATCAGAAGGGCTAATGATACACTGAGCAAATTCTCATCTCACTCTGGGAACTCTGATGAGGAGATGACTGGCAAAGATTTCACAAGGTCAGTCACACAGCTGTATGCAGCATCAGTTGTATTTAACCCCTCCTGGCAGATGCTACTTCAGCTTGTTTGCAAAAACTGCCACTACTGGAGCTTCCTCAGTTCTCTCAGGCAATATGGTACAGAGCTGTGTCCACAGCTCACTAAATGTCTTTCCTTACAACTAACCCTAAGTCTTCCCATGAGGCCGTTAAATTTTTCTCTGTGCCTTGAGCACATGAAGGATAGTTTACGCTTTCCTCCTTACAGCTACCTTTTATGCACTTGAAGACTGTTGGCATCTTTCCCTTTCTTCTCTTTAGTCTGAAACACTTCGATTTCCGCCACCACTTCTTCACAAGTCTTTTCTCTTAGTCCTGGTTCTCTTTGTCATTGCTCTTCTCACCCTTCCTGGAGAACTGTCCCAAAACTAGGCAGAGCAGCAAACCAAAAGCTTCATGACTGGAGCCAACAGAGTGAAGGGATTATTTTAGCTTGTCTTATGCAGGGCATTCCTGTTCATACCTCTCACCACTGGGTGTTTTCTTCTCAGCAGTTTGTTTTTTACAGATTCAAGTGCATCCTACTATCACCGAACCATCCAAACTGCTCTTCTGCAAAACTGACCGTTCCTTCTTGTGGTTGTGCAGGCGGTCCCTACCTTCACACAGAGCAGTGCGCTTCTCCCTGCTGGATTGCAATTAATGTTCCTCCAGACTAGATCCTCAGATGGAAAAGATTAATCTATATTCTGTACTATAGTCCTCGAGTTGGCTTACAGTCTTGCACAGCTTTGTAATATTTGCATATTTGTTAAGTATCCTATCTATTTAGTAAGTCATTATTGAAAATACTGAGTGGTGTGGGCTCCAGGAACGATCCCTGGGGAACACAGCCAAATAGAGTCTCCCAGGTTGATAGAGAATGACTGAGAAACATTATCTCACTGTCTTTCCTTTCTCTTTTTTAAGGCTATGGGCAGATGTCAAGGCCACTAACTTGGCCCTGGCCTGGTTAAATTAACTGAACAGGAAGCAGGGAAACGAGTGGGGAGGACATGAGAAAATGCTGAACGTGAGAGATAACAAAGTGAGAAGCTGACAAAAGTGCAAACAGTAACTAGAAAGGGTGGCTGGATTTTGCATGTGGTTAAGGAGGTGTTAGTGAGCAATGGCCAAAACTCACAAATAACTCAAGGGAATCTTTAGGGAGTAGGATCTTGCAAGACCAAGAACAGTGTATAAGCATGTATTACCTAGATACTGGTATCAGAAATGTTAAAATTGGTACAGCTGAAGCAAAGCTGGGCCAAATGAAGTAAAAAAATATTAATTAGGAGTTGATCGTTTATTTGGAGGAAGCCTAGGATGCGGGAAAGGAAAAGCATAGCAAAAAGGAGGATTAATATCTAGGAAAAACAGAAGTATGTGAATAACGTAATCAGGCTTGCACATCAAATTTGTTAAAGCTTGCACAGGGCAGTGTATCAAAACTGTTGCCCTCATCATACCATGCAAGCAAAACCTTCCTCTGTGCTAAGGAGGGCTCTCTACAACTCTCTACAACGAATCAGAGAACATCCATACATAAATCGAGCATCTTGGTGTCACCAGGTCCATACCCACTCCAGGTCTGACAGCATCACCATCTTCCCAACAAATTCCCATATTGTCTTTTTTAACTGCTTAGTTATTTGAGCCTGTTTACAGCGTGGCTCTATAGTTACATCTATGAAATATGGGGACATTGTTCTGTGCTCAGGAGTGGAAATAAGAGGCCAGAGAAGGCACTTATTTAAGCCACTTTCTCTCTAAAGCCTCTATTCAAACTTTGGCCTGAGAATAAAAGAAAGTGATTTTACACTCTAGCCTTTCCCTAGCCAAAATTCAGGCTCTTCTGAGTGAAAAGTTATGTGCTCCTGCCTCTCATTTCCTCCTTCTCCTTTTATTCAGACATTTATTTATCATCCCAAAACAAAAATCTGTGGAGTAACTTATTCCTTACACTCTGTTTTTTTCTTCCAGATCTTCCATATGACTAGGAAAGAGTATTTGTTAGCTATCCCCATTCTATTTATGTTTGCATTCTCTCTTTCTGTGATAGTAACTTCCCTTCACTCTCTGACATGTTATTAGTTCAAAATGGGAAACTCTGGCCCCGCTGACGTCAAGAGGAATTTAGCTATTGATTTCACTGAAATTGCAAACTCAAACAGTGACCTGACAGACTGCAAAAAGCTATGCCCACGCTCTGCATGCAGGGGCCTGTCACGCTCATCACACATCACTTTTATTTTCCTCTCATCCGTCCTTGGGTCCAGCTCAGAATCAGTAACAAACTGCAAAGATGTGAGCCTTGATATTAACTATCTGCTTATATAATTTTTTCTGATGCTGGCTTCAGTTACCCGTAACTGGGGGTCATGCTTTGCTGCCAAGTCACTGAGCAACTTCCTCTGTTTAAACAGACTATGTAAGCCCCACTTTTTCCCAGAGTTCACGACTCTTTCAGAAAGTGTTTTATGATACAGTTGTTATAGAATCCACCATCACAGTAACAGCTACAGACAAGGCTTCACTGTGGGCCTGGCTTCAAGCCCATTTAATTGAATGGAAGTTTTTCCTTTGCTATCTGTAAATGCATACATCAAGCTGCACCATACACCCCACTGTAATAACAGTGCCACAGTGTTTTGTGGGCTGTGTCCAGTTGATGTTTTTCTTCAGAAAAGTCAGAGATCGTGAAGCTAACGTCGTGCAGTGGATCCTGAAAGCTTTTGCGCACCTTCGAGGCCCTGAAAATAAACTTTGAATGTATTTTCAGAGTCTTTGCAATGGTACTTGGCATAAGAGCCATGTTTAGTCCTTGCATATGAACTCACAAAAGGCCCAAGCTGCTTTTCTTTCCCTTCTGTCCATCACTTACAGTGACTCTGTTCATGTGAGATGCAATACTGACTGTTGGGAGTTGCAAGGAGGAGCCAGTTGGGCCAGTATATGCAGTATGATACACCCTGTTACTGTGGTGCTTGGCCAGCTTGGCCTACTCTATCATGGCCCTGCTGCAGTGGGGTGAACCCAGGCCATGGCCTCCAAAGGTCCCAGGGCTACAGGCCCTACAGCACTTAATGCAGGCACGGGGACATGTCCCCAGCATTTCTGCACCCTGAGTGCAACCATGTACAGCCATTGCTCTTCTTCAGAGATAAGAGTTTCACTGTGCTTCATGACAAAATACCCTATTTTTACATGGCACTGGTTTGTGTAAATGCACTGCTTCCTTTGAGACTTTGTTGGGTGACATTTAATTCAAAAAATGAAGCACCTACTGTGTAAAAGAGCATTTGGGAGATGATGCAATTGGAAGTAATTAAGGAAAAGGCTAAATAGGCAAATTGCATTGTATTTACAGGGTTGTTGCATTAAAACCACAATATCTTTGTGAGGGATGATGGAATTAAATGCCGCTTTTTGATGCCATACTTCTAAGTCTCAACAAATATATTTATTCCCAGAGGGAAACATAAACTCAGTCTCCCACACTTCTGATGAGTGAGCTGCTGTGTGACTGAATGAACCAAAGCACATGTATGGTGTTCTTGGGAGTATGTTGTAAGCTGAACACCTACAGGCCATCAAACGTAACTTTTATTGTATTGTAGAGATTGCATTCTATAGAAACAATGTTAATGTCCTCATACAAGCAGAGTTTTTTTTTTTTCTCATTTCCTTAGGTTCATGTTCATCATTTATAGCTTGACTGCAAGAGGTGACCCCTGCCAGATGCTGCAGAACAAGAACCGGACGATTTTAGATCATCCTGAACAAGAAGAAAGATTTCTCCCAGTATTAGGCTGAAATGCAAGTTTGGCCTAACTTCTGAAATACATGGGGGAAAAAGAAGGGAGAGGCTGTACTTCATAAATTCTCCTCAATGTGGATCTGAAACCGATATATTTCTTTCTCACATGAATGCACAGCTATTTTCTCTCCTTTTAAAAAATGATCGTTAAAAAAAATATATTGTGAAACAAGGGGTTTTGATCATAAAAAGGACAGAAAAAGCTCTGTTGTGACTGCTTGCAAAAACTAGGCTGCAGCTCATGGTGAGCAGTCAGCTCCCAGTTATCCTGGTCATCTCCTTTCCTACAGCTCCTCAGAACGCTCCTCATATGGAAATATCTGTTTTTTCAGTCATAACTGCTATTGCCTGTCCCTGAGGGAGCTGAGTAAATTAATTGAATTGCTCCATTTTATTTACTTTGTTGCTCTTTTTTTAAAGCAAAACAGCCCGTATTTCAAAATCCCTTTGTAATGGATAAAAACACAAAAGAGTCCCTCGAAGTCCATGCAAACATGCCAAATCAATTACAGCATAATTAGCCAGAACTGTTATTTGCTGAAATCCTGTCAGCAAAAATAACTTGCCATTCCCCTTCAAATTGCTCCATCATCTTCATTTTCTTGACAAAGATTTTGAAAGTAAGATCACCGACCCTCCAGACTGAAGGGAGGGAATTAAATACAGATGTTCTAAGCATTATATACCAAGCAATGTTGGAAAAGGGTGGAAAAAGAGAGGACGGACTGAACTGTGGCTGCCCTTCTAGGGGAGGATGGGAGGCTTGGGCAGGCAGGCAGCACTCATGGGGCAGGCTGGACCCTATTTGCCCTGGTGTGATGCTGCAATCTGCTGTCCCTGATTTAAGCCGGCACAGACAGAAGGAGGCCCACTTCTGGCAAGTTTATCTGCAATTCATTTAGGAAGGAGGCAGGTCCTCTCTTCAGACCTAATTGGAAACAGGCAGCCTTCTCCTAATTGTGTGCTCCAACTGGTTCATGTGCATTAGCGGAGGAAATCGTAGAGGAACAGGGTTCTGAGTTGTCATTAATTTCCTGGACTGGAAGGTCCATACATTGGGAACTTCGGCTGTTTATTCATACATCTTTCACACTGTTCTGCTCCTTTATGTAGAACCTTGACATTTGCTAAAATACAAGCATCATGACTTTTTTCTTCAGCTCAAATTTGAAGCAAGTATGCAGAAAGATAGAGCGTTTCCAAAGGGCACCTCATAACCTGCTTTATTAAAAAACAAAGCCAAAACAACAAGCAAATGTCAAAAGACAGCTGCGAAGTTCATTTTTACATTCCTCTAGAATAGCTTTTAATGTTTGATTGTGTCCACAGAGAATGTTGTAAGAAAGTGGTCTGTTCCAGTTAAAAATGATGCATAAATATCCATTTGGGGCAGTTGAAGCAGAAGGTGGCTGCTAGGGTGACCATTTTCATCTGGGAAGGGTGGTGGTTGTGGTGGGAATGGGTAAAAATGTTGGCCCTGCCTTTGTACCAAAGGCACCTGGCTACCCAGGAAAGCCTTCATGGGAAAGCTTTGCTGAGGTGGCTGCTCTGTTCTAACTCAGGTCAAACTTGTAACATTTGAACTGATGTGAATACAGACGTAAAATGGTTCATGTTCTTAATGTGTGTCCTGTAGCTCCTTCAAAGTCAACCCTCTCTTAATTCAAGCCTTCAAGGGGTTTGAGCATTGCTTTACCAGATCTTGAAGCTGGTTCCATGCATCCTGAAGACTTTGGAGACTTCAGAACGTGGTGCAGCCTGTCTGGAAGGATACCAAGCTGAAGAAGCTGATCCCAGCAACTCCTGCACACAGTCCTGCATTGCAGACTGTGGTGTATGGAGGTCTGTGGGACACCCTGCTGCAGTTCCCACTTTTCTACAACGCAAGACACCAGAGTTCAGATCCACATATGGAGCAAAGCTGTGTTTGTTTATATACCTACTCAATAAAAGCTGTTACTGGGAACCCAGCTGTGTCTTTATGATTTCCTCACGCTACTAACGAGAAAGATTTCCTTAACAGTATGCTATTAATTGTTATCCAGGCTGAATGAAAAATAAATTCACAGTTCATAGATGGGAACTGCAGACACCTGATTTAATGAGATGACAACATGTGCTGTCCTTCACATTTTATGCACAGCTGGAGAAAGATAGGAGGCTTTACCAAACTGTTCTAGTCTGTGTATTGAAAAGAAAGAAGGCTGAAGAAGGAGAGTTTGGACTGACAGGGAAAGTTTTCTGTCTTGAAACTGTGTATGCTTATTTCATAAAGTGGATATTCAGTAGATTACTTTTTTTGTTTTTTATCCAGTGAAACTTTAAATAACTTTGGTCCACATCTTTTCTGTCTACAATTTGAAGCCTTCAATAAATAGCCAACGGGATGAAGACGAGAAATCCCTTCTTCACTTGGCAACTTTAAGAGATTTACATCCTACAAAGTCACACATGTTCTGAATACAGAATTACAGTAAAATAATGCAAAAACAGCAATAAAACTTACAGACAGTATCTTAAGTCTGTGTTTGTATTTTCAGTGTTTCTGTGTCTATGCAGGTCTTAGTCCTGAAACTCTCACATCTAAGAATAACCTGAAGTTATTTGAAAGTCACCTTAGTCTTTGGCAACTTGATTGTACATGAGTAGTTATAAACTGGTTGTGCTTAAGCAGACATATAAATTACTGCTTAATTGCAATTAGGTGTCTGTACCTTCGTACAGTCCTTGCAATACACTAAGGGGTACGCTCACTGTATGCGCTAATGCAGTGGAGAGATGCAAGAAAAAGGGAAAGACAAAGACACATTTTTTGAGCAGAAGGTAGAACACAAAAGATGAAATGCTGAACTCATCTGAAGGCAGAGGTTTAAACTTCAGCTTCTTCCCAGTCTCACCCGGTGCTGCCATGGATCCCAGCTCTCTGCCATGTGCTCTGTGTCAGAGGCTATAGCAACAGAGAATGCTCCCCAGCTCCTCTCGCAGGTGTTGCCATCTTTTACAGAAGTTTGTTCACTGCAGAGTGATTTTGTAGTGAGCAAAGAGAAAAAATCAGAAAATTGCTGTTAATCGGGTGGTATTTCTGGAACCCAGCAAAACCAGGGGCCTCCTCTGGACATTTGCAGGGAGCTCTGAAGTGGATAGTGCTTGAATTATTACCTGTTCTCTTTCCAGGTCCTCTAACTCATATGAAAAATGGAAAACGTGCATTCACTGTTATGGTTAAGTGCGGAATTATTGATGGGAACTTTAAAGCTATTTGTCAGGCAGAGGTTTGGGGAACCAAAAGGGGCAAAAGATTTAAAGAGAGTCTGCTGGGTGCTAGCCAGTGGTGTAGACCAGGGACTGAGAGTGGGTGGTCTTGGAAAAGAGCCAGTCGAAATAGGGCCAGGAGATGGTGTCATCCTTGACTCAAGCACACTCATATTTTGGCTTTCTAGCAAGAGTTATTTCTTCTCTTTATTCTGCAGCTCAGCACAAACATCTCTCTCATTTTCTACAATCTGTGGGATGACGTGTTCCGCCCGCCAGGTGCAACACCATTGACCAGAAAAATGCAGCGAATTACTAAAAAGAAAAGACCGTGAACAGGCCTAGGAGAAAAGAGTAACACCTGCTAAGTCATTCAATTAGTAAAAAGTTGACGTTAGGCTCTCCAACAGGAGAGTAAGTGAATCTTGAAAATCATGAAATACAGCAGCAGTAGGAGCTGCTCACACATTGAACTATGAAACACGTCTTAAAATGTTTGTGGGACTGGAGTAAAGTGTGAGCTTTCAGTATATTCCCTTAGTTGCCAGCAAGGAGGGAATAATTTTCAACTGAAGGAATGGAGATTTAGTTTGGATTAGATGTCAGAGGAAAGTTTTTCAGAGAGGGTGGTGAGGTGCTGGCACAGACTGCTCAGAGAGCTTGTGGATGCTCTGACCCTGGAGGTGTTCAAGGCCAGGTAGGATGGAGCCCTGGGCAGCCTGATCTAGTTCTTGATCTAGTGGTTGGCAGCTCTCCCTGCAACAGGGGGTTAGAGCTGGAGGTCCCTTCCAACCCAAGCCATTCGATGAGTCTCTGATTCAGGTTTTTAAGCAGTGCGGCTTGACATCTTCCTAGCAGTAGGAGTATTTTTGTTGTTGTTTTGTGGTTTTATTATTATTATTATTAATTCTTCTTGTTTTCAGTATCACTTAGTAAGAGCATATAGGTGTCGAAGCACTTTCTCACTATTGAGAAGATCTGCTTTCAGCAGAGGTGAGATGTGCCCTGCAGGGCACTGTAGGGCCCTTCCCAGGCCATGGATTTCCAGGTGTGCCTCTCACTAATCAGCTTTGCCCTGTGTTACAAAAACATTTTAAAAATTTTAACCTAGCGAGCCATACTAGGCAACACATTGGTCCTCATAAGCATGGTCACTTTTTAAGCTTTGCTTGACTTGGAAATCAGAGTTTCCTGTTACCGGGACCCCGATTAACTAACCAAAGGTGCAAGTGGTTGGCTCTAACCTCACACTTTTTCCACAAATGGCATAAACTTAACATATTTCACCTTGAAAGTCTCACTATTTCACTGGTGCTCGGGCATGATGGAAATTTTGATTTGTTTTCATAACCAATGCCACTCCGGTTTCTTGTTACTTCACTATTTTCATGAGAGGAGAATTTCAGAGTGGACACTTAGGTCAACTCTAGGAGTGATTTGGGTTCTGTATTATTCTCAACAGAAGAACAGGAAAACTGTAAGTATAGTTGCAAGAGAAAAATGTTCCTTTATCTTTTTAATTCTTCCTAGTCATCATTAAATGATGAGGCCAGACACGGAACACTTCTGAAGAGCTCGCTGGATGCTGCTTAGGGCTAAGAAAATATAAGCGATTTTTCAGAACATCAGCCAAACAAAGCAAATCAGCTGAAAATCCCTCTGGAGTGAAATAAGTTATGAAAGATTTCGAATTCCCTTCTTCTGGGAGGGAAAGAAAAAAAAAAAATCAAAACCAAAAGAAAGCATTCTTTTCTGCACAAAATAACCCATTCAACCAGAGCAAGCTGCTGATTTCTGAGTTTGGGGAAGAAAAGCAAACAAAATGGGAAGCTGGGGTATTAAAACCTGCAAGAAGAAACATTCCCCTTTTCTCACCATTTCAGGGCTGAAAGAACACACTGGGATGTGGGTACATTTCGTTCCTTTCCTTCCTTTGCTTGAGGAGAGTTGAATCCCATCTTCTGGTCTGCAGGCAGTTTTATGGATCTCTTCCCCAAATAAATGTATTTCCAGCCCAAACAGTTCTAAAGCCACTGACGGTTCCAGAAACACTGAGGTCACATTTTTCAATGAATTTACTATTTGCCAATATATATACATGTCTCTGCCTCAGTCTTGCACAGAGTCTTATTAATATCACTCATCCATGTGTTAAATGTCTGCTTTTAAGTTGCTTTCCAGTGCTCCAGACAGAAAGCAACTAAATCCTACAGAATTGGGCTCTGTGAAGTTGGGCTTAAAATGTCTTTCTTCAGTGGGAGATGGAATTGCTGGGTGCGTGTGAGGTCCCATACACCTCAGAAAGGGATGAAAGCGAGATCAAATGCCTGGAGACCACAGTGTACAGGTTGCATTACTTCAGTGCTCTGGGAGAGGGCACCTTCTTGTTTTCTTTCTATGCAGAGGTTTCCATTTCACTTGCATAAGAAAGAGAGCAAAAGAGAAGACTCACTTTGATTTTAACTCTAGAATGTCCTCCTGTGGCACTGATTTTCAGACATAAACATCTTGAATGCCTCCTCCCTGGAAGCATTCCATGACAAGATGGATGGGGCTTTAAGCAACCTAGTCTAAAGGAAGGCATTCCTGCCTCTAGCAATGGTCCCTTCCAACTCAAACCATTCCAGGATCCTATGATTCTATGATCATTTTTGATGGGGTAGAACAGCTGTGCAGAGCTGAGGGTGAGCAGTACTACAGTCACTAGGACAAAATGTGCATCCATAGCAGGGATATGTGCATCCATAGCTGCTCAGAGAGGATCACTCCTCTTGGCTGTGCTGCCTAACAGTTGCTAAGGTGGCGAATCCTAAATGTTTTGCAATCCTTTTCTAATTTTTTTTCCAGGATAATCATTGCTATTTTCCATGAGAATTTTTAGACTTGTAGTAAAACTCTTACCTCAACCATAATTGTAGCCTCATATTCTTCTGGCAAAAATGTGTATGAATGGGAAAGCATTTTCATTTGTTAGCTTTACATCTGTAGGGTTCTTGTCCAACAATGTCTTGTTCTTCTTGTGACCAAGAGCAACACCATCAGGTAGTGCATCTTCCTCCAGTATGCTGGGCCCTCGTTTCTTGTATGTCATTGTCCATCAGATGGAGGCAAGGATGAACTGAAGCCAAACTGTGCTCCTGATGAGGAGAGCAGTGTTAAGCACACATAGAGGAACATGAACTGGGCAGGGGATATCTTCAGTCTCCACCTTTGCCTGTCTTAGAGGCCCTTCATCTGCTACCCTGAAGGAACAAGCTAGAACCACAACCAAGTCCTCAGAGTGAGTTGTTCAACACACAATGGCAACCATCAAATGCCAACTGAAGGAAGGACATTCATGGGCTCCTAGAGTCAAAACACAGAATCAGAAACAGAACATGCTTTAGCAGAGCAGAAAGCAAAGGCCAGTCTGTGTGAAAAGACAGCTTTAGTTTCTGGCAGCCAAACTGGTCTTTAGATGTTGCTAAGGTATTTATAGAGCTTCTGGAAAGGGATTTGAAAATATTCTATAATTAAGCATTTGAACTGGAATAATGTTATGATAAATGAACATATGGAGGTCCCAAACACCTTAAATAGTCACTCTGTGCTCCTAAAGCAGAATGTTATTGGCTCTGATCTTGATTTAATGTTCTCAGAAGGGGCTTTAAAAACAGACCTGGGACAGAGAAGTCAAGCATCAAGTTTTTATTTCAGAACTCAAAAGCCTAATGAGGTAAGGAAGCTACCAAGAGAACTATAAAAAGAAAGGCAAAAGGTTGAACAGTCAAGTAACTTAAACAGGAGGAGGTTGCAGATGTGCTTGATATACGACATAGGGCAACTGCTTAACTTTTTATTTAAATGTTAATCAAATCCTTTCAAAATAGATGCAAGAAAAAAGGGATGATTCCTTTTCCTGTACTTTATCATTTTGCACGGGGAGACCCCACCAGCTGCAAAGAGCCTGATGGCTGCTGGGTGTTTGCCTTCTGCTCTGCTTATACAGTTTTGATGAGTGCAGTTTCTGCCAAACTAGTTGCATTTCTACCATCCTTAATTCAGATGTAGCCGTACTGGCATAAGGCTATCCATTACCACCAGTACGTGGGTCCTTGATGATGATTATTTAGTATTTAAAGTATTTTTTCACCAATGTAACTTCAGTCATACTGAGAGTACCCTGGCACCCAAATGAAGGTCTCAGCTAAGCATATAGGGCTTTGAGAAAAGATAAATGTTACAAACCTTATAAGATTCATCCCAAAAATAAATAAATAAATAAATAAATGAAGGGCCTATAAAAACACAGGATGAGCAGTGCATCTTAAAACAGCTCTGCAGAGATTCTCATGTGTATGGCAGGAGCAATTTTTTCTTTACGTGATTGTACAAAACAGCAATGTTGTCAAAAACATGCCAGTAAGAAGTATGTTAGAACTGTCACTTAAGCCTTGGCCTTTTAGGAAATCCTTCTGCCATAGACGTGTTAACTTTCAGAATGACTGGGCTGAATTTGGAAGAGCAAAGGATCCAAAATGCAATTGGCAATGACAAATCTTTAACATTTTGGCATGTCCTCGCTTAGCATGGCTGTTCACCAACACTGAAGGAATTACAACAATTTACATCTCCTAAGAGACATCATAGACATTCCTTAGCTGTGCATGTATAAATAACTTAAAGTTTTGAGTCGTGCTATTCTTAGAAGTGAGATAATTGGTAGTCCCTTAGGAATAAGATGCAGTAGTGGCAGTACCATAGCGAAAAAGTCAGTGAATTGATGGCTTTTTTTGCCATCTTGGTTGCTGGCTTTGCTAATAAATTCAGGACGCCTTTTTGAAGTGTCTGTCCACCTCTCCTCATGATGAAAATGGAGCTGGGACGGGTTTCCTTATCCTCCAAAGACCCGCTCAAAAAGATCAAACAAACCGGGGAATCCAAACAATTCCAATAGCAAGGTATGAGGAATTCATCTTCTCTTAATGCACGTATCAAGCAAATACCCCAACATCACCCTTATTTACCATACAAAATCTATAGCAAGTGCAAAAACCTTTTTCCTTCTGGCCACCTCAGCTTTAACTATGCAGAAACTGATACTAACTCACCATAGGAGACATGCTGTACTTTCCTTTACCCATTCTATAAATAAGCTGGGTTTTGCATCACTGTCAATAAAGCCAACGCTTTGTTCCTTACCCTCCTTGACAGACAAAATGGGTAGGACATTACATGAATGATGAATTGGTGAATTTGTGATAATACTACTTAAAATAAATCCCTAACTAAGTTTGGGCTGCACAAATGAAGTTATCGAAGTATATAGACTGTAAGAAGGTGTACAACTCCTTATATACCTAATGCTGCAGGAGCATTAAATCTGAATTCTCCTGAATACTGTGCATGGAGTCTTTGGTTAAACATTACATGCATGGCATTTTCACACTGTCATTCAGATTCGTAAACCAAACAGGCCAACATGCACAGACAAATGTTACGAGTATTTTAAGTTCCTCTAAGATTTTGAAAGCAGAGGGGATAAAGCTAAATGGAACAGTTATTGTAGCATAGCATTATACACAGTTATGTCCTGAATCATTCCAGATGCGTGTTGTCTCAAAGAAGTGAAATCAATCAAAAGCAATTGGTCCAGTGAAATTACGAACGTGTGTGTGGAAATAATAAGACATCTGGGCCTTTGACCACCTCTGTGACTTTCCAAGAGCTGCTAGAGTTTCTTTGTTTGGGGTGGGTTTTTTAGTTAGCATCCTGGCTTCTCTTAAACACCCGGGAGACTTTTGCATGTGAATTAACGTGTCTTTTTTTGTTAAGCTGACATGGCATATTTTCATTTCCTCTTAATACATCTGTGTATATATACATACACGTATATGTGTACACATACATACATAGCTGTATAAATAAATCAAATAAACCAATGTATGTCAAAATGGATTTCTTTGTAGAATGCCATCTTGTAACTGAGTCTTGACTAGGCTTCAGAGCCTGGCAGGGTCTTAATCCACTCTTCATGCACAGCAATGACAAGAGATCCCCTGAGCTTTGGTTTGGAGCAGCTCCATCAGCTCTTCCCCTCAGGTACAGAAGGACATATTAATGATATATTTTTTTTCCCACTGGAATTGGTTTAAATGGAGTTATGTGCAACTATCTTGACAATGCAGCCAAACAACAGCAATTGCTTGGCACTGCATCATCCCTTACTACTCTGCCTTAGCACTTTGTCCAGGTCCTCCCTACCAGGAGGAAACTTACATCTCTCTGACACTTGCTTTGTGGAGTTTGAAGTGTCCTTTTCACAGAGTTGGGTTTACATCCTTGGCCCGAATAGGAGAGAGTCTGAGGAGAACTTGGGTGTACAGTTAAAGACCATATCTCACTCTTTTGTATGTACAGACAGAGAACTTCCTTGGTTACAAATGCACCCAGGCTACAAGGAAATTTAGAGTTTGGACCTTTTGCTGGCCTCTCTTTCCTGCTGTGAGATGAAGGGAAATCCATGGATCAGCTCTGGGTCTGGACCTTGCATCTGGTTGTATTTATAACACGCTTTGGAGTAACCAAATTCTATTCTGTGATCCAGGTGATCATGATGATAGCAGAAACATGCTTCACTTTTTCCATGAAGTAAAACTGATGCATCTATGTGTTGTACACCACTAGAGTTGCATGAGAGAAACCACCATGTATTGGTTGAATGCCGGCACTGCAGTACATAAACTGTGTTGGTGTGTGGAGCACTTGGCAGGAGGAATTCTCCCACAGCAAGAGTATAAATACACTGGCTTGAAGCCATCATGGGTTGTTTGGAAGCAGGGACAATGTCAAGGTAACCCTGGCTGGAGGGAGCTCAACCACCAGATGGGGCAGCAGCAAGAGGGTCCAGGGTTAAACCCACCTAATGATTTCTAGGAAGACTTCAATGACAGGGGGTTGCAGCAGGCTGGAAGGGTGCTGGGACGCTGCTTCAGCTGTTTATGAGGAAGGTTTTGCTCCTCCTCTTGTTTCTGCAGTGTTTGTCAGAGAACTGGGATCGTGGTCAAGAAAAGACTTGGTGGGACTATGCTTGTATTTTGCAGTGCTCATGACATTTTCTGAGCCCAAGCTGTATCCTGCCAGAAGGGATAGGACAACAGGAAGACTGTCAGTGACAACTCTGGAAGTGGCAGTACCTTTCATCAGAGAGCTGAACAGGAGCAGGCCTGGCAGGCAACATGAGACAGACCATGGGAATGAAACAGGGCTTTCCAGGGCAGAGTGTGGATGGGGATCCAAAGTGGGGCTGCTCAGGGCCTCCAGGACCTGCATTATTGCTTTTGTAGCACAGAAAGTCAAACGTGTAAGGCCTGAGACTGCAGATCATGATCTTGGTGCTCAAGCAGCAGCAGGCAACCTGAGCCTCCAGAGGGAAGTTGGAGGGAAGCTGAGAAGCACAGTGCTCAGGGAATTTGCTCTTTCTCCAAAGATCTGTGACCCTTGTGCTTTCACTTAATGGAAAAAGAAAGGTTTGCTTCAGAACTCTCACAAAGCCTCTCTGTGTCTTGAGCTGTCCTCACAAAGCCCTGGGAAGTAGTAAAATGTAAAGGAAAAGGCCCACATTTGGGATTGAGGGTGTAGTTTGCATGGCAGGGTAGGCAGAGATGCAAGGGCTCTGAGCAATGTGATCTAGCAAGTAGCCCTGTTCATTGCAGGGGAGATGGACCAGATGAACCTTAAAGGTTCCTTCCAGCTAAAATGATTCTATGATTTTATTCTATAATTGGACCTAGGGACCGAGATACACAGCATGTCTTGCAGCCTAAACGTGCTAGGAGTCCAAGGCAGAGAGCCTGTGCTTGGACACTGGTGGAAACAGGCATGTCTCTCTATGAAGACAACAGCAGCCACTTCTATGCCTAGGAACATTTCCACCCATCCAGCAGTTTCTTCCACCATTGTAAACACATGGCATTTGTCATGGTGAGTCTGTGGAAGTGTGATACAATCCACCTGCCAGGCTGCCAGCCATCATCCTCCATACCAAAGAGAATTTATCTGCTTGGCATCCTTAATTACAGCATGTTTCACATTCATGGATATCCTGTACAATAGCATCCATGGTCAAATCAACTGTTAGGTTGATCCTAAGCCATCAGTATGTTGTATCTCTTCCTTGATGGCCTGAAGCATCTCTGAACCAGAAATAATTCACCTTCATGTTGCCAGTCCAGACTTACCTAAGCCATTTCAATCCTAGCAGCCCAGTCCACCTGCTGTTTGTTTTGATGTTCTTCAGTGGTATGACTCCTGAGTACGTGGGCATCTATGTACGTTAAGGTCAGTGGAGCAGCTGTGGTGGCTTTGGAGAGGCAGCCACCTCTGCACAGCAAGTCCTTCTCCCAGTGACATGTGGGAGAAGAGCTGTGTGCAGACATGTCCTGAAGCTGGGTGTTTTGAGGTGACTGTCACCACTGCCCTATCTTTTGTGACCAGATTAAGTTGTTTTCAAGACATGTTCAAAGCAGTAACCACAGGGTATTTTTTAACTGGCTTATGTTTGAAGGAAAGATACAGTCACTCCTATTTAAATGCAAGCTGAAAATACTCACATCAAGTGGGATCTGTAGTACCAATACGTCCTAAGTCATCATGACATATATACAATGGAGCATCCATTTTATTTAAAAACCCATATGCTGAGAAGAAAGTGAATGGCTTTGCCAAGCCTGATGTTTTGAGGTGAAACATCATAAACTATCCAATAAAGAGGCTTCTGTCCCTTTTGATGCTTTACTGTGCTGTCAAAAGCACAAGACAAAGGCGCTTCCACATGGAGGCTTTGAGAAGTTAACCCACACTAGCATTAATTACTGCCTCCAGCCAGATCCTGGCCTCCTGCATAGGGGCAATCTGAAAGTTTACTGCTCCTGTTCTTGCCATCTTGGGTAGCTTCCATCCCTGTTGCTGTGGCAGCAGGGGAAGTGACCTACAGCTCTGGTGATTTTAACCAGGTCAGTGCGTGCAGCTTGACAGCACTGCAGGTTTCTCCACCAGGATTTTGCACAATCCACTGCTGCCAAATCGGAAAGGTTCCATCCAGGTTAAGTCATCCCATTGGCACCGAGCATCTCTGCAGACTAAACTGTAAACTAGTAGGAACTCAACTGCTAAAAGTAAGATTGTGTATTATCAGAATCTCCCGCTTTCATTTGCGACTTAAAGAAAACTTAAAAATACAACAGTGAATTATAATAAGCCACTGGGATTTCTTTCCTACCTCCTCCAAAATAAGAAATTACCATTAAAACAAACAAACAAACTACCCAGAGCAATGCTGGATTCTTCTGTTTAGTGCAGAATTAACAGAAAATGCCATTAAGCCTGTTTTGTAGCTGTCAAGTTCAGGAAAACATAAGGATTTGAAACAGAAGCAATAAATAGCCAGCAGAAATGAGCCAGAGGCAGATATAGGCACAGATTTACCACAGAGGGATTTTTCAGGTTATGGTGACAGAAGACATTTGGATTCATAAACATTTGCCAGGGGCCATCACTTGCTGGGAAAGCTGAGGCCATACTGTCCCTAAGTTCTCTTTCAGTGCAAGCTGGCATGTATGCGGCCATGCAAAGCTGACAAGTTAATGAAACAAGTGGCAGCATTTATAACCCCTGCAGTCCCTGGAATTGTTTTTCTAGCACATCCTTTGTTGCTGAATTATTGCTATGGGCTTTTTTAATAGTAGAACAGGCCTGGATCCACTGCATCATCATTTATGAAGCCAGTACATTTATCTGATTGAAGGAATTTTTACTGTATAAATGCTGGCTTAATAAGTGAGCGTTGATTTGTAAAGAAGAAAATGAGGAGATGGGGAGGAAGAATGGCTCCGTCTTTCATCTACTGTGAAGGTTATTGTGGGGCAGCAGAGGAGCCATGGGTGCCCAGCCGTGTGACGTGACAGCCTGCAGAGCACAGCCTCTGACAAATGGGCTCTGACAAGGGCAATTGACAAAAGCAAGAGCCAGCGCCTGAATTCTAAGGACTCTTTCCTTTTCTTTTCTGCTTTCAGGAAGGCTGTTGTCAGACAGCTGTTTGATGCAAAGCAGACTGATATATGACGTGGTCCCTGTGGGAAGCTGGGGGAGATGCACACAGGAGTCAGCCCTCCCCCACCTACCTCCATTCCCTATGTCACACTGGAATATTCTTGCAGCCCTCACCGAGCCTTCTGGCTTTCTGCCTTCCTTTGGTGCTGATGGGCCATCTCCCACCTCTGAGGAGTCTTTGAGGAAAGCTGCATGTGTTGCATCAACAAACAGGCCCTGCCTAATTTCCCCATGGTACTTAAGGGGAAATTCTCTATAAGCATCTGTAAAACTAATTTAGTCTTTTCCTCCTAACCCCAGTGTAAATGTTCCCTTTTGCAGGGTGTATTGAAACTAGACACAACTGCTGGCCACTGGATGCTGAGATGAGAATTTGTCGTGCTAACCAAAATTAACTCCTTGTTGCCTTGTCCCTCTCCATTTGTTTGCTGTAGACTGCAGTGTCCTTTGAAGAAGAGACATCTTTACAACGTTTATTTGCACAGCACTTAGTCTAAATTCCTCACTGGTCTTTAACTAAATCTTCCAGGCATTCCAGCTACCCACATAATATATTAAAGAAACAAGTAGCTCTCTCACAGGGCTCTAGTTAGGACAGGCATGCATTGTTGGTTCCTTTAGAAACCTATTCTCTTTGTTTCCTTCCAAATATTTAAACAAACAGTATTTTCATTTCAGGCTTTTTAACTCTTTCCCACATCTTGTAGTATCTTCCTAAAGAAAAGTGTCAGGGGTCCCAAATCCTCAGTAGATCATAGAACAGAAACATAGAATCATAGGATCATTAAGGTTGGAAAAGACCACTGGAATCACCCAGTCCAACCACCAGCCCACCCCCACCATGCCCACTGCCCACGTCCCTCAGTGCCATATCCACACGGCTCTTGAACACCTCCAGGGACGGTGACTGCACCACCTCCCTGGGCAGCCTGTGCCACTGCAGCACTGCTCCTGCTGAGAAGAAATTGTTCCTAATATCAAATCTGATCTGTGCATATGGAGAGTGTACACTCAGAGCTTCACCAGTGCTTTTAGAGTTCCATAAAGTTCTGTTCAGTGGAAGAACAGGCTTCTAAAACAGCTTGCCCATGCAATGTATG
The DNA here is from genome assembly GCF_039878825.1 of Excalfactoria chinensis. Classification (NCBI taxonomy): domain Eukaryota; kingdom Metazoa; phylum Chordata; class Aves; order Galliformes; family Phasianidae; genus Excalfactoria; species Excalfactoria chinensis. The sequence continues at coordinate 99,382,952 of NC_092825.1, read as the reverse complement.
TCTGATTAATGTATGCTTAGCGTGAAGCTCAGTCCTCGGTTATCTTTCTGGTTAGGGCTGGAGTTCACTTTGAAAGAATGAAAAATCATGGAGTTGCAGTTCTCTGCAATGGTGAGGGGTTGCCCAGAGAAAGTGCAGCTATCTTTTGCATGGGCTATATGTGGATTATCCACCCAAAGTCACACCTCATGTAGGGTTACAGTTTGGTTTAGGTTTCAAGTTGCACCAGGGTAAGTTTAGGCTGGATATCAAGAAAAACTTCTTTATCGAAAGCACTGGAACAGGCTCCCCAGGGAGGTAGTTGAGTCTCCATCCCTGGATGTGTTTTAGAAACCATTTGGATGTGGTGCTCGGGGACACGATTTAGTAGAGGGTTGTTAGTTAGAGTAGTATGGTTAGGATGTGGTTGGACTTGATGATCTTTAAGGTCATTTCCAACCTGAGTGATTTTATGATTCTGTGATTAAGGCTGAGGGATAGAGGTAGTGTGGAGGTACAATTATTGTGGAGTGGAGAAGCTGTCTGCAAAAGGAGAAAGTAGTCTGCCAGGAGGTCTTGGCTATGAGATGCTTTTTGCATGGGATGTGTCTGGAAGGCCATGTCCAAAGGTTGTTCCTCAAATAAGGGTAGGGCTACCTCTGGGGTTGAGGGAGGAAGGCTGCCTGGATTTGCAGTTGGCTTTTGGGGTGAAAAGAGACTTCCCAAAGCAAGTGCAGTTCCAAGAAAATTTGTGAATCAATTTTCAGTTTGGATTGTGTCTGGGGCACCTTATCCAAAGACTGTTTACCAGTTGCTGTTAGGTTTGTGGTTCACATTGAGATTAAGAAGATGGCTGGAGGTGCTGTTGTCTTGGGGTGGGGATAGTATCTGTGAAAAGGAAGCAAGGAGAAAAGACTACTTTCATTTGAGCAATTCCTGAGGCTCATTGCCCATAAGCCAACTGTTATTTTGGTTATTATGGTTAGGACAGAGAGGGAGAAGTCGTGGAGCTAAGAGATCGCGGCAGCAAGGTACCTTTAGGTTACCTCTCCAAAGACTGGCCATCACTGCTTAAGTGAGAATTGTGCTTAGGGTTCAGAGTAAGTCTGGAACTGTGAGAAGCCTTAAAGGAGCTGCCAAAGGGAAAGGTAAGCTGTGGGGAGAACTTGGCTGTGAGACAGTTTTGTCTGGCATATATCTGTGGAGCCTTAACTAGCATTCAGGATTCCACAGGGTTGTAGCTGAGAGAGAAAGCCAAGGGCTGCTTTTGGAAAGAGATCACCTGAGGAAACTCTTGGCTGCAAACTGAAAGCAACTCATTCAGGTCCTCCTGTTTGGGTCCATCTTACTTGTCTGGGGCATAGCCCAGACCCCACACTGAGTAACTGTTGTAAATCTGAAGCAGTTCTGAATTGGTTTGGTTCTGTCATTTTTCAGTCAGAACGTGGAGAATAACAGAAAACTGTAATGTAAGCTTAAGACTATTATTCCTGTTTAACTTCCTTCTAGCGTCCCAAATGTAAACTTTCTCCATTTGGTGCACGCAGCCCTTATCTGCATTGCAAGGCTGGTTTGAAAAGAAGCATTATTTCTCCTGGTCATGATTTGGGAGTGAAGGGGTGGCAGTTTTATTACCACAGATGAGCCCAACTGCCAAGTTTTAAACAATTCTGTGATCAGCCTATTCTGCCTCTGCCTTGTTACACCCATCCCTGCATCTTGCTCTGTAGTAGTGTTGTTTGGGTACATCCGTCCCCTGTGATGGCTCAGGTTCTTATCCTTGGAACATAATTATGGGTTCCTAGCACAACACTGCAGCTGGGAACAAGTCTTTCTAGAGAAAGTATTTGGTGAAACTCACACAAACTTATTTTCCCCAGCAGAAGCTTGAGAGACAGACTGTTCTCCAAGATACTCCCTGGACAATGGGGTAGTGTACTCTGGCCATCAATTAAACTGTAAGTTCAAGGGTCAGGAGAGCTGCTGGAAGAACTGCTTGTTGCATCTTCATTAGATTCACTGATTAAAATGCTACATATTCACACCTCACTGCCAGCAGTTTCTTCATGGGGACAAATCACTGAAGCACTGGAGAGATGGAGAGGGTGCAACTCATCAAAGAAACCACATCTGTTTGCAGATGTGCAAGATAACTAGTGCAGAACTTAGTTATCACCTGGAGAGAAGCAGTACAAGTGATGTTTCAGAGCGCCCTGAGCAGAACTACTTTTACTCATCCATCTGGCATCTCCATCTTTTGGAAGGAGTCAATCATGTGCAGGGCTTTCAGGCTCCATGGCAAGCCAGGCTCAAGCATAACATGAGGTCTATGAGCAGCACTTAGACTGCAAAAGAGCCATGACGCTGTTAACAGGGTTTTCCTTAGCTGGTCTTACCCTGCACTGCTGCTGTTAATATCTCTGCTTGGCCAGAGTGTGCATTCACCTAAAAGACTGCCAATTCACATTCTGGTGTTTGCTTTTTTTTTCCTAAGGAAGGGGAAAAATTCCCAGTTCAGTAAAGCACATGAATGTTGCGCTGGACTAGATCTTCTTCTAAGCCAGGCAGTGGCAGCCTTACAACAATTAGGAGGATTTAGCACTCCAGTAGGATCTGTTTTACAGACATGCCCTGAGGTACTGAATTGTCTTAGTCTTTACATAATTTGAACAAAAACCACAAAGCTGTTGAGTGGCTCCTGCACTTCAGTTGCTTTGGAGCTGTATCCTCCTGTGCTGAAATACTTGAGAATGAGGAAATTTGCCAAGACTCTGAGAGGTAGGAAAAACATGAGAGAAGAGTCATTAAAATGCTTAGCACCTACTGTGCATGCAATTTGCATCTCTGTTGTATTGTAGAAAGATTAGCTGAATTTTCACAGTGATATTCAGAGATAAATGAAATGTGTCCCCAGCTTGCACATAAAGGGAAATACGAATTGTAAAAACCTGTTTTTTTTTCATGCCTACAAGGGGCTTGATATTCTTCTTAGCTACAGTGGGAACTACCAGGGGTGTTTTGGAAGCACCATAGGAAGCACCTCCTGGGATATACGTACAGCTCGGCCCCCTGAGGGAACAGTGACTCAGTAAAATCACTCATGTAGGCATCCCCTCTGTGTTCTCAACCCTGCTATCCTTACTAGACTACATCAGCTCATCAACAAACTGACAACTCCTAGTCATCATGAAAATACTCTTCTTCAAATGGAATTCAGAAGTGCTATTTTCCTACAAGCACTAGAATTTAGGTTTGCTTATATGCCCCTCGTGATCTCTAACAGGAAAGAAAAGAAAAGAATCGACAAAATTATGCCTGACTCATATTTTTACTGATTCATGCCTAAGGAGCTTCAGTATCGGAAGAGATGTACAGACAGTCAGAGAGAGATGTTATTTGATGGGTTCGGGAACATTTGCATTTGTCTTCATACAGACCCTTGGCATTTGCCTAATGCAAAGTCATGGGGGGCAACCTAGAAGTCTTCCCTCCTGAAGTCACACAGCTGTTGCCAGTGGACCCCTTTGGGCTTTCCCGCTAAAAATATCATATAATCATAAAGTTGCAAAGCAGCTTGGGTTAGAAGAGACCTAAAAGCCCACACTGCCCCAACCCCTGCCATGGGCAGGACTGCCCCCCACAGGCTCAGGCTGCCCAGGTCCCCATCCAACCTGGCCTTGAGCGCCTCCAGGGATGGGGCACCACAGGCATCTGTGGGCATCTGTGCCAGCACCTCACTGCCCTCTGAGGAAAGGATTTCCTCCTAGCATCTAACCTATGTTTCACATCTTTTAGTTTAAAGTCCTTCCCTCTCATTCCATCACCATCAGAGCTATCCCGTGCTGCATGAATTGGTGTAGAGGGACTTCAACTGAGCTGTTAGCTGTGTTGCCTTTTTAGAAGAGCCCTCCCTAATTCCTTTGGGATAATTCACAGGTATTTCCCTGTTGCTTCCTACATTTTCAGTGTTCCTCTGTTCTCTGTCACTCAAAAGTAGGTCTCCTTCCCCTGTTGAATCTAGTTTAAAACTCAGCCAGCAAGCCCAGTCAACTTGCTGCCTCGCCTGATTGAGTCTCATCCTGCTATGTCCAGTTGGGCCTTGTGCTTTCTTCTTGCTCACACAGTTCCCATACAGCATGGTTTGGCCCATGCATTTGCTCTGCCCTTTGGTCCTTGATAATCTACACTCCTGGGCCAGAAGATACTGTAATCTAAATGAGACAACAAATACAAACAAGACAGGAGGATGTAACCTCAGGAGAGATGTACACTGGGGTGATTGATGAGGTGGAGGGAAGGGACTGCTTGCAAAGAAAGGTTTTATGACAGTCATTGCCCTAATAGAACTAAAATGGGACAATTTCTTATTCTGAAATCCATCAGTGCTGCTTTGGGTGACCTTTGGCAAACCAATTCATCTCTGTCTGTTCCTCTGAAAAATGGGAATAATACAGCCTCGCTGTCTGGAGAACCCTTGGTAATTCTGTGATGAAAGATGTTTTATTGGTACCAGTATCATCTTTTATTGTCATTAGCATGATAACAGATCTATCACCTAGCAACGGAGCAGTAACTCTCCTGGCTGATTGTCCATGTACTTTTTCTTGAGTTTTGGTTCTCTAACTGCCTGCTTTCATTTGGAGCAAGTTTACAACCCGTGACTGTTCTTTTTTTTCTTAACATTGCCTCTTACAGACAAGCAAAGCTGTAATGTCCAGGGCTACTCCTTGTTTCATCCCAACCTTTCACCTCTGCCCCTGTCTTTCATACATGCACATGGTGAGAGTATTCCTATCAACTAACAGCAAATAATATTTGCTTCTCTTAGATAAGGCACAGAGCAGAAGTCTTAAATCTTAAAATGGAAATATATATTTAAAATGAAAAATATAGTTATGTATCTGATTTACATGAATTATGGAGAAGAAGGGAGAAAGAATTAAAGCCTGACAATCAGGAGACTTCCTACAATCTTGCAGAGATACTCCAGGCATCATTGAAAGGTCAGATAAAGATGTGAATGTAAATAACACCAGTCTCTGAAGATTAGGATTTCTGCCAGGCCCTTAGACCTGTGATAAGAGCAGTCCTATCCCCAAGTGGCACGTAGGCCAATCCGTACCACTAGAATCAGCAAAAGATTAGAGAGGAGAACAAAGAGAAAGACAAAGGTAGAAGAACATTGTCATATATATATATATATATATATATATATATAATTTTTTGTAAGTGCCCATTTTTCTGATTTGTAGCCTAAAGCATGGAGACACACCGGTTCTGCTTGAGCTAGTATCCTGCTACACTTTGGAGTGAGAGATCTGATAAACGTGGCTTCTCTGCCTGAGAATGACTGCTGTAAAACAGCACTGTCATCCGTCTGATGCTTCGCAGGAAGATAATGTGCCAGCTGGACGTTTATTGCCCAGTAAACCCCATGCTGTTCCCTTCAGTTGCTGCTATAATGCAAGAGTGATTGCTGGCACTCAATGCATATGCAGCTCCCCTCCTACAGGGACAGGCAGCAGTGCAGGTTTCAGATGTTTCTGGGCGCCTGCGATGTGGGGGCAGCCCACCCTTCCTCTCTCAGATCAGAGGGAAGGCAGATGTTCATTCACAGTGCTGATGTGTCTGTCATCATTAGGTGTCTTTTTAGAGGAAACTGTGCCATAACCACTGCTTTTTTTTCACAGTGCTTGTCCTCGTGAGTTGTTTTGTTTGTTTGATTGTTTTGTTTGCATGCGCATTTCTTTTTTAAAGGTACTTTGGCTTCACACGTGATAATAGATGATATTTTTCATATCCCTGTCTTCCCTCCAGGTTCTGCTATATCCCTGTCTTCAGAAACACAACTCCACTCTCACTTCTTAGAACTCACATCCACCCACACCCACACTCCTGCACACCAACCCCCCTTCCTGCTGTCCTGACTTGCCTTCCTGTGCAGCACCATCACTGACCCCAGCCTCAGCTGAAGGCTCATGCAGTCCCGCTCTGCTGTTAACTCCAGCCCTAACCTTACTCTCTCAGCTCTGTCTCCCCCCATCAGGATCCCTTTTCCCTGCAGCTCTTTCAAGTCCTGACAACCTTCCCAGAAAAAGCTAGAACTTCTGGAAGACAACAGAAGTGGCAGAAGCAAAGTTTCCTCCCTCTGCCCCTTCCTGTTAACTTCACCGTGCCTTTGGAAGGACTTTGCACTAGAGGAGATGCTATTTTTGTCCTGCTTATGCAGCTATGCTTGATGCAGTGAATAATGCTGCAGGAGAACAGGCCTATTGGAGAGGACCCGAGTGCAGTCAGCTATATCATATTTCCAGGTTGGTACTTGAGCCTTAACAGTGCTGTCACCACTGGAGACCTCAGTGACAAATGCACACCACAGCATTTTGCCTTTCTTGTCCCTCACCACCTGTGCATAAAACATGAAACAGGGTATTCTTAAGAAACTAACATCAAGGTTTCATTTGACATGGCTGAAAAGATTTGAGGGGAGGATGCCCAGGGTAAAATGCTTGGAAAAATTAGAAATCAGCATCCCTTTAAATAGACTGAATCTGATCCTTCCTAATTGCCATATAATCTTATACTTCTGACACACGGGAGCACAAGTAACTAATCACTTCTGTAGTCTGGCTGTGAGCTGGGGATTTAGTGTCTTCCTTCAAAGAGGATTGCAGGTAACTGACTAACAGTAAGATAGGACTGCCTGAGATGACACTATCCGTGCTAGCTGCTCTCCTGGCAACCACAAGCCAAGAAGAGGAAAATACCAAGAGAAAAGGATGAGCTGGAGGGAGGAACTATTGTTTGAACACGCAGATGTTGAACTCCCCCAGAAGACATCTGCAAAGATGAAACAATTGGAGGAAATTTGCTTTGTGATGTCCTTTCCCCCTGCAATGTTTGACCATCCTGGAGAAGAGAAAGGAGGTTTCGAGCAGATCTCTGTGACATTCCAGTGCTTGAAAGGATCTTACAAGCAGGAGGGGGAGCAAAACTTTTTACATGCTCTGATGGTGATGGGATGAGAGGGAAGGACTTTAAACTAAAAGATGTGAAACATAGGTTATATGCTAGGAAGAAATCCTTTCCTCAGAGGGCAGTGAGGTGCTGGCACGGATGCCCATAGAAGCTGTATTGCCCCATCCCTGGAGGCACTCAAGGCCAGATTGGATGGGGCCCTGGGCAGCCTGAGCTGGTGGGTGGGCAGCCCTGCTCATGGCAGGGTTTGGGGCTTTGTGGGCTTTGAGGTCCCTTCTAGCCCAAACCATTCTGTGATTCTGTGAAAGACATCCCTCTCCAGTTTATTATCAGCAAGGAATCCTCCTGCCTCGGCATCTGATTTTCCTTATCAAGTCACAGTGCTCTGCTTGCAAATTGCAATTAATCACTATGGAGACTGTTGCAAAGTCACCAGTTTGGGATTGGTCTTTCAGCTGAGCACTAAGCAACAGGTGCTGGGTGGCTTTGAGGAAAGCTCTTTATTCACACTGAGGTGCATTGCCTGAAGGTGAGGAGAGGTTTTCCTTGCAGCTAAAAATAATCAGAGAATAAGAGGATAATGAAAGTTGGAAAAGACCTCTGGGAAAAGACCCAGTCCAACCATCAGCCCACCCCCACCATGCCCACTGCCCACGTCCCTCAGTTCCACATCCACACGGCTCTTGAACACCTCCAGGGATGGTGGCTGCACCACCTCCCTGGGCAGCCTGTGCCACTGCAGCACCACTCTTAAATAATGGCATGGGCTGGGGGGGATTTCCTGAAGTGGAAGAAACCTTGTGATGTGGATACAGCCCTGTGGCTCATGGAGGGAGCAAGAGTCAGTGCTGGTTTGGAAGGTCTGCATTCATATCCATCAACAGTAAGAGCGCTACATGCTCCAGCTGTGGCCCTAGGCCATCTCCAGCCTGCCTCTTCAGACTGTGAGGCCAGAGCAAGAGCATCTCGCATCACTCTCCTCACTACTCTTGGCACAACAGTGAGGGAGTCAGAATGCTGTTCTGCAAGGACCTGTTTTGAAGCTGAGACCAGAACATACCTGAGAGCCGTGGCTCCTTTCCTTGTGTCCTCACACATGCAGACTGGGGCTGCAGTCAGCTGGAGGGGTTTTAAAGCATTTTTCTGGAGAGCAGACTTAAATATGTCATCCATTCCATTTGGAAATGAGGGCAGCAGCTCTGAGGAAAAGCAAATGGTGGGCATCCATGGGACTTGCCAGATTAGAGACAAATGGTACAAAAGCACAGTCAGCTCCTTGCTGACTTTGCACAGATGCCTCTGCCCTGTCCCTGCCCCCCTCTTCCAGCCATTGCGTGACACCACAGCCAGTGGGGAAGGGCAGTGACAGCCACGGGTAAAGACTGCATAGCACAGTGCACTTTGGCTGCCTCCAGGAGCTATATCTATGCTCTGACAGGTACTGTGCACAAACAGTGGTGATGAATAATTGCATCCGGAGGCACCTGGGGGCATCAAGGCAAGCATTTTTAACCAGGTGCTGCTGATGCAAATCCACGAGCACAACCCTTTGTGGAACATTCATTGCAGTCAAAGGCTCAATTCCTCACCCAGCATCCAAGAAAGGACAAGGTGGGGGAGGGAAATCACATCCAGGAGCATCCATGAATGAAATATTGAAATGAAATGCTGTGAAAGGGGCCCTTGGGGCTTGGGAATATATCATCCTTGTAATGCACGAGACAAGCAGCTCTGCTCTGGGACTCTGCTTTGCCCCAGTTCCATTACTGCGGACGTACAGTAAAGACAGCAGATGTAGACCCCAAATAATCCTCCCATTTCAGTAAGGAGTGCTGGTTCAGAAGAGAAATGCATAACGCATCTGCTAGAACAGGTATGGCATGGTTCTGAAAGCATCAGTTCCACCTGTTTTCCTAGAGCAGTTCTGGGGAAAAGGATCAGACACATTCTCATCTAAATCCATGCCTTAAGATTTGGGCTGTGTGTATCCCCAGAAAATCATGGGGCCCTATTACATATCCCCATTTTTATCTGAGTTTTACTAAATACATATATTAATTTATAACCCTTTAGCAATGTTTCTGCACACGTAATTCTCTTGGCTACGTATATAGCATCATCTAGTACACATTGTTTTGGCAGCTTTACATTTTTCAGCACTCTCACTGTCCATGAACCTGCTTAGTCACACAGGGTTTGCCCCACTGCTGCCAACTGTGATTCCTTACACCTTTGCACACATTTACTGTGTCCTCATTCTCCCACACACAAGAAAAAGAGATTGTGCTGCCTCTTGTCTGCACATGAAAGTCTGAGCAAGGTCCGCTATGAAGGCTGAGGCAGAGTTTTGCTGAGGCAAATGTGCAGATTTCATAGAATCATAGAACCATATGAGTTAGAAGGGACCCTTAAAGATGATCTGGTCCAACCTCCCTGCAATGAACAGGGGCATCCATAGCTCCGTCAGGTGCTCAGAGCCCAAACCAGCCTGACATTTTGAGTGCCTCCAGTGATGGGGCATCCACAGCCTCCTTGGGCAACCTGTTCCAGTGCATCACCACCCCTTGTGTGAAAAATTTCCTTCTAATATCTAAGCCAGACCTCCCCTTTCACAGTTTAAAACCATTCCCCCATGTCCTATCACTGTCCACCCACGTAAACGGTCATACCCCCTCCTGTTTATACTCTCCCTTCAAGTACTGGAAGGCCACAATGAGGTCTCCCTGGAGCCTTCTCTTCTCCAAGCTAAACAAGCCCAGTTCGCTCAACTTTTCCTCATAGGAGAGGTGTTTGCTCCTTGGAAAGTGACAGTCAATAAATGTAAGAAGAACCATCGTGGAGGAATGGCAAGTTCCCTGATGGAAGAGACAGTGTGGAAGATGTTTCTGGTGGTACAGATGTAGGATGAGTTTATCACAGAGAGTAATTTCTTGTTCCCCATGCAAAAGGTTGTACAGGGCAGGCTGATGGACATGTTGCAGGCCCCAAACTGCAGAGCTGGCCTTAGAATGTGTCAGGTCCTTCCTGGAATAACAACACTTAGGTCCATGTGAGGTGGAAAAGGGTTTTTTTATCCCAGATCACAGATCTGTCTGTCCATCCAACTGTTGGTCTCTCCCAAATGAGATCTGAACCCTTCTGCTGCTTTTGACAAAAGAAAGTCTCCAAAATCCCAAATTCCCAGCGGTCCTACTGGGCAGGTAGACAAGGAAACACAAAGCAACTCAGTGAGGCACACAGGAAATGAAGGTGCAAGATCGTGGTCATGGCAAATTGGGAAGAAATTGCCCTGGAGCAGGTAGAGATGGTGGGGGGGAGGTTGGGGAGGGGTGGAATCGTGTTGTCTAAGAACCAGCCCAGTGATGTTTTCGTTCTGTAAAGGATTGAATCTATTTTGAAATAAAGCCTCTGTTGGCTTTCCTTGTCTTTGTTTTAGACTGTATATTATTTGTTGTGCCAAGGGACATGGTTTAGTGGTGAAATGTCAGTCGGTGGCATGTGGACATTTGGGCTGGGTGATCTTGGAGGTCTGTTCAAACCTGGGTGATTCAATGATTCTGCAATTTCATCTTTACAGGTAGCACGAAATACAGTGAATTGGGGGATTTTTACATTGGTTAGGAATGCAATCCCTACCAACCTGAATTTAAAAGTTTCTTCAAGATGATAAAAATGCAATAGTCCTTTTTTCAGAGTATTAACCAAAATTCTGAATCAGGGTTAGCACTTTGCCTTTAACTGATACGCCTCTTCTTGGTTCTTCTCTCAGGTATTTTGCTGCCCAGCATCAGCAGCCAAACCACAAGGAGGTTCAGGTGAACTCCAAGTTCTATTTTAGGCTCAGCCTCAACACCCTTTTTTTTTTTCTAACAGCAGCTCATTACTTGTAACTGAATAATGGAAGGCATCACGTTACGAGCTTCATTTGATGCTGAATATTTAAAAGACTCAAACTGATGTAAGCCAGCTTCCCCCTGTACACATCTGCAAGCCATCTTCATGAAAGACAAGTACATGTAATGCAGTTAGGTCCCAGGAAACACATGCTGATGCCTGCCTGTGTCTTAGGAATGAGTGCTCAAGAAGCTCATTTGAGAGAAACCTGCTGCAAATGTGGTGCTGCAGTGGCACAGGCTGCCCAGGGAGGTGGTGCAGTCACCATCCCTGGAGGTGTTCAAGAGCCGTGTGGATGTGGCACTGAGGGATGTGGGCAGTGGGCATGATGGGGGTGGGCTGATGGTTGCACTGGGTGATCTTAGAGGTCTTTTCCAGCCTTAATGATTCAATGGTTCTATGATTCAGATAGCATACTCCCTCCCCTCCAAAGGGATGAGCAGTGAGGACCTCCAGCTGAGCCATCTCCCAGTTTCCTCCCATAGTGTTCCTACGGGAGGCCACCTTGGATGCAGATCAGGGGATAGGGAGCTTGCTGAAAGGCAGTGGGAAGGCACACCAAGGAATGATTTTGCCACATGGTTGTATTTTTGCACGCAAGTGATTTATGGCTCTTGTTTCGCAGAGCTGTGATAACTTTTTAATAGGAAACACAGGCAGTGGTTCTGCACCTTGTGGTTTCATTGTGCTCTGGAAGGCATGTGGGGGAGAACAAAAAGGGAAGTGCACAGAATGCTGAACAAGAATGGAATAGGCAGGCAGACTTGGAGTTACTCTACACAAAAACAGCTTTCCTGAAATTTCTGTTTGCTCCTTGATAAGCAAAGCCTGGAAGCGTATCAGCCAGGTATGTGCCCAGGCTGGCACTGGCAAAACTTCTTACAGGTGTACTGGGCTTAGAAGTCGCTCGGAGACCTGACTCCATCATTCTGCAGTTACAGAGGGATTTTGTTGCAAATGTCAAGTGATGTAAAGTGCAAACAACTCTTCAAGCACTTCACCACTGGTCCTCTGTTTCCATTGGGTTCTGGGCATAAACAGCACCTCAAAAAGTCTCCATAAGCTCCAGTGCTTCCACCTTGCACCCAAAAGCTCAGCTATGCTCTCTTTCCCCCAGGGGATGACCTGAAGCGTAAGGCCTGTTTTCAGATCTACCAAACAGGCTCCTCACGGGCTTGGTTCCTACAACTGGAACGATTTACTCCCGAAATGCAGAAGGCTGATCAGCAAATTCCTTTGCTTGAATCAGTGTGAATTCCTATCCGTGGGACTCGCCTCGCTGCCTAAGAGCTCAGTTTTTTTCTGAAGTGGCCAACTCTATTTCCTCTCTCATAACTGAGTGGCAACTGAGAGTGGGGAGCCATTCATTTCCCCTATTTCAAATCCCTGTTTTAAGGAAGGGAGAACTAGAGATGCCTATCTGCCTGCAGTGGTGGCAAATGGAGTTTGGATAATTAACAGAGACAAGATGCACTACATGCAAAGCGCTCGTGTAAAGCAAGGGAAATCTAACCCTGTGCTAACACCAGCCTTTTAGGGCTTGTAGGCAAGTCAGTGGTCCCTTGCAAAGGAACAGCCTTTGCTGGGTGAAGGTAAGGGTACTAGTAATTCCCACCACCTCACTGTTCTGCTGGTTGTTTTGTCAGATGTTCCTTGCCACACGGTGACCTGGCAAACAAAGTCATCACTCCATGGCAATCTTGTTCAAAAAGTATGTATATTTAATATTGATAACAAATACATTTTTTCCCCCTGGAATTTCCACTACTGTATTTCAAGAAGTCCCTTACATGGCCACTGCAGTTGGACTGTACATAGCTACTGTCTAATCTGGATACACATTTATGTTTTAGCAGTGTAGTACTCATATATTCTCTATAAATATAACAAAAGATTTAACATTTCTATTTTCATTCTGATTCTTACACGTATTTACTGAGTTTTCACAAAAATACACGTCTTTTTCCTGCCTGCCCCAACCTTTTATTGGGTCCCAAATAAACCTGAGTTTGTAGTTCCAGTCAGTACCTGCCATCTGTGGGGGTGCACAGGTCTGATGCACACGTGTGGCGGTGTTGCCGTTGCCTCTGCTCACCAGCTCTGCAGCACAAACACGTTCTTGGTGTGAAGGAAAAGAGAACACTTCAGTGTTCTTAAACAAAAGGAAGAGCTGTAATGGACCCCTGCGAGACATGGGTGCTCTGTACCAATAGAAGATGGCATTTTTCCACCTAAAAATGAGCCACTGTATTTCAGGTCTTTGTTAATACGTTGAGGTTTCCATGTGTATCACTTTACAGTTGGCTTGTGACCAAAGTGGTGCCTTCACCACACTGAGGCGTACAGTCAGAAGCATTTGGACACCCCTGCGCTGAATGATGGGCAGCTTCGAGGCTGCGGTGATGGTCCTATCTGCAGAGATAAGAAGGGAAGCCCTGGGCAGTCACACGCTGCTGGGTTTGCTAGCAAGCACTCAGAGTACTGAGCAGTCCAATTACGTGTTCTGTCAGTATCTGGATGGGTGACCTTTCCTTTTTTTTTTCCCCCAGCAGATTTTGATGCACAGCCTAAGCTATACTGAGAACTGGCAATGTCTGCTGAGCTATGGGCTCTGCTAGGGACCTTTCCACCTGCCTCTGGTGGCTCTTCCCCACCTCATGAAACTGGATGGAAGACTTGTCAAAGAAAGGAAACTCCTCACATTTGTACAGAAATCAAAGCAAAACGGACCCCAAAAACATTTCCAATAACACTGGTAAAAAAAAAAAAAATAAAAATTGCTTGGGTTCCTACTGATGAAATTTAGGAAATTTAAGTGAGATATTAGGAAGAAATTGTTTCCTCAGAGGCCGGTGAAGCGCTGGCACAGCCGCCCATAGAAGCTGTGGTTCCCCATCCCTGGAGGTGTTCAAGACCAGGTCGGATGGGGCCCTGGGCAGCCTGAGTTGGTGGGGGGCAGCCCTGTCCACAGCAGGGGGTGGGGCAGCATGGGCTCTGAGGTCCTCTCAAACCCAAACCATTCTGTGATTCTGTGATTCTATGACAATCTGATGCAAAATCCTTCTATTAGCCAGCAGCCCCAATGGCAGGGCAATGCTTCCACTGCCTTGTTTGTGGAATGACATGAAATGGATGGGCAGCAGTGGGGCGCCTATGGGGGAACTAGATTAGTATGAGCTTTGCTGAGATGTCCCATGTACACAAACACATATGCAAGCACATTACAGACAAAACAAAAGTGCAGTCTTTGGCTAAATCTTCTAGTTTATAGGAAATGGTGTGAACACAAAAACAGAACCAAAAACGTTGCCAGGCTCTCAGATCATTTACTTGGAAAAAGAAGACCAGTATGCAGAACATGTTGCTTTTTAAGAAACTTAATCTTCACAGCTCATAGCAATTCCACATTTTTGGTAACCACCGCATAACTGATCTCGTAGTATAAACGGCATTGGTATAGGTTTGTGTGTTCTTTATGAGTCGCTTCAACTCACTGCAGTCTCTCAGAAAAGCCTTCAGGTGCTGTGTCACTACAACAGGGGCTAACGCAAACCTGCGCACAGGAGTGGAACTAGTACAGCTACAAGAATTGGAGGTGATCGGATTGCCTAAACACAGCATATTGCAGTGGGGATCGCTGACTAAAGCATCCACTTGTAAACCCCTTACATGAAAGGAACAGGCCTTCAGTGCGGTTAATTGTCATGTGATGAGCTTTGTTTCTGAACAATCGTGTTCCTTCTGAATGGCATGATTGAGTTATCATTTTCTTTAGGAACAAATGATGCCATTACTGGCTACTTTATGTAATAAACAGTAAGATCTGCTTTGACTCTTATTAGTCCCAGTTATTCTGAATGTTTAGATCATGCATGTCTTGATTCAAGCTTCTACAAACTTCATCTCCCTGGCAGTGCATTTTACCAAGCTGACTTTGGAAATGGCATTTCAAGTTTTTCCCCCTTGAATGATGCCTGTAACAGGACAGTGTACTGCCTGGCACAGACAGAAGGAGCATGGGTAGCCTTACCATGGCCCCAGCTGGCACCAGCACTCACAGCATCACACTGATCACCTTGATGAATCACACTGGTAATGCTCGTTGCTCTTCCAATTAACTTTACTGCAATATGAGACTTTGAGCAGTGAAAATACATATTGACATGGATCTTTCAAGACATGTTCTACTGTACAGTCTGATGCCTAATGCTAATACTTCTTAACAGCACAAGCAGAGCACTCTTCTTTTCACTTTAATACATAGGACAACCCCTTCCTTACAAGTGGACCTCAGATTTTCTACATTGGACCACTGCACTGCGTTAGGTAGAGATGGTGACGTGCCTGTGGCTTTCCCTTCTTTTTAAAAACAAAACAGGCTGGGTCCCAGACAACAGCAATACAAATCCTGGCCTGCCAGACTAACACTGGCCGCTGACAGCATCTGCATTGAACGTGATCTGCGTGGGGCTCATCTGCTGCAGCTGAGGCATCCGTGCTTCCAGTGGTTTGTCGCCCACCGACTGCATTGTCTGGTTCCTCTTCCGCAGCATCTGTCCGATCCCCATCATGGGGAACCTGCCCCTGCTTTTAACACAGTTGGGGCTGCCCAATGGGTTGTTGGAAACCAGCTGTGTAGGAGACACGGCTTCTTCCTTGGCAGGATATGCTTTCTCTTCATATGTGAAAGAGACCTGGTTGGGGTGGATGGGGGATGTACTTCCCGGCTGGAAAAGCGGGGACAGTGTCCTTTCACTTGAGCTTTTGGAAGGAAAATTCATCGGCGAGCCTAAAATCTTGTACTGGTGGGAGGGGGAGACCTGGTCTGTCTGGTCCTCTCTGTCGACGGACTCGAAGGAGTGCACAATGTTCAGGATGAGGGGAGAGTCTTTGGCCCGGCCCCCACCCCGCGCTAACTCCTGCTGGGGGGACTCCTGTCTCTTCAGGAGTCGGGGGGTCCTGGGCAGTGGCTGTTGGGCCTCCAGGTACTCCAGGGAGCTGGAGGTGATGAAGCCAGCCTTGGTCGCCAAGGGCTCGTGGAAGGGGCTCAGCCCACTGGTGGAGTCTGAAAGCAACCAGAAAAGGAACCAGAAGAGCAAATGGCATTCAAGAGCATCGCCTTCTCTACTTCATGGCAGGCATCGTCTTTCATAGACTGCATAACAGCATGGCACATGCACCAGCTCAACCAAATGGTCTTAGGGATGCACACAACACAGCACCAAAGAACCCGATTCCTTGACTTCTATTTGATACTTACGCTGCTGACCATGGGTAACTTATCTGCCTCCTTCCTCAAATGCATTTAAAGTAAGACAAGGACATGAAATAGGAAACCATGGATGTTTTCAGCTGTTTGTATTAATCATATCCTCTAAGGCAATGTCACATTTCTTTGCATAGTTTTACATGGGTCTGCTTACTGTACTCCTTGACACACCTACAGACATACGGGTCAACAGGGAGTTAATTCCTAATGTCTCTACTTGCGTTTTGGAATAAAATCTGTTCTTAGTTTCACACGTGTAAAATATGGAGTAACTGCATTGACCAGATTCAGGCTGTTACAGTTGGAACAGATTTGCTGCACTGACTTCAACGACAATCTTCCCCGAGCAAGGACTGAATATAAATGGAACAATCTTTCCAGGATTTGGCCCAGTAATACAAAACAGCCCATGCAGAAGATCTGTTCAGTTTCTACAGAATGTTGGCAATCACTCACGCCAAGCTAGTTGTGAGAAAAAAAACACAGTACATTTTGCTGCGTTTAGGAAACGCTCGCCAAGCAGCCAGCTTTGTTAGATTGCTCCTAATTGAAAGAAGAGCGGACTGGCAGCTTATTACTGTCTGTGACTTCTTCCAGTCTCAAACTATCTAAAAGGGATAAAAAAATAATGCAAGACTTTGGACATCGGGTCATAGCCACAAACCTCACATGTGTTTCTTTCAAAAGGGATGGTCTTGGCAGAGGTTGAGGCCTCAATGGATGTATGGCATGAAATCACTTGTGTTGTGAGTTGCTTGGGAAGGGTGGATCAGGATTAATTGGACATATTTACTTCCAAAACTGGCCAAAATTACTTGACCACTTGATGAAATAAACATCAAAACACAATTTCCATAAGCAGAAAAACGCTTTAGTTGAGACCTGAATGATTTTCGGATTTCACTTCAAAAAGCAAGTAGAAGCCAAGGAGAAAAAACAACTGCTTACTGTCCCCTGTGCCTCTAAACAACCTCCTGGCACCACACTCAGCATTATAAGTCACTAGATTTCTCTGCATGGCTTTGTAGTTACCTCCCTTGATCAACAGCTACATCCCCTTCCTACCCCGCACTGCATCCCCCCTAGCCACATGCTCTTGCTGCCCTGTTTTTCACACTGGCTGCTCTTCCCCTACCTTCTTCACCCTGCCACCCTTGGAGCAGGTCCCACCCAGCCCTCCCCAGGCCACCTCCTCCCCTGCATCAGCAGTGATTTTTTCCCTTATGGCTGTCTCATCTTTTCCTGTTAAAGCTCTTCCTCTTCCTTTCGTTGCCAGTGTTCAGCAGTCCCTGTCACATTTCCTCTTGCCTGCCCAACTCCCCTTTCTCCACCACCAGCTGCTGCCACTTCTTCTCCCCAGAGGCCAAGATCAGATCCACTAATCTTGGGTGGCTGTTGATGCTTTCAAAGTGCCAATGTGCCATGGTTTCCCCAGGATGTTATGTTCAATGTTTGATTACACGATTCCATCCTCCTTCACATAACCACATCTAGAGCAAGCAGCAAACACGAGCACTATTTACACACAACCACATACCACACAAGACATCGGCACTACACAGGCCCATGCCAGCACAGGAAGGCACATGCCCATAGGCACAACAACACTTCTCCCACTGACCTTTCTCAGCACCTCCAGCCTTGGTAGCTTTTCGGTCCCTCAGCAGAGCCTTGGTGTTCTGTATCTGTGAGATAAGACAGGAAGAAGGCTGTCTATATGAAACTGGACTTTTCTCAGTTTTCTTTGGGAGCTGACGGTGAAGAATCTCCCCTTTCTTTTCTTGTTTTCTGAGTTTTTTGTCCTTTAGGTTGTAAAACAAACAAGAACAATCTGGTTTACTGAAGGAAGTTCAAATGTCCTAAGCCCCCCAGAGATACACCGCTTACTGAAGACGAATTAAAAACAAAATATATACAAGGAATTTATCCTGACTACTCAAAATAACTGCATCTTCCAAGTCGTATTCTCCTCTGATCTGTTTGACATGATCAGAAAATCAAGCCTGTCCTCAGAGGCCATTTGTGCTAGGATACTTTGTTCAAGCAAGGTACACACAGATTAATGCTCATTCAGATTTGAAATCTGTCTGCCCATTTCAACACACACACACACACAAAAGGCCTTTGATTTCTCTTTATTGCACTTCCTCTAGCATTTCCAAAGGTGATCTGCAGAACTTTAAAGTAGTTTAAACTCTTTGAGTCATTCATCTTCTGTCTGCACAATATCCCGAGGAACGCGGCCTTTGCTTCACATCCCCGAGCTCTGATTCTGTGTATCTATAATTCTGTAATTCAGCAGCCTCTTCTCCCACATAACTGTAATAGGATCAGAAGCAACAGCCTCAGGTTGTGCCAGGGAGGTTCAGGTTGGTTATTAGGAACAATTTCTTCTCAGCAAGAGCAGTGCTGCAGTGGCACAGGCTGCCCAGGGAGGTGGTGCAGTCACCGTCCCTGGAGGTGTTCAAGAGCCGTGTGGATGTGGCACTGGAGGACAAGGGCTATAGCAGTCCCAGGCATGGGCTGATGGTTGGACTGGATGATCTTAGTGGTCTTTCCAACCTTAGTGATTCTATGATTCTGTGATTTCATGACTGCACCTGTGGATGGGAGAAAGCTGAGCATTAAGCCCTACCACCCAGATCAGCAGTGGATCTGATTGTTTTACAGCTGAAATTTATTGTATATTTTTCAGCAGGAATCACCCGATTGTGTAATCTGCACAACACTCTTTAGTCATCACTGATTCCAGAGGGAGCCCAAAGTCTGATATTACTAAAACCCAGACATCCAAATCTGTGGCTTGTATTTTGCTGTCACTCAAAGACTTCAACAGTCTCCCACCTCTCTTGAAGAAATGTGTGTCATGTGGTTTTAAACATGAATCTGAGAGCAGTGCGACTTTTGTTTTGGTTGCTTTGGGGTTATTTTTTTAGAGGGGCATCTGTGTGATGGAAAGTAACATGTATGTGTGTGTAACAGAGGGAAAGAAGGATGCAGAAGACTATTATTATTATTATTGCCCACTAAATAACTCAGGAAATGTGTTAAGACACATAAGAGGGAAATAAGAAGGAAGAGCTCATCTTGATCACTGCCACCTCAGACAGAATCAGGCCTTCTGCACAGATAGTGTTTGGCACTGCTGGGCTCATTAATCTTTGACCTTTCAGAAGTCACAGAATCAGCAGGAAGACCTTCAGGAAGATGTTCAGATGTTAAGTTTTATTACAGAAGCTGTGAGGTGACATGAGAGAGAGAGAACCAGGGACACCTTTGGGAGCTCCTCACTGTCTTCTTCCTCTTGGTGTACTATCACAGACTCATTGTCTCCCAGCCTTCTCTCCATACATCCCTTATTTCCTCCAATTGCTTTTCCCTTAGCCGGCTCAGGATGGCTAATTCTTCTACAGAATAAAACAACACTTTGTAGATTGGCCATCGCTTTCCTTGTGTTACACCTCCTGGTCAGCCTGATGTCCTTCCCCTTGCCTTTAGAGGCCATAGCTATGCCAGTGACAGAGCATTTATTCCTCCGTGCCTGTGTTGTGCTTGAAATAACACCACATCTGATCAGTCCCAGACAGCATTTTGGCGAGCACAGTCACTACTAATGTTGATGAAGCAGTAACAACAGTAATAACAACAATAGCAGTAATAATAATAACGCCGTGTGAACAACAGACTACAACAATAAAGTCAGTGGAAGCTCCTCATTTAATTTGGAGCTCACCAAACTATTTTTTCTCCCAAGGCTGCAAGACTCTGCTGCCAAGTTCAGCAGAGACCAGGTTCTATCACATACTATTTTTTTTTTAAGTGGGTGAAACTGAGTGGTGACTACGTAAAGCCTAAAGGAGTCTCTCAAAATTGTTTAACAGCTTTCTGCTATTTGGGTAGGTGAGGAAAGAATCTGTATCTTGGTAGACGCAGCATCTGTCAGCATGCAGGACATTAGCCCTCTAGCCTAATGGTGCAAGTGCCAAGCCAGAACTCCTAACTGCTCTGCTATGAAATACATTGGAGAAGGTGTTTGTCTGGAGAAGAGAAGGCTGAGGGGAGGTTTTATCGCTCTCTACAACCACCTGGAAGGAGGTTGTAGCAAGGTGGGTGTCAGACTCTTCTCCCAGGTAATAGCCATAGGATGAGAGGGAATGACCTCAAGTTGTGCCAGGGGAGGTTTAGGTTGGGTATTAGGAACAATTTCTTCTCAGCAAGAGCAGTGCTGCAGTGGCACAGGCTGCCCAGGGAGGTGGTGGAGTCCCTGGAGGTGTTCAAGAGCCGTGTGGATGTGGCACTGAGGGATGTGGGCAGTGGACATGGTGGGAGTGGGCTGGTGGGTGGACTGAACGACCTTAGAGGTCTTTTCCAAACTTAATCATTCTATGATTCTATGTTCCACATGCCCATGACTTTGTTTTTACACTGCTGAAATGTTTTACTAGCAGCAGCAGCACAGTTGTGTTGTACAATTGAAGCACTGATAAAAGAGCAAATTCACACATCCAGCAATTAGCAATGGATTACTATACCCCAGAAGAACGCTGTAAATGGTTTTATTTTTTAAATTTACTAAAACTCCTTCTCTTTGATGATGGTTATAGGAGAGGGAACAATGAAAATCCTAAACTCCCAAGTTTCCACATGCTATTATATTTTAAGAAGGAAAGGAAGTGTTCCTTTGGGGGAGTTTATACAAGTTTACTCCTCACCGTGCTATAAGCAGCCATGCAATGGCATGCTGCTGTACAATGAAAGGGTTGTGCCGGTATGTTATACTTGAATAGGTTCAGCATTACATCAGCCTCTGCTATTTCCTGTCCTGACCTCGACCTTAAAATCCACACTAGTCCCAGCAATGGACTTGAAAGGAAGATAACGGGTATTTGCTTTGGCCATGCCTAGTATTGTGATAGGAGGATGATATAAGTTCTTAAAATCACAAATTCCTTGAGCCTGAGTCCACTGGCTTGTCTAGAGAAAGCAGGGATCCTCAACACTGGTCCCTGGGTTTGCTGCAGGAATGACTGCTCACCACCTGTGGCCTCTGCAGCAAAAAAAGACCCTGCCCAACTGCCCCAAGTGCTAAAATAAGGCCAGCCTGCAAAGCCACATGGATGTTTAGCCCTGAGAGCAACTCTCAGCACTCCAGCCCTGGCACACCAGTGCTACCACGCGGTTTAGGACACTGAAGGGACAGGTGGGCTGGGCCTGTCCCCTGCCCATGTGGCACACTGCATGGCCCAGCAACAATCAGTGCTGCTGGCAGCCGGCCCTGGCCCACAAAACATCCTCATTTCACATGACAGAGGGAGGTGGAAGAAACACAGTCAGCTGCTTCTGCTGTGCCTGACCACCTCTCTCCTGGAATTGCCATGGCAACACACAGCCATGCTGCCTTGGGGTTATCTGTCTGGGGACCGTGGCCTCCCACTTTCAGGCTGGGCACAGAGGATGGCAGGGGGACCCTGACCACAGATCATGAATACCTCCCAGCCTATGAATTCTGTCATACTGAGCTCCAACAGCACCTGCTGATCCCAAGGGCACAATCCAGACACTTCCATTCATCCTCCTGAAGGCATTTTAGCAGACGTCTACCACAGCTGCAAGCAGCAGGAGCATCTCAGGGCTTGCATTCACCCAAGCGTGCCACTTTAACTGTCCTGGTGTTATACAATCCCCTCATGTAAATACAGCTAAAGCAATATCAAAATGCTTTATATTCAGCTGTGCCCAAGTAGAAAGAGATTATACTGTATTATTATCACAGCGTCTGTAATGCAGTTGCATTAAGGTAACTATTTGAAGAAAGAAAAGACACATTCTCATCCTCTAAATATCTACCTTGGGACTAACTCCAAGTGCAGGAGAGAGCCTTCATACATGCATACAAGCAAAACTAGGGTCACTGAGTCACACCATTACTAGTTATGCACACTAGCTCTGTGCAGGTGCTCACACAGGCCTTGCTGCAGACTTCTCAACATGCAGCATGGATGCAGAAGCAGTAAGCCAGTGCCTGTATGCTATGCAGAGTACTCCTGGGGCTCTTGGGCACTGTGCTGGGAGGCAGCACTGGCAGCTGGAGGAGTCTGAGTCTGGCAGGGTCAGGATGCACTGTGCAATGCCTGCATCACAACCTCTGGGGACATGCCTGTGTTCTGAGGGGACATTGGCCTGCAGCAGTTTGAAGCACACTGCCACAGGGCATTTTGAAATATGATATTCACTGAATCTACCCAGTGCTGATACATTTTAAGTAAGGTGGTTTCAATTTATGTAAGAAAAGAATGGTAAAAGTGTTTTGCCCTGATATTTCCATCTGGCTTGCGACTCAGCTTTTCTATTAAATTTGCTAGCAGGCTTTAAAATAAACAAAACCAGCTATGAAACAAATCTGTCCCTGCAACTAAATCATCAATCCAGCACTGAAGAATAGCAAGCTCCTCAGGAACACTGCTGTTTATGTTGTCAGATACAACTCGTATAGTTCACACAACCCTTATAACTTCAGTGCTTCACCAAGAAACATCCAGGGAACAAAAAATCCAGACAGGAGAGGGTTCCTTTAATATAAACTACCTTCTCTATTGTGGGCAAGAAGACTGGAGACAGACAGAGTGAATGGTAACCCAGCTCAGTCTTTGCTCTGGTCAAAGGAAGTCCCTCACAACACAGTGGGCCAGTTCTCCAACAGTTCTGCTGGGAAGCAAAATATTCACTCGGGCAGAGCTTTCTGCTAATATAGTTTTACTGTTTCTAGTAGTTAGTTAAGCCTGGGCTCTGCCAGGTAGGTGCACTCTGCTATGCAGATCTACACCAAACTATTGTAGAAGGTGAATCCTGGCAGTCACTGTCATGCACCACCAAGGTCTTTAGACTCAAAACAATGAAGATATGGTCTTCTATAGCAACTTGCACCTCAGAAGGAAACTAAAGGGCCCCCTGAAGAAGTTTTGTTTTACTATGCTAAACAGAGGATTTCTTTTCCTCATGAAAGATGAAAGTCATCTTTAAACTTCCACTCCAGGGGGCAGCTACTTTTTTTCTTTCAAAAAGAAACTGAGAGAATTGTTCTGCGTAGATGGTTTTTTTTCCCTCGCAGTTCCAGAAACTCATTGTCTTAATCCCAGTTGCTGGGGATCCTCAAATTCAGCCTGCTTTTCAAATACCTTAAGAAGCTTTAATGAGCTTTACCTCATAGGAGTCTTTATTTGCCTTGTACTTGTCAATCTGGTATAGCTGGTTCTTGTGGCAAATATTGTCCTGGACTTCAGATTTCTGTGGAGAGAGGAGCACAGAAAATCAAAGTATGTAAGATAATTAGAGAAAACTGATGTTTAGCTACTGCTTAATGGACGATGTCCACTCTTGGTATTCAGTAGAGTCGCGTCAACTTATGGAGATGTTGAATACGATCAATTACATTCTAAACACCATTGATGCCATCATTTAAACATACTTGTTATGAGAAATGAAAAGACAGAAAACTAAGAAGCTGTTGTCAGAAGAAAAAGTAATCATGGATGATTTCTCAGAGGAAAAAAGCATTTCATAATGAAAAAAGCCCACTCTACTGATTAGGTGATGTAGGAGCCTACATACTCTTAACTGTTTAAGACTCCTCACCTGAACACAGACAGTTGTGTGGAGAGGCCATGGGAAAAGGGAGTGCAGGTTGCCTTTGTGTGCTTTGCCCATCCTAACACTTGACCAAGTGTGACGCAAAACACAACTAGGGAGCTCACTTGCCCCGGATGTGGAAGAAGGGATGATGTGGCAAGGTGACTGTTCCCTTCAGCCACACACAGAGCAGTCCCACAGCAGAGGGAGGTAAGCACAGGGTACTGCAGGCTCTCAGCGGTGTTCCCTTCAGGGCTCTCATCTAGGTGAGATGGGCAGCAGTGCACCATTAGCACAGGCACTGAAGGGCATGGATTTTACGGAGAGCAATGCTAAACAAGGGAGAAAATGGTCTGGGAGAACATTTGCCAAATCAAGTGGGCTAGACTGCATATACATTAGGCACTAACTGCACAATAGCCAATCCCAGGATGGCAAACATATCACTAGTTTTCCATGGAAAACTAATGCACTTCTCTGGAAATACTTCTCATGAGATGTAAAGCCTATAAGCAGTTATCTCAGTAACTTGAGGAATTATTATTTGAAATAATGCTTTTAGTTTGCAAGGAATACCTCCATTTCATGGTTACTATGACATAATTGGTAATGGGTAATGGTAATTCTGGTACCCAGAATTGGTAACTGGGTAATGCCTTGAGAAACTTCTAAGCATTTGTTTTACCCTCTCACCTGCTTGTCCAAAGAATCAGTATCATGCAGTACTTACTCTAAGGCTTGCCAGGTAGCGCTCCAGCTTCTTATTAAGAAGAAAATAGATAGCAAGTGTGTGACTTGCCCTGTTTGAGAGCACAGTGTTGATGACATCGCTGTTCTTATAGCCAAGCTTCTCAGTCATATGGAGCAGCACGCTTTGGCTGAGGTCCTCCAAGTGGATTCTGCAGACAGAAGACAAGCAGAGCATGTTGCTTGTAATGTCTTCCCAGCGACAGAGCTTTGTTAACAACAGTGGAGAAGAGATCTGGAAGGCTCAGTAATGCAGACATGAGTAGGTATGAAAAAGGCACATTGTTAGGGAACCACACACACTATGGGACATCATGAGGTTGAACAAACAGAACTTTTCCTGACAATTCAGAATGACCTCAAGTGGCACTGTGATACTCAGAATGTCTCAGTTTGTTATCCTAGATGTGAACAAGGGTGAAAACCATCAAGAGAATCCATCTGATTTTGAAGGGAAAGAGGCAAAATCCAACTTAGGTAGTGACATTTTGCTTTCTGAAATGACTCACATAACCAAACACCAGTGTTCATCTTCATTCCTCATCTATTGCACAATATTCATGCACAAAGTAGCTGGAGAACTTTACCACAGAGAAAGATAACATACAGGAAGGATTATTACAGCAGCTCTCAAAATGGTAAGGCTGCTACTATTCTCATGTTGGTTAAAAGCAGAAACGCCATGCAAGTTTATGGATATGCTTTTCTGTAAAGTCCATAGGAGACTTAGCCAAGGTGAGAAATGCAGTACAGCAGCCTGTGCAAACGGCAAAGAACTTTTGTAGACTATGTTAAAACCAGATTTTCCAGAGGACTCTTACTTAGGCATCTAAATGTGCTGGCCAGATTCCCAGATGTACCCATCAACTCCTATCTATCTCCAAAGAAATGCTAGATTTTGTTTGCTTTCTAAAAAATATTCCTCGCTTCCAACATCAAGCCTAATATCTGCCCAGGGTAACTCAGGGAACGAGCTATTACGTATATAGAGAGAAAGGTATAATTACCTACCTTTCTCACCCCTTCTCTGCTACACCACTGTCCTGTACACCTTTGCCATGAGGAATGATTGGTTCTGATATGAGAAGGGCTTAGACAAGATGCAAAACAGAGTATGGAAAATCTCAAATTACTGTTTTCCTTTACTCAGCACTCTTATTAACATGCATTCTACAGCTAAAGAATGCTTGGGTGGTTTTCTTGGAGTTCATAACCAAAACGTATCTTGGCCATTGCATAGTAAGGCATCTGGATAGCAAAAAAAAGTAAGCAATTTCTCCTTGAAGTGCTAAGCAAAACTGGAAATCTTTGCTTGCCTTCAGGGAATTTCTTTAACAAAAGCAAGCTTTTAGAAAGCCTGAGAGAGCATTCTCCTGAAAATGCCATTTCTGCTGTTATTGTACCTTGCTTTCACTTTTCCTACTATGTTCCCACCTTGGTAATGATGGCTGTTACCTGAAATCAGTAGAAGAGGACTGCAAGAACAGAACATAGCTTCTTGTTTGTTACAAAGAGCACGACTAAGAGATAACACAGTTCCTTGCAAACTCAGTAGTGGATTTTTCAGAACAATGTTGATAATATCTTACCCACATTTGCACCTAACAGAAACTTGGAGACACTCTGCTGTAGCTGACCCTAGCAGTACTTTCTGAGCAAGCTTAAAAGGAGGCGAGCCAAGTCTTTAAATATTTCAAACTTCGCTGTATTTTCCCTACAAGGCTTCAGTATGACAAATTCTAGGTAGGTCAATCTTGATGAATAAACTAATCAAATTATAGAAACATAATCCCCCCCAAAAAAAAGAAGGAAAGGAAGGATTCTGTATGGCTTCGATCCTTTACAGCTTCATTGACTTCATCATACTATTTGGGTTCTGATAGAAGGAGTAGTTACTTTTTTCTTGTTTTCACATCAAACAGTGAGAAAAAACAACACAACGAGGAAAAAAAAGTAACCAATTTCTTTAATAGCAAAGGGTAGTACGCTGCATTAATGAACTGTTTAAAAGTGCTTGTAATAGGAAAGAAATACTATCATACCCATATATGCATACATGCATGAACAAACATATGCCCTCTCTATAGTTCAGCTCTACATTTTCTTCTGTTCTTACATATGATTTGCTTGCCTTTAGGAGAAAATGACTAACGGGCACTCCACAAGCACTGTGGCACAGCTGTTGTATCTAGTAGAGGCCAGCCTCTCTCATGAGTCTCTGACCTAACTGCACCAGCGAGCAAGCTCTGAAGTGAATACTTCCATCACAGCCTAAGGCCTGATAACTGCAAGCTGACAACTCAAAAACAGTGGCATGAAAATGCACCCACAAATACAAAATAATTCTAAAATCACATTCAAGCCGTATTTCTGTCTTTTTTCCTCTTCTTAGATAGAACACGCTCAGCAAGAGAATTAAATTACCCATACAGCTCTCAGTTACACTTACATTCATTTAACAGATGCCACGTTTAGTAGATTGATTAGACTCATTATGGCAGTGATTTCATTAGCTTAACGACTCATTCAGTTTACACTTGTTTTCTCCTTCTTTACCATATAATGTTCATATGTAGAGTGCACTTCAGTACAGTCCAACGCACCATGGAAACTCAGATTTCCTTTTGTTGTACAGCGCACTATGCAAATTAACTCAATTGACCTTAAATTTCAGGCAGTAATGCTGAGATATGAGGAATGAGTCCGCCTGTTCTCCATCTTGCTTCCTGCAAAACAATCCTTCTTACGGTCTGAGTAAGTTGTCAATTCTGCCCAAGGCAGAGGGTTGGAAGTAGATGACCTTTAAGGTATCTTCCAACTCAAGCCATTCTATGTATAATTCTGTGATCCCACTGCATGCAGTTAGCCTCACATGTGTTTCAATGGATGGATCTAGCGATGTCACCCTTTGGAGAACAAGCATCCAAGCTGTTCAACATTTCTCCGGCCATATTTTGTGAGTGGGAGACAACTTATCCTGCTCAGGTCAAAGAAATACAGTCACAGTCATTGTCCACAACACTATACTTAAAACACTAACTCTGGAAGGAAAATGCCTGCTGGTAAACTAGTACACCTCAGTTCCCTGTGCACACAGAAGGTAAAGCGTCTCTCAGCTCCACAGGGTTGGGTCCTCCATCTCTTAAACATGTCCTATTCATGTGGCTAGCAGTAGACCAGAGGGGAAAACAGGGGGGAGGCACTTTTTAACAGCAAAATTGTGACTTCAGATGAATGCTCAAGGCTGTCTGTATGCACGGTCAGAGCTTGCTGACTTAAGACCTTCAGGGCACCAACAAAAAGAGATGGCTCAGTTGGTGAACAACAAATCACTTCAGAGTGAGGACAGTGGTTCTGACATTCAAAGGTGATAGGCTGTCACACCCCTAGGTGTGTGCTGTATCAGGATCTGGCACTTGAATAAACTGTACGGCGGAAGTTAGGCTCTTCTCATAGTGATCTGCCTATTAGTGAGTTAGAACTGAAATTCTGGGGTACTATCAAATTTTATGCTCCTAAATTAAGCTTGAAGTTGCTCTATCTGCTTCAGTGCTAGTTTGGATATTGGCCTGCAAGCTAGTAACTCCTACAACATCATCTGCAGGTATGAGATTGTGTGTAAGACACAGCGGAAAGGCTTTGATGCAGGAAGCAGGCTTTATCAGATCAAATATAGACATGCATTTCTAAGTGAGTTGCCCGAGGCTCCTTTTACAGTCACAGGAGAGAAAGCAGAATCTCCTGGGCACAATGTCATCCTGCTGCAGAATCAAACAGAAGTTAGATGAATCATTCTGTAAAATTTTTTCTCCGTTGACTGTAATGAGAGCCCAGGTTGACTGGCTTATGTGAAGACTCCATACTAAAGATGCTGAAAGTCAAGAAAGATTATTTCTAACCAAAGTGGACCAGAAGTATTTTTCTTTCTTCCTTGTTTTTCCCTAGATTGCAATTTGGTCTGGCCATGAGATCCATTATCTGTTTGCATTTATTCACACATTTAGTATTGCATAGGTATTCAAGATCAACAACCAGTAAGGCAAGATTATTTAACTCTGACCTTTCTCACCACGATCTGCATGTTTACCTAATACACAGAACCTCACATATGCATCAGAAATGGGCATAGCCTATATCAGTAAAAATCACAGTTCTACTGACAAATAAGGACAAGACTAGAAGCGATGAACTGTCTTCATACACATCCATTCTGAGCTCACATGATCTGCACTTCATACTACCTCACAACCGTATCATATGCCACCTTCTGATTTAAGTTCCTGTTTTTTGACCACTTCAGGAAGCACACATTTAACGACTAATCCTTATAACTTTAAAAATTGAGTCAAAAAAGCAATCTCAGAAAATGCTGTGGGATGCTGTCATATAAGGAATGAAAATGTAGCATCAGAGTTGTTCACATTTTAATGGAGATACACACTGGCAGGTTTTCTCCACTCTTTCCTACCTGTTTGGATATGTGACATTAGGAGGTGCTCTCCCAGGGTAATTCTCATTAAGCCACCGATTCGCAAGTGCCTGCTGGATGTTTGGTCTCTTTGCAGGATCTGGCTCTAGTAGAGATCGTAGGAAGTTTATGGCCGCTGTGAAGAAATCAAGAAAAGGCAACAGCTATGTCATATACTTTATGACTTAACACAACAGTTGGGTTGTTATGCCATGCAGCCTGACCACAAACATACTAAAATGCAACTTCTTATACAGTATGCTCAAATGTCCTGGAAAACAAAGAAAGCTCGATACAGGATTGGTAACTGAAATAAACAAAGATTTACAGAGTCATAAAGGAGATGAGAAAAAGCACCTTTTGTTCCAGAGCTTGTTTGAAGTTTCTGAGCAAGCTAGTCAAAGCTTCATTCTTGTTTAAGAAGTGAGGTTATTAGAAAATCACTCATACAGAGTACAGAACAGAAAGAGGTAGACTGGTGCTGAGTGGAGAGGAGGGGAGGGATGGAGAGCTGGGAGGAAAGACATGGAGAACCGAGTTTTCTGCTCCCATTGACAGGAGAAATTCTCTTCTGGCTTCCATCCAAACTACAATCAGTTGCAGGAGGTTTTATCCAAATTAAAAGAGTAAAATTAATGGGCTTCATTCTTTTTTCAAATAGTGAACTTTCAATGACATTCAACCATCCCTTGGGATTTTTTTGCAAAAAAACCTCAAAAGTAGTTTTCCTGTATTTGTAAGTCATGTGCTTCTTACATGCTTATGAACTTCGAAATCAAGTGATTTGCTTAAAGACTCAAAATAAGCGAATGTCCGAGTTGAAAATAAATTAACTATTTCTAGTCTTTATTCCTCAAATTATCAGTGTTAGATTCAGTTTATCAACTACAAGTCAGTGATGAGATAACTATTTCCTCTACCATTCCCTACACAAAAGACAAAGAAACCTAATTCTCGGAAAGCCAAAACCAGAATGATCTTGTAGAGGAGATACAGTCAAGTGAGATGATGAGTGCACCCTGAATGATGTCAGTGGCAACCGAAAGACAGAACTGATGGCTGCAGCAGTTTTCTCCAGCTCAGGAAGACAGCATTTTGGAGGCTTTTTTCCACCTCATTCCGCTGCAGAGCTACAGTTCACCCCCTAGACTCTCCTGTGTATGTCTTATGTACTTGAATCCAAATCTTGCAGAGACCTTGTGCAGAGACCTTTGGCAGCAGTAGTACAGGACCACTGGAGTACTTTGCCCATGACTTGGTGAAACATTTAATATCTTTGGATTTTTTCTCCGAGTCCACCCCTGGAGGCATTCAAGACCAGGTTGGATGGGACCCTGGGCAACCCAGTCTTGTACCAGATCTGGAGTTGGTGGCCCTGCCAATGGCAGGCGGTTTGGAACCTGATGATCCTTGAGGAACCTTCCAACCTAAGCCATTCTATGATTCCGTGATTCTATGTGGGAAAGAGTTAGAGTCTGAAAATACTGTCCCCTATTCTGAAGGACAGCAGCCGTGACTCGTCTATTTCACCAACACCACAACGCAACCCTTGTGAATCCTTCCTCCCATATTCAGCTGAAGGAGTGCAATATGCCTGCTCACAGTGTGTTCTTCTGGAAACAGGAGCCTGAACACAGAGGCACTGCCTTTATGAGGTTCTCTTCTACGAGACTTCTTTGTGTTTGCCTGGCTATCGACCACTTTCAGGTCTCTGAGCCCAGGCTGTCTGGGCTGATGCATCAGAGCAAAGCAGTGAGCAAGGGAGGGTTTCTCATCAAATAAGTCAATATTAGATGTGATGGGTGCCAAGACCTAACAGCATGGATAACTTCTTGTTTCACCATCCTGCAACCATCAGACATCAGCCCTAGAAGGCCCTGAGAGGATATCCATTACAATGTAGGTCTAGCACTGAGAAGTTTATATTAGGAAGAGAGAGAGTTATGATTATGTATTTACCAGTCCAGCTAGGCATGAGCTAGGTGTTTTCTAAGCTCTGTCTTCACAAAATCACTGATTTATGTGAGGTACTTCACTTTAAATCTTTCCCAACATTTTTGTTATTTTCTTACGACAGCAATATTGTGGAAACAGCAGGAAGAGACTACATCCAAGTTCATAAATCTCCTGCAAGCTGATGTTAGGGCTGTTCCCTGCGTACCCTGAAAGCCCGCACGTCAACACATCTTGGGCGCCAACCCCTCCGTTACGGGAAACAAGCTCCCCATTGTTCTGCCATTTTAGTTCCTCTCTTCCCAGTGCTTCCCGCTAGAAACCGCACGCATCCCACGGGTTCAGAGCACTCTTCTTAACACAAAACAGCCCCTCCCCAAACCAGCCACCATCCCCCCCAGCCCCCACATCAGCTAACAGCTCCTTAAAGTCCCTGTTTTTTCCCTTTGGCAAAAGACAGACTGATTAAAGGCGGCTTGCGAAGCAGTAAAGTGCAGCAGGTTCAGACCAGGAGTAACTGATTCCAGAGAAAGGAGCCCTCCAGAGAAGTTCCTTTGCCAGTCCTACCCAGGCAATGAGGAGAAGGTTTGTAGCAGCACTTCTGCTCACCTGAACTGTTAGGTGGTAGGAAGAAGAATGAGTCTTTTTCAGTTAGCCACACAGCTGCAGGACAGCAAAATTAATCCCCCAGGAAGCAAACATGAAGCGAATGAACCGGTTTTTAGACCCATCTGAAGCCGCTTTTCATGCTGAACCAAGTAGCTTCATGAACAAAGGATGCTGTGAATTATCCCTCCAATGCTTCATTATGTGAGGGAATGTGAGGGCCTCATTTATGATGAACTCAAGGACAGCACTAATCTGATTAGCTAGTGACCTGCACTTGATGGAATTTAGTTTCCATGGTGTAACTTTGGAGCAAAATTTGCTCTTTAGACAAATGAGAGATTAGTACCATGAGAAAAAATAACAACTTTCTCTTTAAACTTCTTTAATAGATTCAGCTCAGTAATGAACAGAAATGGGGAGAGCGTCAGGTATAGACTACAAGACCTCTGTTGCTTCCATTTTCTTTGTCATGAGCAAAATGAATTTCGTGTCTTGTTTAGAGAATGCCACAGTATGAGTGGTTGCCTGACTAAAATCAGGCATATGCAGCTGTTGTTCATGAAGCTGGACAGAGAAAATGAAATAAGGTCATTTAATTTTACAGTGCCAGAGTAAACTCTGAAGTACAGGCATGGACAGACGATTGCTTGTGTTAGTCAAGAATTTGCATGCACCTCCATGTGATAGCACTGCCTTTCTTCTCCTGACAGTGGTTAACATTTAGCTGAGCTGCAATAACTTCCCATGACGGATCTGACTGAGGTGGTGCAGTCACCGTCCCTGGAGGTGCTCAAGAGCCGTGTGGATGTGGCACTGAGGGACGTGGGCAGTGGGCATGGTGGGGGTGGGCTGACGGTTGGACTGGGTGATGTTAGAGGTCTTTGCCAACCTTAATGATTCTATGAATTGATGATAGCAGTTATTCTGTATTTCACAGAAGAAACAGAAGTTACCAGCTGACCCATGTGTTCTTGAAGTTTTAAGTGATTCACTTCTGAATGCTCTTAAAATGTAATGCTTTTCCTCTGCTGCAAAAGCATGGAATACACAGTTGCACAAGTGGTAGATAGTGTTGGAGAAGCTTTAAAAAGGGGATCACGTGTAAATGATGATTAGAAGATAGTGTCACTTGATGTTACCTTTCAGACTCTCCGATATGAAAGATGGGATTTTCTAACAAAAATTCCATCATCTAGACAGAAAGCTTATCAAGTGAACTAGCTAAGGATTAAAAAAACACCTTTTTAGAGAGATTTTTTAGTCTCAAATGCACTTTTCTGTTCTGAAAGGAAGACCACAAACACACAGAAGCAGTACATGGAGACAAAAAAGGGATGTGTGCAAGGTGAATATCAACTTCCTTAACAACTGAACCGTGCTCACCTAAAATCAATAATCAGATAGATCTGTTGTGTAAGCAGCTTAATGAAAAACTGTTTCCTAAGTGGGAAAATCAAATACTAACCCCTCAGTTTTCCCTGTTGCTACACAGTTCCTTTGGGCATCTCTCCATAGTCACACAAAACTGTAACAACTAGAAAAAAAGCGTGCTCTTACTTAGTGATAAGAACAGCTACTTTTACACAGGAGCCCTGCATTCAGCAGCTGTGAAGTTAAACGTTAAAAGAGAACACAAGGAACAAGCAAAACATGCTACTATAAAGTATCTCCTATGCAAACTCCATGTGAATTTACAGAGAGAGAAAACTTAATATATGAAAAAGAAGATCCCTCTACCTAAGTTAACTAATAGAACAGCTTGCAGGGCAGAGCAGCAGATTTTCTATCTACTGACCCGAAGTCTAAATGTGGCAAGAACAAATGTCATCTTAAATCACAGTTTGCCATGTTGGTGAATGTGCAAACCTGCTGACTTAAATCAAGGACCGATGCGTACCTTTGTTCACACTTTGTTGAATAAAGGTTAACAAGTTTAAATCTGTTCCACTGATTTTCCATCATCTCTGAAAGTTCAAGCTTCTATTGTTCTCAGAGGATAAACAAAACATTGTTTTCTTTGGAGACCATAATGTCAAATGATGTGACTATGAGAAAATTTGATCTCCTTGATAAAACTGTAGGATGTAAAAGGAAACCTGTCAAAAGTAGTATTATCTTTTTTGCTGTACAAGGTCTGGTCTTCTCCAGGCCTTCCATGGGTGATTCAGACTTCAACACATGACTTCTCCCTGTAAAGTCAGTGAAACCTCCCACATAAAGATAGCTGTGCTTGAAACAAAACAACGATTGGGAAGGCAAGTCCATCAGTTCAAAGCTACTGCAGAGCCATTAAACAGCAGCTGTTTTCTGGTAAAAGCCTCACTGTGGGAGGTCAGCTCAGTCAACTATTTGGCAAACCTGGCAAATCTTCACAACTACATCCAAGTCCCTGAATTCAAGAGTAATGCTGCAATTGATGTAAAAGATTTGGCTTCTAGATCAGTACAGTGTGAAATAGTCAGGATAATCTTTATTTTAATTCACTCAGTGGGGCTTCTATGTATGGCAGAACATTAAAACAGCAGTTTTGTGCAACTGAATCCTACAGGGGAGTCTCCCAAATGGAAAGAGCAAATACTCCAACCACATGAAATACAAAGTGAGACTGCAACATCCCATCACTTGCAAACCTACCACTTTACAACATGCCAGCAACATGAATTGCTGGCAGAAAACACGTACTTCGTACAGATGCTGAGTGAAAGAGGAACAACATTCCACTTAATTCACAGATAAGCCATGTGAGAAAATCCTTAACAATTTATTCTGCAGGCAGGGAAATCTGCACTTGGAGAATCCATCTTGTGAAACAACTTGCAAGGGCTTTTTCTTATACCCCATGACAGCGGTTTGCCATCATTAGTGTACTGACTGAAAATACATGATCATTCGCCCTTTTTCTATTTGCAATCTTTTAATTTCCTTGCAAATAGTCTGCCAGACAAGAACAGAAGCTCTCCATGAACATCAAATTTAGCACACAAAAATAAAACCAAAGTACAAAACAAAGTTTATTCCAAATGCTGACACAGTCTTGCTATAAGCTGAAAAATGATTCCGTTGCCTAGTGACACAGCTTTGAAGAAAAGTTAGTGTTTCTAATATTAATGCAACAAGAATTTTGCATCTTATGAACACACACAGTTTATCGCAGGTCACTGTCCCAAAATCTCCTTCTGTGTGTGTGTCATTTCATGAGGAATGTGAGGTCATTCAAGGTAGCTTACCCAAGCCTTTCCATGATTCATTGATCACACAGTCCTAATCACGATAACTCCCAAGAATGTGTTACTCCAAAATAACCATAACCTACTCTAAAATATCTGAACACGCAAAACTGACCAGCTATTCTGTGAAAGCAATTTCACTGGATTTGCTCCTCTCTCGTATTTAGTACAACTCGGTGTTTCTCCAGCTTATACACAAAAGTTAAAGCAAAAGTAGTTTTACTGCAACAACACCTGCAGATCTTCTCAAGACTATAATGAAAAAGGATATTTTTCATAATTAGTATGCCATGTTGGTAACAAAACTTGCCATCCACAATTCAATGCAATGAATTCCAACCAACTGGATCTGAATAGGTCTCAACACACTTTTTTGATTACCTGTGGAGAGTTGGGTGGGAAAAGGGTTCATTTCTTTGTCCACCATTTTCTGGTATAAAGCTCTTAAGCTGAATGGTTCCACAGTAAAAGGTAATGTTCCAGTCAGCATCGCATACATGTTCACCCCACTAAAAGAAAACACGCAGAAAAAGAAACCAAAATAATCAGGAACAAGGAAATAATTAGGCTTAGATTTTCTGACTGTAATGACATCTTTCATGTCTGACGGTTATTAAAGAGCTCTCTCTTCTGTTGTGCACAATGATTTGGGCAAGAACTTGCAGATTTTTGCTCATGGAGGGTTACACAATCTGTAGGACATAAGCTGGGACTCACAGAACCAAGCCCAGCTGTTAGGCAAATTCTTAACTCAATTTTGCCTCACTGTTATGTGTCCCATCAGGCTGCTTAAATGCCATGCTTTCAGCAGCCTTGTCCCACTGCTGCCTTGGGTATGATATGACTGCCTATGTCAACAGGAACATCACCGGTCCTGGTTCAATGCACAAAGGTTTCCGCTGACCCTCATAGCCTCTGGTGCAGCACAAAGATCAGGTGTGAACAATCACATTTTTCAGAGCAGAAAACTTATTGCTTATTTATACCCAGCAGAGCCAGCGATGAAAAGTGGATTCTTATTCTTTTTCCTCTTAAAAGAGCTTTAAATTCAATTGAGTGCAACTCCTTCCTTTTGGGAATTGGTTTCCCCAGTCTGCTGAATGAATGCATGCGAACAGAAAGAAACCAAACCAGTGTGCTTTTAGGAACTATGATCACAGCAACCATTTGTTCAGCTATGAGGAAGGGCAGGGGTTAACCATATTTTTACTTCTTAGATGAAAAAAAAAAAAAAAAAAAAGAAAAAGAAAAAGGAAAAAAGAAAAAGTAGCACATTATTACTGGAGAAGTTTAAATGGTTTACAGGAATGACTGTGCTCTGTTTGCATTCCAGTACCAGTAAGAGCATTCCTCAGGGCTGGTAATCTCACCCTTGATGTGGAGGGATGGCCCACTGCAGGGTAAGAAATGAAGTAGCTGCTTGACAGTTTAGCTGTGGGTCTCCATGTAGCGTGGACTAGAGGATGAGGCTTCCATAGGGTCACAATGCTGACCAATATGAGAGATTAATTTGATCCATGTCCTTGTCTCATGTATAAATGATGGCGAACCTTTCTAAGCAGAAGCAGCACTTATACAGTACTTATTTCAGAGCACTTCAAACACTTCCACTTGGGAAACAACACAATTCTATAATTTTATTTAAATTTATTAATATTTTATTATTCCCAGTTTGCTGGTGAGGGAAAACCTTCAGATACCGAAAAAAGCTAAAAGTCAGCTGACTTCATCTAATTCTTCAGGACAGGCAATGATAACTGACACCATAGCCAACAGGAGAGCGGAAAGCATTCCAGTCTGTAACAGTACTGCAAGCAAATGCTATGACTCCAGAACACCTTTTTAGCTTCCTCTGTCGCTGTCTATTCTCTTGCCTGAACACTGCTAGGTGCTCAGGATTACAAGATGTCTGGCCATTTCTTCTTCCCTTCAAACTGCTATGCTTTCAAAGTGATGACTGGAATAGATTTCACATCTCCTGCCAGACCTGACTGTGGATAGTGCACAGAGACTGTGTGAAAGCTTGAGGATCCTTCAGGGAAAACGAAAAAAAAATGTTCATCATCTTGTGCCAGAAGACACAACATGTGTCTCACTAATGTGTCTCAAAGTCATCGATCAAGTTGGGCTTTACTGCGATCACACCCTGTTCTGCTTTCTATCAATCTACATACGGTTATGCAAAGCTCTATTTCAAATCAAGATACCCATACAAAACAGTTCAAAGAGTCATGCTAATTAAACAGATTTTCATGCTTATTTCTCATCTGAGCAGTTGGTAACAATAAAAGAAACAAATTATAAACTAGAGAAGTAACTCACATGGACCAAACGTCTATTTTGGGCCCATATTTTTTCCTTGCCAGAAGTTCAGGGGCTGCATATGCTGGGCTCCCACACTGGGTGCTGAATGGATCAGAATAACCCAGGATGCCTGCACAGTTGCTCAGTCCAAAGTCTGTGAAAAGCATAGAGACACAGTTATGAAAGAGATGGATACAGCAAAATTGTGCTAAAACAGAAAAGGGAAAAGGCACATTTATTACCAAAATCTATGCAACGAACTGCCCAAGAAAAAAATATCAATCAATCATGTGAAAAATTTTCTACAATTTGTGCTAAATAAAAAGAGATTTTGACCAGCAACAAAAAAAAAGTCCCAGAACACACATGAGTATCAGTTTTATACACAAAGCAACAGTGTTTCACTCAAAATTAGACAGCTTAACTGGAGTTGAGTTTGTGCCATGCAGTACATGATGGCCATGTCGAAGAAACTAGCTTTGGATGGTCAGGGGTTCCGCACTGTGGCAGTACTTTGCTAAGAGGCCAAGTATTGCTTCTTCAACGTTTTCCTTTATTTAATTGAAGAGCCATCACATTTAAGGCAGGGAGGTTGCTTTCTGTAACTACTACACACAATAAGGGTTGCAGTGTCAGCATTTCAACTCTAAAACAATGCAGAGAGATCTTGGAGCACGAAGGGGAATGCGTTGATTTGGCTCTCTCCCTCCTTTTCTGTCTTGAATTATGCCATTCCTGGCCCCCGGGTGTATCCAGTGTTCTTTGCTGGCAGGAACCACAAGGGACTGGCAAAAGTTGGCACCACATACTGATGAGGAGCAAGACACGGTCCCCTAGCACTGAAGGAGACTGCAGTTTCACAAGTGCTCTCTGCTAGCCCAAGCCCAGACTGGCGCCATGGAGGGTGTTCTCCCCATCTCCTTTGTCAGCTCCAGCGCTGGTATGGCTTCAGGGTGAGCTGTGCTTCAGAAAGGATCTTAAAAATTAAAACACTAAGCAAGAAGAGAAATTAGGAGAGAGCAGCTGTGAAAACGGCCTGTAGCTCAATCAGCAGCAGTGGCAGAAGAGGCCAGGGGCAACATGCAGTCAGCGTGTGCAGGCCCACCCTGCCCGCTGGGCCAAGCTTGCCTTAGTAGAAAGCAATTAAGGAGTCACAGCATCGGAGATGACAAGGAAAAGCAAGGAGGAGTTGCACAGGGTCTTGAAAGAGGACAAACAGCCTGCTGGAGAGGCTTCATCTGGAGTACTTTGTTCAGTCTGGAGAACAAGATGCTGAGGGGAGACCTCATCACTCTTTACAACTACCTGAAAGGAGGCTGTGCTGAGTGGAGGGTGTTCTCTCATGTAACAGTAATAGGACAAGAGGGAATGGCCTCAAGTTGCAGCAGGGGAGGTTCAGGTTGGATGTTAGAAAATAACATTTCTCAGCAAGAATGGTGAGGCAGTGGCACAGGCTGCCCAGGGAGGTGGTGGAGTCCCTGGAGGTGTTCAAAAGCCGTGTGGATGTGGCACTGAGGGATGTGGACCTGAGCAGCCACGGGCATGGCTTGATGGTTGGACTGGATGATTTTACTGATCATAAGGATAATTTGATTCTATGACATGATAAAGGGGAAGAAGGGTGACAAACTCACAAGGATGAGGGCAATGTGGGCAAAGCTGATAGGCTGGGAAATCTGCCTCTGCAGCAGGGCAACATATCCATGAGTAGAAGTCTTAGAATAGTCACAATCAAAGATGTTCACATTTATTAATAGCTTGCTATTCATGATAGCTGCAAAAAATAAAATAAAATACTAGTATCAAGAACACTGACATCTGTTTATCTCCTTTTCTACTCATTCAGTCTTCTTAAAATTTCTCTGAATACCAGTATGTTCAAAATGAAAATGGTCTTACATATACATAAGGCAGCACAAAGAAGTAGATCACTGAATCCTGCTCCTATAGACTTGTGTCTAACATCCACACATCTCATAAAGTAGCAGCCTTCTGGGTGTGCTACCCACCTGCTTGACTGGGCTCAAAGGATCACATCTTGCAGACCAAATATGAGAAGCAACTGCTGAGCCCACACCTCCCTCCACTAATTAGAGTCTCTCTCCCTTATTTGCCTACTTATTTGCACGAGACTTGAAGTAACAGCCTGACCTTTAGTATTCAACTCATGCCAAATATGACAGAAATCAGACAAGAGTCCCTTACGGTATTAAAAGCACCCTGGCAAGGCATTCATGCAAGCCTTGTTCTTTATGAATGAAATGGGGCTAAAAACAAATAAAGTTTACAAAACATAGATATATAACAGTGATTGTGGGTTGGAGTGTCCAAAGAACAGTGTGGACTTGCTGGCTCTCCAAGAGGGAAGCAACTGAAATGCTACCATATTTAAACAGTCAAAGAGGCTCAGAGGGCTTTGCTGGAGCACGCTGTATCAGCTGAAGGGAGGATCAAGGCAATTTCCTTGCCTCTGATGGAAAACAATTGTCTCTGTGCACTGTTTAAACATCTTTGCTAGGTATGTGTTATCCTTGGGGCTTATACAAATACTTCTGAGGAACTACTTAATTAATTTATTTATTAGCTACGGCCTGAAAGAGGTTATGTCAACTGTTAAATATTTTTAAAAACTCCCTCCTACAAATAATACCTCTACAACGTATTAGTCATGGTCTTTATCCTACTGTGACATATCACCTCAAAATTACTTGACTGCAATACAGTGCTTTACAATCAAGTACATTATGTTTATCTACTGACCTGGTGTAAACTAGCATCTGCTTATCGTTATCAATGGTGGTATCCTCTTCTGAAAGTTTTCACTATCCTATTTGCTTAAACTACAGACACCTCATTGGCTTGTGCTCATTCAGCTGGTGTACTGTATTCTTTATGTCTTTTTTTTCCCTCATGTCTGTTGGAATTAAAATGCGTGCAAACACATGCAGACTGGAGACAGGGATTTCATTGCAAAATAAATGGGAATATTGTTATGAATACCATAGCAGCACATCGCAATCACAGGCTGATTTGCATTAAGGATGCACTTTTAATCTCAACAAGAACGGAATTACCACTAGCACTGATAACTTTACTGCTACTCCTGTCTCTGTCTTGGGCACCTTTCAATAAGCCTAGCTAATTACAGAATACAGATCAAAGGCCATACTTGGTTTTCCAGTGTAAATATTATGACATGGAAGCACCACCACCCCCACTCTTCATGCTATCAAAGTATCGCATTACGCTACTACTTCTCAACGCCTCCAGGAAATCAACACTACAACATTAAGCTATGGGTACATGGCTATCTCTGAAGCTGCGATATCAAAGCTATTTAATAGCACAAGCCGTAGTACAAAGTGAGAGTTCATGGCCAAGTTTGACCTCTGTGTATGCCAGCAGCACTCCAGAGACCTCAGCAGAGCTACGTATAGGCAGGGTCCTTTTGGTGCTGCAGGTCCTTGAGCAGACAGCCAAAGACTTCACATGCTCTGTGAGTGACCTTTCATGGCACCTTTATCAGACACCTGCCGTCATTGGATGGTGGATAAACAGAAGTGAATTACTTCCAGCATCTCCACTCCTGATGTTCTCAGATTTGAGACTTACCAGGCAGCTAAGAATAAGTCCACTTAATGCAGCAAATGGATTTTTTCTAATAATACTATCTAAGAATATATTCTAACTGAAAAGTGTCATTAAGCAGCTGGATGAAGAAAGGCACTCAAGGGATTCAGTTCTCACTGAAATGCATGAACAAGTAGGAACTTTCAGTGTCACTTCACATTACATTTTTCGTCTTCCATTTTTAGATGCTAGAGCGTCTGCTGCTGCACCAGACATGGAGAGTAAACTCCTACCCAAAAGCAGTTAACGTGAGCTGCTTTGTAGCTCACTGTCTTTCCTTGAAAGCATGAAAAGCAGCACGTAACCCCTCAAAACACTCTTTGCTAGTGGTGAACTTTCCTGGGCTACACTACATGACAACGAAACTGATTCATCATGTTTCTAGGAAGACACTACATAACATACTTCACTAAAAGTGGAATGATCCGAGTGAGGGAACGAGCATGGAGAAGGAACTGATCAGGGATACTCCACCAGCCCCAGATAGGTGCTGAAACATTTCTCTTGTGTGAATTGCATGGAAGCAGGACATGGGACATTCAGTCTGTACTAGAAAACAAATCCTAACTGTCTGGGGCTGTTTAATCAAGTAGTGGCTTCTCTGGAATATTAGATCAGAGATTTTCCTTTGGGAATGGGAGGAGAGGAAACAACGGACTTCATCTGACTGTTGATAAAATGCAAGTGTTTGAGCTGACTGTGCTTTTCAATCTGTTTTTGCTTACAGTGAAATTATTACTAATAAAGTAACCTTTATTTTTTAATAACATACCCAGCTGGACAGTGGGATGTAATTGCTTTGTTTTAAAATATATACCGTGTACAATCTGCTTAAAAACATCAGGCTGCAAACCTGAAGACAATTTATCTCAACACTAGCTGGGCTGCAGATCTGTCTCTTTCTCTATGCATCCCACACCACCCACTGTGAGGAGACCTTTCTATGCGACTGAAGCAACTTAAACTGCAGGAACAGCTCTGAAGTTCTTTTTGGCATGTAAGTTTAAATTGAACACGTATCATCTGATTAGATTTGGTTTTGGATGTCAAGTTCACATAGCGTTGTGTAATCAAACACTCAATAACAGGAAAGTTATAGAAATACTTTAAATCTATCAGATGTTCATACAGCACTGTTGCAAACCATCTGGTCTCACTTATCCGCTAAATCAAGATAATGGGTGGTATCCATCATTACTGATGAATGATTCATGGTAACATATCAGTATCCTCTTGACCCGTAACTGACGTAATGCAGCATTCTCTTTTGCTATTATTTTTCCAGAGACATTTGATTCACTACAGAGTAGCGACTAAAAGTTGTGGTTAATTCTTCTAGAGACTGAAATTCCCCAAGCCATTTTTAAGTATTTCAGATTTAATTAACCATCCTCTTCTTGTTTGTTTGGGGACGCATGTGCTTTATGTATTACAGCGACTGCCCATTTGACCTCAGTGTTAAGCGTTTTTCACCCCTTTTCAGATGATGAAACCTTCTGAAGAAAGTCAGGCAAGTGTTTTAAGTCTGCAACCGCGGACACTGCTGTTGGCAAAAGTTGAGGCAAGGAAAGAAATATGAATGCTTATTATTATTATTTTTTTAAACGAAGGGCATATTTTCTTTTCAGTGCACACATTAGCATTAATGAGAGTCATGCAAAGGCAGTGAGAAACTACACCCACAGATGATTAATCTAAAATGTCTGCTCAACTTGAATGAATTGAGCACTGCACACAACTGATTCTCGAATACAAGGTCCCTACTTTTTAATTAATCTTTTTTTAAACAGCCCTCTGAAACAACTTCTTTTTGGGTTCTGGAATCAAATGGAAGGAATATAAATAGAGGACCAAATTTTGCCAGCTGCTAAAAACGTGTGCGACTCCCACTGACTTCAGCGGAAGCATATGCATATGGGGGCAGAATCCATCCCTCAGTAAATACAAAATTATAAAGGTAATAAAACAGAGGACTTTCTGAGGTGCTAGTTCTCCAGTTCTTTCAAGGTTCCTAATTTAAGTAGGAAAGTCACTCGTTAGAAGACGAAGGATTCTGCCCATACCCAGTTGAAGCTGAAATAACTGGAACATTTTTTCACAAGAAGCTGTCAGGAACAGCTTGATTGCTATCTATACTCTCCCAGCTCCTCTCTGCAGCAACATTAGCAGTTGTCACATGGAGGGTTATGAAGTCTCAAGAATTCTCTTTATAAAACTACCCATTTTAATTGCTGGAATTGCCAAACTAGGTTCATACCAATGAGCTTGATATTGTTGTCTTCATCTAGCAACAGATTTTCTATCTTCAAGTCTCTGAAA
This sequence comes from Excalfactoria chinensis, assembly GCF_039878825.1. Classification (NCBI taxonomy): domain Eukaryota; kingdom Metazoa; phylum Chordata; class Aves; order Galliformes; family Phasianidae; genus Excalfactoria; species Excalfactoria chinensis. Next base: position 99,339,949 of record NC_092825.1, on the reverse strand, counting down.
GAAATAAAATATTTTGAGTGAGCCTCTGAAATAATGAAGCAATTTCCCATCACTTTCATCAGTTTCTTTACAAGATGCAAATATAATAACGGGCATTATGAAACTCGTGCACACAGTTCCACATTCAAAGCAGAAAGCTCTTTGCATTGTATTCTCTCCGTAATTACCAGTGCCTTCACGCACAGGTTCGCCCCAATTCTTCATGCATAAAATGAATTTACAAACATTTGTCAGTATCTCCTAATCAGACTCTTAGAATTTTATGCAAGTCTGCAGAAGCCTCATACAAGGAAATCTTTCAAATCTGTTTTTCAGCCGCAGGTCATCTTCTCATTACTTCCAATAACCAAAACTTCTTCCATAAACTGTCTTCTGCAGATACCGGAGGAGCCAAACGGCTCTTCTCTGTTACTGTCTACAATGCTGGGGGCCAGAACCAGCCTTCTGGGAGGGAGGAGGAACAAAACCAGTCCTCTTCTACATGATCACTGAAAGTCCCGCTGACATGTAAAATGAAGTAAGCGTGCATAAGTGCACATGCTCTTCATCATTGATGAATGTGGTTGTGTTTTCCTAAATCACATTCTGTATTTAAAAAAAAATCCCAGATATCATTCCTCGTCCCATCCCTCCCCACCTCCACCCCTCCAAAAACAATCCCAAGCCCCAAACTGCTTAAACACAGTTTAAGAGTTAATTATAACATGAAAAATCATTTAGATTGCTATACAGCCACTCCATGACTTCTAGCAGTTGGTTGTGTCTTCATTACAAGATTGTTTTTGTGCAATCCAGATGCAAAATATTTCTAACTTTTAGCATGCTGGGAGATCAATAGCTCAGACTGGCAGTGATACTTCTCCCAGTATGCTTTGGAACAAAACTAGATAATAAAGCCATCAGCTATAATTACGGGAAGGCAGTGACATCCATGGTATTTTGCCTCTGTGAGGCAAAGAGAGTAATGAGGAACGCCTCTATTGCAGATGAAGATAAAATGCTTAATAAAGTAAGACAAGTAAACCAACCAAGCCAAACAAAGCGTAAAGTATGTGGGAAAGAAAGAAAAATAGCTGTGACCAACTCCAGGCCTTTTAAAAAATGTTCCTTTCCACTTCATTTTAGGCCCATGCTATGTTTCAAATAAAACTGTGTAAGAAGAATATCTGCATGTAGGATGACGCTCACTTCATCAATACAGTCACAAAGACCTACCCCCAACAGAACAGATGTTTCCATACTCTACTTTAGCCATACTTAGCCCTTCTTGCAGATTTTCCTTACTTCATGCACAAAAAGAAACTGGACAAATAATACATATACCCATCAAATATATATATATATTTATATATATGTTGTGAATTTCAGCTATTTGGTGGCATTCCTCTCTTTGCAGGAAACTTCATACAACACAACATGCTACAGATCCACCTCTCTGACTCCTCCAAAGGGAGCTTCTGCTGTGTGGCAGCCACCACGGCTGAGCAATTGCTTGGTACAAGAGTGATACGCCTTGCCAGATGGATCCAGATCAACCCACTTCTGCTTCCCCCCACTGCCAAAACAGGGTTTATTTCTTCACGTGTCACGCCTTTATTGCTTGCAGATGGAGATTTTTCCACAGACGGTGTGATTAGCCTCTAGAAAGATATCAGGGCCAGGTATTTGACAGGGGAGAGTGCCAAAAAACAGCATGGGAAAGAAAAAAAGACTTGAAAAATTAACAGAAGTAAATGGGACGTCAAGTCGTACACTGAAACACTCAGCACAATCACTCAATGCAAGAAGCATGGAGATTTGGAAGTTCTGTGTACGTTAAATATTAGCAAAGAAAAGTCAAGCTTTTAAAACTAAAGGAGAAAGGATGGAAAGATGAAAGCTATAAGTTGAGGTGAGAAGATGTGCAATTAGAATAACAAACGAGCAACAGAAGAGCTAAAAACAAATGCAAGATATTTTAAAGTATTCAATGTTAAAAAATAAAAGCCAGGATAAATATTAAGGGGGAATCTTACAGCTATCAGAGAAAAATAAATAAATATAGCCTCAGCATAGACAGCAATCAGACCCAGTTAATTAAAGCCATTCACCCACATGTCTGTTCTCAGCAGACTTGCCAGTAAGCAGTAGCTGATCAAACAGCTCATACGTACTGCATTTTTGTCAGTCCACATCAACACGAAAGCCCTACTTTTAGTGTGATGCTGGAAACTACAACAGCATATTTTCACTCCTTGGTACAGCCTAATGAGAAGGTTCCATGTTAACCAGACTCAGCAAGACAAAGGCAGTACAAAACCAGATCAAGAAAAGCTGGACTAGACCACAGTTGGAGAACCACTGCAGCTATGGACGCGAACTTTCCAGTGGGCAGAGGGCAGGATCATGCAGCAGCCCAGTCCCTCTGAGCATTCGGTCCACCAGCAGTGCACACAGAAGACCAGTGCTGATATTCAGCAGGAACCTGGCACCCATAGCCAGGGCTGCAGGAATACAAATAGAGCCTGCTGGTCTGGACATGTACCAGGAGAGCTGGGTTGGAGGGGTTATCCTGTGACAGAGTTAAGTGACTTTAACAATACACCAAATTACCTGCTATTGCATTTTGACAAAGAGTGTAATTGTACAATCTGGTTTTATATCTGTTTTAAGGTCGCCTTGTAGAGACAAGACAGATTTTCACTCAAGTTTCTAAATGCTTTATTATGTGAATTCTTTCTGGTTCCAACTTAAGTGCACGGACAGAGTTGGTTTTGGTTTATCATTATTATTACTGTCATCGTTGTATTTACCTGACTTACCTGAGTCACTACTTGGTTTGAATGTTTTATTTGCTGCAATGGGAAAAACAGCACCATTACGCTCAAAAGTTAGGGAATACTGAATTTTATGCACAATATTATAATCAGTTTAACAAACAAACAAACAAGGCATATTTATTCTGGGTTTTATTAATTAATGCTTGTTTTTAACAGCTGTATACTGCATGGTGGAATACAAGCTACAGGTGCTAGGAGTCACAGCAAGGAGTCCTTCTTGGAAGTTAATTAGAAGTCCCAGAGCAATTAAGTACTAAGCATACCCACAGGTCCCTGCAAGTCCCTATCATTTTGCACGGGGCCTGCACTTTTCAACAGGTTTGTGGAGTTGGACACAGCTGCTTTGTGACTGAGAGGGCTGTGCAGCTGCAGAAGTAGCACAGTAGGTGGAATCAAGACGGGGCAAAAACACAGAGTTGCTGGAGACCTTCAGTTCCCCTCCTTGAGAGTAGGACCTGCTCTATAGGATAGCTGGTTTGGGTTTGGAGTTTCTTCTTTTGTTCATAGGGTTGATTTTTCCCTGTCTCTGCATAAAGCTTCACAGACCACTTTGGAAACCCCTACTCAAGCCAGCAACTACTAACAGACATGAGCCTGCTGCATCAAGCAAGCTATTTCAGACTCCTGCCACATAAAATCACACCTCAACTACCAACCCACAAGCACACTTTGCAGCCCCATGAAAGAGCCGGAAAGGGTGCAGAGACTTGGGTTCATCATCATCTTATCAGGCACTTCAAAGACACCGCTTTGCTATCAAAGTGTTATTTCTTTCTTTTTGCTTCCATCAGTCACTAAGTCCCTGAGTTCAATGTGTCTGCATCTGTAAATGTGGATTTCAGTCCATTGTTTTTACTAACACAATGATTGGTTTGTTTACAGCAGAGCAATCCAAGAGAGAATGCCCAAAGGTAGTTCTGAAACGTGACATAAAATAAAAAGACAAACCAGCTTTGCACTTCAAAAGGAGACTTTGTTCTGTAGTGCTGTCACAAATACTGCATCAGCAGGCAGACTACTGGCACTTAAAATTAATAGGAGGGAAGTTACCAAAGCCAGCATGTCAAAGCAGTGGGTACCAAGGCAGGACTCCTGTAACACCATGAGCAACTGCACCATGACACCACCTTACTACTCTCCTGGGTGTGCTAGGGGAAGGACAGGAGATTGTGGAATAATATAGAAACTCTGTTCAAAACCTCAGGTATATTCTTTTGTCTTTCAACTTCCTTCTCTGCTTTTAATTACAAAATGGCAGTGGAAGGTATGAATATACTGCCACGGAGACTGGAGAAGGGGGAATACAGAAAGCTACCTTCGCTACCGATACATTATTAAATTCTTTCCTTTGACATCCTGACAGTAATTGCACTGAATGGGATTGAATTTTGTTAAAATGACTTTAAAAGGGTTGTTGAGAATTTCCTGTGGGATGCAGTTGCAAGCACCAAGGCTTTCACTTCGTTTTCTCTGTTGCCCTTACTCTCCCAAGGGGCTTACTGTTCATCCTGCCTCTTGACAGCATGAAGGCCTGTGTAAACACCCTCTGAAAAGAGAAAGCTTCACCAGATACTGCCATTTGGGTTTGTTTTTCTCTGTCAGAGGCAAAGATAAATATTCCTACCTGATTCACAGCTAAGCTTGTTGCAAGTGTATTTTTAGCAACCAACCAACTCTGCTGATAAAAGGAACGAAACATGAACAATTATGGGGAATTATATTTAGAAGAGCAGTATTTTCTTCTTCAGGGAAGCAGTCAAAGAGTTCTGAAAACTGGACTCAGCAAAGAGGCCGTTCCTGCACTTCTAACTTAAAATAGTCAAACTCATGTGTGGGTTTTTTGTCTTCTCTAAATAAAATGAGATTTCTTGATGTTTTTTTTTTTTAGACTGCTCGTGTGTCCTACTGCTTCCTATAAGAAGCACTGCTTTTGAGTTCTGGGTCCCAACTCTTGTCCAAAGATCCGTGTGCTTTTCTGTCATGCCAGGTCTTGGTTGAAACTCATGAAAGCTGTCTGAGTAATATTCATCAAATAACAGACTCCAATTTCAATACGACTTATTTTTGGCTCCTTTTTTACCCTGAATTATAGAAGGTGGCAAGCAATCTAGATTATTCCCTGTACAGTGCAGACAAAACGCTGGTGGCTTTTGTAATCAATGGTTCAGTGAATGCTTTTCAATGCTCTACCCCAAGTCAGTGTGAATGATGCAAGTATTTTGAGACAGGCAAACAGCACACCGCTTCCCGGCCTACAGCACCGTGTTTTGTTTCACACACAGCGACTGCAAACGCCCACAGATCACCACCACCACCACCTCAATGAAAGCGCTGTTATTTTTACCTGCTTTAAAAATAACAATAATAACAACAACAGAACACTGCCGTTTCATCCAGGGTGAGCATGAATCAGCCTTCTGCACTATTTTTTCCCCTCTCTTCAGCTGAGTAGTCTGTTTTTAGAGCTGCCGCAGTCAATAGCCCAAGAAGCTGAAGGACAGCTCTAGCGGTGACTACCAGTCCTTCTCCCATCTCTCTGCATGCAAAAGAGGGAGAAGAACTCTGGATTGGGCTGCCCTATGTACCTTGTTAACAGCGTGACTGAAGATGCTGAACAATTAAACTAGAGAAAATGTTTTAACAGTAAAAACAGAATTGGGCCTGCTAGTTAGCTGGATGAATAACGTGGGTCTGAACACTCTCTGATCAAGAAGGGAACCAGTCCTGCCAGCCCCCCCATAGGTGCAATGGACATCATGCCAGCAAGAAGAGGGCAGATTTTCCAGTGAAAGGCTCTGCAGTTAGCAAACCCCCAGTGCTGCTGCTAAAAGCTCAAGATCCTCATCTCTTCCTGACAGGTTTTTCTCTGCCCATCTCAGAAACGATGACCTTTCTCCTTCTTCTTGACCCCCTTTCCATATATATGGGATACGAATTGATCCCCTAAAGCAGTAAGTAGATTTTCTCCTTTTCGATGCCCCAAACTATGGGGTTAATAATTTATAAAGGTCAGCAGTTCAACTGCTGATAGAAAACCTGCAGACTAAACCTGGCTGCTGCTCAAATATTTGCATTACAGTGGTACCAGAAGTTTAGCTTGAGATAAGACCTCGGTGCACCTGAGGTTATCTGTGCTCATAGCACCAATCCCTAACAGATGACAGGGAACAAGCAGAGAGACCTGAAGCCCAAAAAAGCAGCTTCTGGGATATCTGCCAGGCCAAATGCATCCAACAGCATAACCCAGTGGCAGGCAGCACACAGCTGGGCACAACTGGGGGGCTACTGCCTGCACAGCAGCCCTGTGGACTGTTGCCTATGACAGCTGCCATCTTCTACTCTGTAAGCACGGTTTAGGAGACTAAGACCAAGATCTGCACAAGTATCCAGGTGCCTGGCTCCTGATACTGAGAGGATGGGGCCTATGTGACTTGCTTGGTGTCACATGGCAAAGTCTGTGGGAGTTCAGACTTAACTCTGGTTGGCCCAAATTTAGAAAGTGTGGTCTCTTTCTTAGACAGCACCCTATAAATACTCCTAAGAACAGAATAAGAGACGTACTGGGTCAGACCAAAGGTACACTCAGCCCACCATCCTCCTGTCTCCATAGCAGCCAAGAGCACGGAACTGAAGAAGGAAACAGGAACAGGCAGTCATGTGTGATATCTCCACCTGTACTCTTCTAGCCTCTGCCAGGTGCTACTCATGGACTTCAGGCAGAGATATGGTACGGCTAAACCTTATTCTGTAATCATACAGAAGTTTGCTGAGGGTTAACTTGTCATATTCCTCTCTGAGCCCAGGTGAACTTTAAACTACAGCATCCTCCTGCAAGGAGTATATATCCTGCTATATACATACACACTGATTAAAAGAAGGTCCTAAAGAAAGAAACACATCACAGAGCATCAGCTCTGGGTTTCTCCGGAGAAGATACAGTGAGATGAACTGAATAGCCACATAGTCTAGATTGTACTCCTCTTCCTCCAGTCTTGTGAGGTCCCATTGGGGTGACAAGTTTAGTGGAAAGAGGAAGAGTGAAGGAAAAATGAGGACTTTTGTGGTCCCAATCAGGCTTCAGATTGGATATTAGGAGAATTTTTTTCTCAGCAAGAGTGGTGAGGCAGTGGCACAGTCTGCCCAGGGAGGCGGTGCCTGGAGGTGTTCAAGGGTTGTGTGGATGTGCTGCCGAGCTGAGGTCAGTGGGCATGGTGGGGGTGGGCTGATGGTTGGACTGGGTGATCTTAGGGGTCTTTTTCCAGCCTTAATGATTCTGTGGTTCATCCCATCCGCGTCACTAACAGATGTTGGGCAAATCAGTTCATCTCCCTACATTGCTGCATTTCTACCAGCAAAACAGCAGATACAACCTCCCTCAAAGGAACAGTGCTGCTGCTCATTAGGTGACAATGGTACAGAGCTTCAGAGGCAAAACAGTACTACAGTAGTATGGGCCTATGCTTAAGGACATGGAGTTGGTGCAGCTCCTGTGTGCTCACCTAAAGTTAAACCTTTAGGCAAGCGCTTTCTGGAGATGGCTTTATTGTCTATAATTTGAATATCTGAACAGTATCACAAAGATTAGCCAGAAAGCTGGCTGGAATACATTATGAAAAGGAAGTCACCTTGCTACATAAATACATGCACAGATACCGCTTCTGGGATAAGTCTGTTCCAGAGAGTGTTTTTAAGATTACCTGTGAACTACGCCTGCCCGATGAAGATGTTCTACTGCCAGAATGAGCTGCCTGATGTATTTGCGCGCTTCATGCTCTTCAAGTCTCTTTTTCTCATAGATCTTGTGCATCAGGTTGCCACCGGGGCACAGCTCCATGACAAGGTAGTAGCTGTTTTCAGTTTCCAGTATATCCAGCAGCTGGGCGATGTTTGGGTGGCGGATCATCTGTTGGATCTGCCCTTCCCGTCGTAGATTCTTGGTGACATAAGTGTCCTTTTTGGCTCTTTTCTTGTCAATTACTTTCACTGCCACCTAGTGAAAAGTGAAGGAGGGGGAGGGGTTGTTAGCAATCATAATTGTGGTCGGTTGCTTTAACCTTGCACAAACAACCTCAAGAACAAAAATAAGTAAATAAAACTAGGTCACTCTCAACTGATACACCATTGTTTCAGTCACAGCTACCCAGCTCAGAGAACCAGCTGCTTTTGCAAGCCCAGCCTCCACTGACAATTTAGCTCTTTATCCCCTTGAGCGATGACAGATAAAAGTTATTGTGAGGAAATCGGTAACAAAGGGCAGGCAACAATGTCATTAACCATTCCCAAATACGCAGCACACGCAATGCTGGACATTTAATGTCATCTACTTTCTGAGAAAGTCTCCAAGCTGATATTTACAAGATGTGTCACTTTCGGCTTTTCCCACACGTAGGCCGTACAACTTGAAATTCTGTGTTTCCATGACGAGTTTCTTAAACTATAGCCAAGGGTTAGTTTTTACATGACTGAAAAGAAAAACAAAAAAATTACCATGGAAAACAAAGTTAATTTGGTACCATTCTACTGGCACCTTTGTTTTTTTCTTCCCCCTTCTTTTAAAGCAGCCATGGGAAACAATCTTTATGTTACCTCTATAACCGAGCAACGTTGCAAAACCCTTAGAGGAAAAACTTTGTTTTTAAACATAACACTATACAGAGCCATCCAAGTCAACCGGAGCTCATCATGAAAGCACATAACAGAAGTGAGGAGACTTCACATCACAGCATTTGCTATCCCCTATCCAAGGGTTTTCATTCTTACTGCTGGTGCAGAACACTACATGAGAACAAAAGGATGAGGCCAGCTATGATACAGCATGATTAAAGAACCTGATTCCTTTTACTGTTTTTACAGAAGTACTAAATTATTTCAATAAAAGTATCTGCTTTGATCTACTTCAAATTTGTAGATATCTATTCATTGAGATTTCTTATTTAGAGTGGGTGCTGCGGACTTCCAGGTCATCTGTGCCAGATAATGATTGAACAGCATATGCCAGCTAAGCAACAAAGGCGCTGCTGAATCCTCCTCCCTCGCTTATTTCCTCAGAGCTCTGCAACAAAGGAAGTCCTTCAATGCATGCACAGAGCCCCAACAGCTCAGTGATCATTACCAAAGTGACAGTTGTTCATTTGCCAGGATAAGGAGAGGGAAACGCTGTGCTTGGTATTCCCGGGTGACAACACTGGATTTTGCATGGAACTGATGGAAAAAGTTCTTGTTTGCATGGGTATGAGTCCAACAAAAGGCACAAAAAATGTCACAACCCCTCTGCGTTCCACGTGTGGGAGGCACAAAGATGCTACACTTGTATCTTTGCTGCGTGCCTTGATTTGACCTGCGAGTATCTCCTGCATCACCTTACTCCTACAACAAGGAGGAACAAGAAGAAAGCCTTGGAGTTTTACTGACCTGACCACCACCTCTCAGCACTCAGACAACAGCCCAAGTCAAACAGGCATACTCCCTTGCAGCTGATGAGCTACCCATTCACAGTATGCTTCCAGCTGCAGCCAACTACATCATCACAATTCATGGCATTGAGGGCTGCTGGTCTTCCACAGCAGGCAGACAAAGCTACTCACAACACAGCTGGCCACCCTCCTCACATGGGAAATGCCAAGCGCATGTCAAAGCACATGGCAGCTCCCGGCTTGGCTGGCCTTACCTTGCTTTCTACAAGCAAACAAAAGGTTAAAGTAGCAAACAATTTGGTTTTCCTTTAGAAAATAAAAGCAACCAAAAAAGTACGACAACAAAAATAGACCTGGATCATTTGACTGACTGTGTCAAAGACAAGTTTTTATTGGCAGAGGAAGTAAAGAATAAAACTACGGGAGCCTGGGCTTAATAGTTTAACAACCAGAAGTCATGGTATACATTAGTATCTGGATCCATTTCTGCTGTTAGAAGATTATTCTAATGAAATACCTTTGATAAGAAGACAAGGCAAAACACCACATGCGTGACAGCTGCCTGGGTGAAATGTGGAGAAGCATCAGAGCCATAAATGCCTGGAAGCTACATTCCTGACTAGTCACATTAAAGAAAGATCATTTCATTGTGATATAAGACAACAGGCAAATCAGAGCTCTGCTTAACCATCTCTGAAAGCCTCAGGTGATTCACCAAGGAAACGGTCTTAAATTAGTAAGTTCTTCCATCTAGTAAGATAAAACCAAGAACAAAAAGGCTTACATATATTATTTGGACAGCAAACCACAGAACTCATTCTGGTGAGGACAAACAAATTAATGGGTAACAGAAACACGATATACCAGTTTGTTTGCTGGCAGCACATCACAACCTCTGCAAAAGTTGGAAAAAAAAAAAAACCACACACACCAAAATGTTGATATTTTCCACAGCTGCGGGATACGCAATACGGATTATGAACAAAATGGAGCGGCAACCTGTTATACGTATCAGGAAGTCATCCTGAACTCACTGACTAAAAAAAGCACATTACTAAATGCAGGCGCATCTCCTACACGGGCTGAGCAGAGCTGTGGGCAACACAGAGGCAAACACCAGAACCTGAGAGACAGAGCCAACCACATGTACCCGGTTACTTACCAGTTTCTTCACTATCACAAAGAAGTTGCCCTCTGTGCCTTAAGGACAAATTCTCTCACTGATTTTGACAGGTGCTTGGACAGGCACCTTACCTATCTCAGCAGAGCTGCCTTCATAACCACCCTTTACTCTGGGCTACATTTCCAATGCTTTCTACATTCCTTGCACTGGGTCCAAGAGGTTATCAGCATGGCTAACAAAAGAGGTGATAGCAGTTTTGTTTTAACAATGGAGATCTTCATTTCCCATACCAGACAGGACACTGGTTTCTGTGCCATCTTGCTTTGCTCCTGGAGGAGAAACATCACCTTTCTTCCTTTCCTAACTCCATGCTGCAGTACAGGAATATCTATGATGGATGCTGTTTTCCCCATCTCAGTGTTGATTCAAAAACCCCGATCTTTAAAGAAAACTTGATATATCTAAAGGAAGAATATGCAGTTGACGCCCAACACATAAGCAGCCTATCGACTCCCATAGCAATACTCACCATAATAGCTTCTAGCTTTCATACTTTTCCCTCTCAGTTCATCCCATGTATTTTCCTCCCCTCCTAGCAATGCCCTTCCCTTTGCACTGCTCTTTTCACTTTTGTTTTCTTGTAAGATCCCTTTGCTTTACTAAATGAAATGTATCCCATGGTAATAAGAGTTGTGCAAATGGCTCAGCACTGTCTGTGCTCTGGTCATTTTTCTGACTATTTGTTCAGGTTTCTTGTATTTTCCTCCAATTTACAATTCAATTCTGAAACATATAGAAGAATTCTAAGGATCAAACTGTGCGCTCAGTAACTCCAGGGTCAACTTAGCTCAATATCCCTGATTTTGAGTTCACCCAGAGTTACACCAGGGTAAGCGGAGATGGAATGTGCCCCAATGTATTTAATATGCGTGGCCTCATGTATTTGCGTACACATCTGAAAATTTCATCCATACAGAAGGAAAATGTATTCAGAATGGAAAATACTGTAGATGTTAGCTAACCATAAAACAAACGCGTTCAAGCTTTCATAACCTACTCCAGATAGAACAATTATTCTGTTTTGCTCTCCCAGGTTTCACGCAGTGGCTCTGCATCATGTCTATCACCTGACCTGAACTGTTGGCCAACACTGGCATACAACTAAAAAACAAATGATAAAGCAAGTAATTATTCTCAATATGTAGCAACAACGGCTCTTGACATTCAACACTTTGCTTTTGGGTAAATCTTTGCTGTGTAAATAAATAAATGGTTTAGGTTATGTTGTGAGATACAGAGATGAAAAACAGGCAGTATTTTTGGTTCCAGAATCCTAGAATTATTGCTGGAATGAATTACCTTCCAGAGTTTATGGTGTGACACATCATATGAGCAATTGCCGCTTCTCTCAATCGCTGCACTAAAATAGTTCAGGCTGGGCTAAAGCGTACTGGAAAGGAGCTGAGGGGGAAGTGTAAACACCACTATTCTGCAAAGATAGTTGGAGGAGACAGTCACGATGCTCGCAGAGCCCAGCAACTAGAGCAACATCAGCAAATACAGGCACGTGCCATCACCCAAACAAAAGCACACGTTTGACACACGTGGGTGGAGGGTTTTTGCCAGTCAGTGTTTTAGGAGGGTTTCTGGAGCTGCAGAGAGAGGCAGGGGGTGGAGTTGGCTGGCACCAGACAGCACAGAAACAATCGCAGCGATGCCCTGAGAAAAAGCAGAAAAGAGACAGCTTAAAGGACCAGATGTTGCCTAGAGAAATCTGGGAGCACAGGCTTCAGGTGCTGGATGACTGTGACATCCAGAGAAAGCACATTCTGCAATTTCTTTGTAAACAGCCGTGCCTCAGCATACGGCACTGCAACAAAGCACAGAGGGAAAGTAGCTGGGTTTCCCCACAGTCCTACGCAAGGACAAACAACGCTTTGGTTCCTCCTCGTCTGTTCCCCAGTTACAAGGTAGAGAAAAACCTACCAATGGAGTAATAACTTACCCAAACAGCAGACACTGCCCTCAGATCTGCAAATATACCTCACCAGATCCCCCACAAAAGGCTAAGCGTACCAGCATCCTGCTGCCAAGCGTAAGTCTGCCTTTTCTCCAGCGCACATTACTTCAGGCTCAGCTGGCCTGCAGCATGCAGTGGCTTTCTGCTGAGCTCCCCAGGGAAGCCCCACAGCCAATACATAGGGCTAATATTCAATCACATGCAAAACTGACGGAGAGCAGTACATTTTTCAGTGGTTTTACAATAAGAATCTCTCTCTCTACCCAGCTTTTCCCTGGTGAATCTCAGGATTCATCTAGTTAAAGACATACCATAATTCCACCTGAATAAAATCTAACTTAACCATCATATGACTGCCCATGATTGCAGTCACATGGTGCTCAGAAGACCCGGGTCCAAAAGCTGCCTTGGATTCCTTGCCTACCAGACTGAGTGTCTTTGTGCAGGCTGTCACTTGGCAGAAGGATGGATCTCAAAAGAAGCAAGCCTTCCTGTCTGCCAGTAAATGGGCGTTCTCAATGACCTGTTTGCTGAGTCGAAGTCGAGAGGTCTTAAACAATACTCATGTCAGACACTTGCAATACCGACTAGAAGAACAGCTTCATGGCAATGGCACCAAGTTGACAAAAAAAACACGTTACAACATGTTTAACTTTACTGAGAACAGAAAACTGCATGTGACCTCACAAAATAAAGGTATGACTTTTTGAGGACTCTTAAGCAATTTTCCCACTCGTCCAACCCCTTGAACGCTTTCCCTCTGCAAATTCCCTCCCAGCTTTAAACAAGAGGAAGCCAGTTCCTGCAGAGCTCTGCCAAAAGGAACTTCAGCTGAACAGAGAGGAAGCCGGTTTGAATGAGAATCCAGCAGGCACCGTGGGATTTGGCCAGGAGACCAGCACAACACAAGTGAAGAAACTCCAGCTACGGCCTATTGGAGGGACACCCCACTTCCCAGCTCCCCCCTTCTCCTTAAATTTTTCCTTTCTTTTTTCTTTCTTTCTTTCTCAACTTCTGGCAACCCTGCTGGAGGTGATGCCAAGCCAGGCAGCAGAGCCAGTTCTCAGCACTGTCCCACTTCACCCTGACCATTCATTCGCAGGTTACAGGGTGCAGCCAGGAGGACAGTCAATAGGAAGGCCTGGACCTCCATCCTGAACCAAACTTTTAAGCAGGAGAAGGAGACAAATAGGAATACCATGCAGATATTCTCCAAAGCCACTGTTAGTGCAAGCTAATCCTTTTTTGAAGTGCCCAAGACAACTTTTGCAGTGAATCAATTTTCTTCCCTCCTTTTGGTGATAGCTGTCTGGCATCATTCATAGCTTGCTTTGTATTTACCACTGTTCTCACTACAAAAATCTGAGCTTATTTTTCAAAGCTGTTTGGTGATTTTGGGTGGCCAATTCGAATCATATTTAACAGACCTAACTTTGAAGCCTGCCCAAGTCTCAGCACATTCTTGAAAGCAATCCCTTTAAGAGTATCTTGGTTTGGGCATCCAACCAACCAGACATATAAGAAGTTGCTTTTCATAACTCAATCCAAGAATCAGAAAATGTCAACTTTTTCACTGGGCAGTGAAAAAAGTTCTCTGCTGTACTATAAAATTCACTGAGATTTAACAGCTAAAGCAAAGACTATTTTCCTATGTCGTAAGTTCTGGTATCTTAATAAACAGCATTACAGAAAAGGGTTGTCCAAGTAAATGCATACCAGCAATCAATCATTAAGTTGTACTCTTTCAGAAAGGGCCACACATACTCTGCCTGCGACAGAGAGAAATCAGAGGTTTTCTGTCATGACTGTCAGATTAGGCACCATTATAAAACACAAACTTAACTTCCTCTGGATGAGTAAACACCACTAAAATGTAAGGAAGACAATATGTCTGCTGCTGGGCATTGGCCAAATTGCAGCCTATACCAGCCATGTCAGAGAATCTGCTTAATGCTGCTCAGGGGACGTTGCTGGTGGAACTCTCCTAGCTGACCTGTGTGGCTCCCAACTCCTTAACGAATGATAGCATCCTATTCACCCTTCAAGACCTGCTGTCAAAACAAAACCGCAGAGCAATTCTAAAAGTATCACAAAAAGATAAGCAATTGCTATCCACTCTCTTTACAGCCTTGTCACTCATCTCACCAAAGTCAGCAATCAACAAAACCTATAGCAGGGCATAAGATTTGCTACAAGAATAACATCTGTTCTATTTATCAAGGATACAGAAGAGCAGCCATGCAACCACGGCCATCTGATACCTTTTATCCTTGCCTGGTGTGCTTGCTAGGAATGGCATAGGAGGAACTGAGCGTGAGTTAAACATACATGCATATGCATGTATACACACTGAAAAGGCTTCTCAGTAGCTGTACAGTGAGAGATGGATTGAGATTTTACATTAAACAAGCAGCATCATCTCTGCTCTTTACATTTGAGTGGTGCTGTTCAGCCTTTGATAACTTCCGTATTTGCTCTTTGTAGGCCAGCTGAATTATATACATATATATATGTATATATATATATACACACACACATATATGTGTATATATATATATATACACACACATATGTATGTGTGTGTATATATATATGTATATATATATATACACATACCTTTTTTATTTGCTCTGGCATTAGGAAAATCAACAATTAAAAAAACATAGGGAGGAGTCACTTTTGTTCAAATATTCTCTTCTCTTTGGAGTCCCTGACAGCATAAGCCAAAGGTTTTGGAGTTAGCAAGAGACAAAAACAGCTACTGCAGAGATAAGCACAGGACAAATGTGTTAGTATGTAGGGGACCACTCAATGTTGGCAGAGCAGACAGTCGGGGAAAGTTTAAATCAGCCCCTAAAGCAGCATAAACTTTTCTAAATAGAAAAGTAGCTCAGAGTATGCTCATTTATATGCTTCAGATTTAAGGCAGCCTGAATGAAAAGAATCAAAGCACCGGAAGATAAGATCTTACCATTACCTACAGTACAACGAAGATAGCGCCCGGCAACGTGCAAAAGGATTGTGGATTATTTTAAATAAGCAAATGAACCGTCTTGCTGTCACAGCTAACCTGAATGTAATCCTTAAAAAGCATAAGCAGGATGTATTTGTTAAAGGAAGAAAAGGTATTAATTACACCTGTACGTGGCACTAGGGACTTTTATTAGATTACTGCAACAAATTGTGGTGCAAGCACTTCAGGAATGATGTTAAAGTTCGCAAAGAGTTCTTTCTGAAGAGAGTTTCAGGAACGGTCTGAGGTCTGTGAAGTACTTGAGAGAGTAATAGACTGAAGCTCCAAGTTTTTAATTAAAAGAACGATAAACAGTGACTTCTGCAAGTATCTCCACAAGAAAAAGACTGCTGATAACAGACAGCTCTTTAATAAAATAAAATTAACGTCCCAAAAGGTGAGTTGGGCGAACTGAGGCTGCAAACACAATCCATGTTTTTCAGGTGCAGTGAAGCAGTGAAAGGAACATCTTGTCTTACTGAGATGAAAGTAGACTCCGAATTCCCACCCTCCCCACTCCTAGAAGCATCCAATAGCTCAACAAAACACTGATGATACAGATACTCCCAAAGAGAACATCAGCTTACATAGGAAGTCAGGTAGGATGATGACCATGATGCCTTTAGGCACTAATGCCTGTACAGGTGAGAAGAATAGCTCCATCCTAGCAGAGCTAGGCAAAATACTCTGGGAGCCATTAGCAGCAACATCAAGGGGATGCAAATTTTGAAGACTCCAAGATCTTTGCTTGAGCTCTGCAGCACTGAAGACACGAAGTGTCACGAAGAGTCATGCAAATATTGATGCTGCTACAGACAGCCCAACTCACCCACGCATCTGGCTGTCTACCGCATTTAGCACAGTGAAATTAGAGTTTCCATGAGGATCTGGAATTCTGATGTGTCAAGGCACTGGTCTTTGTGAGGATACACTATAGGGTAGTTCCCACCATGCCATGTGAAAGGGCAGACTTGTGCTGAGTGGGTCATGGCTGGGGCCTATCTAGCCTTTGGCAGAAAGAAACCAAGTGACCTTTCATTGCTCTCTCGGTCAGCTAATTAATGGGGTAGCAGTAATGGTGTCCCCCAAGGGACAAGAGCGCATTTTTTACCTCCCTGGCCTCTAGCGATATCTACACAAGTCAAGAGAGATTATGCAGAGAATGATGGACGTGGTGGTGGCAGAAAGCCGGAGGCAAAGATAAATGAGGATGCAATACTGAAGTTCCTCAAGAAATCCTTAGAAACTTGTCAAAACCAGCCTTCAGGCCTGGGCCACGCACTGTCAAAAGAAAGCGTGTATCTGAATGCCTGGAACAGCTGGAATTGCCTAGCCACTGAAATGGAAAAATATTTGCTGAGTATCACTTTCCAAATATTAGCTATTTTGCAAGAAGGGGCTCTCTGACATGCTAAAACACTGTCCATCACTCAATACGAAATCTCTTTTGAGCTCGAGGTATTATCAGCTAACAGGAAAGATGTTTTTTCAGGTCTTGTCACACAAGCGCACGGGAACCTGATGTGCAGACACTGCAGCAGAGAGAAAACTGGTCGAGATGCACAAAGTCCTCACCTTACACTACCCAAAGCTGATGGCTACTCACGGCCATCATGGAGAAAATCAGTCTGACAGCTGCTAGGAAACAGAGGCCTCCTCCACCCAGACATGGCCCCAGTACGCTGCCAGAACACTGGGAAGCGGCTAGAGCTGAGGCGCAGCAAGGCATGCATTTATGCTGTGGTTACAAATGAACCATATCCTATCCAGCTGCTTTTGATAAACTGCAACTTGCCCTTTCAATGATGAAAACTTCTGTCACAGCGAGATGGATGAGGATCTCAAATTGCTTGGGGGAAAACAAAAGCAGAGATTCTATACCAAATAACATTCCTCCAACACCGATCCTCGTGTGTGAAACCTTGCGGTTAGTGTTGCTTCCCACTTGCATGATCATGGACTTGAGTAGCGTAATCATGGAGTACCATACTCCACGTTAAACAATCCCTGCTTCACATTTCAGTGAACAAATCCAAAACTTGACTTAGAGGAGACTGAAAGAAAGAAAGACATCTGTTATATCAACTGGAGACTCTGCTTTTTTGAAGACCAGGTATCACCCTCCTTTGTAGCAATACAAATATAGGAGATAAAACATTTACAACTGCTAGGCATCCCCGATGAAGCTTTGTACATATACATTCTCTTTCTTAGCTCTGTGGGCATTATTTGCAGAAAATAAATTTATTCCCTGAAAAAAAAAAGGAAAAAAAAATGTTTCCATGACAATCTTCCACAACAGGCAGAGAGCAAAAGAACTTCCATATATGTATAACTTATCTTTTTTTAGTTCCCTTTGTTGCAGTGATTTTCCTCTGAGCACTGATGGCACACCATGAACAAGAAGAGCTCTGCTGGGGCAAGTGTTGGAAGTGCCAGGCCTGCAGCCCAGCAGCACACTACTGCAGCAAAGCTTTCACAGGAAGGGAAGCTTGGACAGGACCGCACCAGCTTTCTGTGCGGTTTTTGTAGGTGCTCTCCCCTCCTCAGACCACATTATCTGCTCACTCTCTTTGCTGAAGTGGTCCTTCCCTTCATGAGGAGGATGTTTGACTCTCCTCTGATACCAAACAGGTTTGGCAGCGCTTTACCTTATCAGCTTAGGAATGAGTGCACTCTGTCCTACTGGAGGACCCAGGGTCGCACTTGTGACTGCAGCTCCTCCAGTTAAAACCTACCACAAAAAGCCTTCCTGGTCCTCCTCATTAGCACCAGCTCAATCAGCCCACCAAAAGCACTGGCAACCCCACATTCATGCCCTCAAAGATATCGGCCAACAACCCACATCTTCTTCTTCTGGCCAGTATTTACACAACCACTGGTTATCACAGAACTGTAGATGTTGGAAGGGACCTCTGGAGATCATCAAGACCAACCCCCTGCCAAAGCAGGCTCCCTGTAGTACACTGGACTCCCTGCAGCAGGCTGTTATGGATGGGTTAAGAACCTTCTTCAAGACCTTGAAGAGTTGCGAAATCAGCATGCAGACTTCCAGCTCATTTTTATATGGTTGTTAATAGAACACAACAGCTTGGTTTCTGGACTATTATTTCAATTCAGTCACCAGAAGGGTCGCCGTGTCATCTTATGACTGCTTTACTCATGGAGTTATATCCTTGTGAAGGGTAAGTGCTGCTCCTTAATAACTTCCATTTTCCTGAGTGCAGGCTAACAAACAACTCGCAAGGGCAAAGGGGCAGAGATGCCTAATGTGTTATGTCCACTGAAAGGCAAGGAGCTATGGTAGCATTCTCCAGCTCCTACTGTAAAAAGAGATGTGGCAAACTTCAAGACGCAGAAAGAAAGTGTTTTAATTGCCCAGACACTTATAGGTAACACGTGCCTGCAAAAAACAGGCTCGCAGCATTACACACCATTAAATATGTTAAAAATACAAAACTTGCAAGAACAAACACAAGGATCCAGATGCGAGCGCCACATAAGAGCAGCACCTGGTGTCAATTCAGCCTAAACACTCGGCTTCCCTCAATCCTGCCTATGTCACTAAAATTGTGACGGTCTGTATGAAAAGCAGCACATTGCTGACATGCACTGTTAGTGACATCCTTAAAACCGCTGAATGTAAACTTGAAAGCAGATTATCTCAAGAGGATAAGCAACTGCCACATGTGCATCAATTGGGCTCAGTGCAGAATAAGTTGCAAGCTACAGCTGAAAAGTATTAAAACAATCATCCCGGAAGACAGACTGAAGTAATTAACAGACTCTCTTGCCTACTCAAGCCTATACCTGCTTACTCCGAAGGGGCAATATAGGAAAGGGTTAGAGGCAAGAGTGTAGCTGTATAACCAGCTCCTGTTACGACTGGTTATTCTCCAGATGAACAAACTGTTAGCAGGAGCTCCTACACGAGACCAAGTAGGTGACTGCACATCAGCAGCCTGTGGGGAACTTTGTGCTGACAAAGCAACCAGCTCTCCAGCCCTGCTTCCAGCCAAGTCCTCACTCATGTCATTGCAACTGTGACAAATCATTCTGTGAAGTATCGTATGTTAACAAAGCGCACATTTAGCGGCTTCAATACAAATTATGCATCTACATGCACACGCACAAGCCTCTGTGAAAAGAACAGTGTCAAAGCTGTGAAAACAAACACTCAGAAGCACCGAAATGTCAAAATTAAGGCTGCAGGAACACCCTCATTTCATTTCCTTGGTGCCTATAATCACAAGTGGCGTCATAACGCATCATCCAGGTGTAACAGTTGGCAAAGACACCGATATACAAGTATCACTGGAGAAGAAGCAACCTGCAACCTTACAGTTGTTGGAGGAGAAAAAAGGAAACTGCAACTGGAAGACCAGTGACCACACCAGAAACTTGGCTTTTGTTTACTAAGAAGTAATTTCCTGGCCCATCTGCATGGTGAGATGGTTCGAAAGCAACCCGCATGCACACAAAGACCTGAAAACTCAAATCAAGGGTTAAGATCCTAGGACTACGTGCAAGTATAAACCACAATTTCCTCTTCCCAATCCAGCAATACTATCGGCCAGCCCCAACTCCTGGGACACAGACAAGTCTGACAATGGTGAATCCTGACGTAGAAACCCTCAGTGGGAATCCCCACATTTTTGTTTTCCAGTCAGAGAAGAGGAAAGTTATAGGGGTAGCACAGTTATTGAGGACTGAAAGGAGGCTGACAATAAAGAACCCTATCGGTTCTCATCTGTCAACATGCCCAAAGACCTCTGGTCACCAAGTCAAGCCTCCATTCTCCCAAGTCCACAGTGGAACACAAGAAGAAAATGGCAAATTTACACAAGGCAAAGTTGACAAAACAGCATAGGAAGATACACATGGCATATATTGTTACCCACCAGCTCTACTTTAACCATGCTTCTCTATGTCCACCTGCCTATATTCTCCTGAACGACTGGTGACTTTCCAAGGGAAAGCTGCTGGCAGATGGAAACTGTGCAAAACGCATCACTCCAGCCTTTGCTTCTGGTGGCACGTCCAGAAGCAACTCAACAACCACCCTTTGACATGAGCAGGAGATTAGAAATGGGATGTTGAGACCAGGGTAAAAGCTATTTAACAGTTTTCGCAGCCACAGGAAGGATTTCAGGAGACAACCACGCTGGCTGATGCAGGGCAGCCACACAACCTGCCCAACCACCAGTGCATCCCATTTTGCCTCCCTGGAGGCATCCTGAGCTCCCACCACAAAGGTGCAGCTCCTCCAAGCCTTGCACCCACTGATGGATGCATGATGTTCGAACAGAAACACGTTAGCAAAGCTCTGAATGCATTTCACAAAATTACATGCCACCAACGTGCCACCAGCAGGGGACAGAGCCTGTGAGACCACTACCCAAGTGTGCTTTGAGAACACCTCCCCTGTTCCTTCCCTGGGGTGTGCAATGGGGGTTGCTTGCTTTCTGCCCACGTAGCACTTCCAGGAGTCTCTAATAAAGCTTTTTAATTCCTTTTTTCTCTTTTTTTTATTTAAGCATTTTTTAATACAGAAACACATTCGGAAAGCAAACCCTTTTGTGAAAAGGCCACTTTCAGTATTAATTGCTTTACCTTCATAAAAGCTGGTAAACTGTATTTTTAGCAGCTGCTTCCCACTGACATTGTTACAGAAAACCACTCAACTAACTGTAACTAAAAATGGCCCTTTCTGGAGTTTAACAATAGCACGAGAGAAACCGATAAACACATATTTCAGCGGATGAGAAATCAAATGACTCAATTTGCCTCAGTCTCTCTCTTTGTAGAGACAAAGATTATACTTGAAAGTAAGGTAAAAGCAATCTCAGGTCAAGTTTGCTTACAAAGGCTTCAGCTGACGCCATTCTCTCCCCCCAATATAGGGCCATCCCGCAATGCCGCATGGAGTCATTGAGGGTTACGGAGTCATTTCATCAGGGTTCACAGCAGATGGCACGATCTGGTCAGTCTATCAACAGAGCATGATACTACCCCCGCTGCGCTGGTAGGATTGTCATACAACTACAGAAAACATCATCTTGCATTGCCTGCTTTCTGCTGCCCAGTGACAGACTATGCCGAGCCTCAAGCTCAAGGCTTGGAACAAACCAGGAGTATCCTGGGCAGCGCTCCGCGAGTTAGCTGGATAACAATGCAGCTATCCCAGCGGGGTTTCATAGCCGCAATTTAAATCTAAATTGGCTCGCTCTTCAGAGAGAAACTGTTTCCTTAGGACTGGCAATAAAGACTGCCTGAGCTGATCTAACAAATCAGCCTTCTACCCAAAAACGTTAGATTATAGGCTGTGATATTTTTATTCAAAAGCAATGGAAAGAATAATCTGTTCAACATTCTCCTGTGCTCAGCTAAAATACACTTAATTGCATCAGGCATTTCCAAACATTTCTCCAGCCCAGAAAATAATAACATGCCTGACATGATGGTAATACGAACCCCGAGAAGTGCTGCAGAAGATTTGATTTCAAATCCAGCGGTACAGAGATTCATAGTGAAGGTTTAAAGCCTCACCTTAGCTCACCCTCTTGCACTCAGGAGCTGTTGGTTCCAGTCCCACGCACTGCACTCAGCACGCACAGCCCATCCAGCTGCCCTTGGAGCAGCTGGTAAAGCAACTAGCGCCTGGCCCACGGCACACAGCATCTTGTGCTCTCTCGAAGACCTCTTCAGCTTCTAGCCATTTCAGGGTGAGGTAATGGCAGATTTTTGGCATTCGCTCTGCAATCGCCTTGATTCTGTACAATGCATTGTGTCAGTGCAATGGATCCGAGCCTAGCTGGGGACTCATTAATCCACAGATTTCGTTTCTAAATACACAGTTTTCTGAAACAATAACGCGCATTAACTCCTCCAGAGTCACTAAAGTCTGCTGCAAATCAAAACCTGCTTGGGCACCCTTGCTGAAATCTGATGTTCTGGTGACCGTAACAGCTTGGACTGTGCCAAAACAGCTACCAGGCATTAGCAGTAAGACCCCTACTTCACACTACTACCGCAACTGTATTGAAGCCTTGGCAGTGCCCTTGCTCGACAGCGGCTTTACAAGACAGAAATCAGATGTCAATTATTTTTTATCTCAAAGTACACGCAGGCGCTAATCCTGGAATAACAGGCTCATAAAGCACCAGCCTAGAAAACTGCAGTGAGTACAGCAATCCAGCGAGCCGTCTGCAGAAGGCTTTGTTTCCACATCTTGCTTCACTGTGCCCCACTTGCAAGCACATTAAGTGCACACTCCCACAGATTAACTTTTCCCTGCAAATGAACATACCCAAAGATTAGGCCTGGCCAACCTCCATCCCTCATCCTGCTGAATGCAGGGCAGTGCCATTCCATTACAGGGCAACGCTCTCCTTGAACTCCAGATGAGTGCGATGTCTCTCCTGGGGTTGACGGATGGAGGCGGGCATGGAGAGATGGCCAATGGTGGCTGTCAAACACACAGCTGCTCACTCACGCCTTGGGTACCTCTGTTAGCATCAACCTGACACTGTTAGCTGTCCTTGGGAGGTCTGTGCCCAACATCTGGTCACCCAGGCTCTGACACTGGAGTACCAAACGGTTCCTAATTCTCCAGCACTTGGCTTGCTGCTCATCAAGATTTCTCAGAGGTTCAAACAGTTTAACCCATGCCCCCTCATGCCATGATGCTCTTGTGGAAGGACTTTGCCATGGTAACAAAACATTTCTCATGGAAAACCGTTTTCAAACTAAAAAAGAGGAGATTTAGATTGGATATTAGGAAGAAGTCTTTCACAGTGAGGGCGGTGAGGCAGTGGAACAGGTTGCCCAGAGAAGCAGTGGACGCCCCATCCCAGGAGACACTCAAGGTCAGGCTGGACGGGGCTCTGAGCACCTGATGGAGCTGAGGGTGTCCCTGCTCACTGCAGGGGGTTGGACCAGATGGCATTTAAGGGCCTCCTGTCCTCCAGTGTTGCCAATCCTGGCTCTCACACTGCCTCTTTCCTTCCCTCCTCATTCAATTCCCACACTTGCCAGCCTCAATCTCCTCCCAAACACACTCCCAGGGAAAGGAGTCCAGGGAAGCAGATGTTTTCCTTCTCTTCCTCATGTTACAGCCAGAGCTCAGTCGCCTGTGGTGGGCTCAGTGTAGGCAGAGCTGCCAGCAGCTGTGAGGCAGATCCAGTTTGGGCACGCCTCAGCCTCCTCTGGCTGGAGGCCACACAAGAGCAAGGTTGAGGGACGTGTCCAGAAGAGCTGAGTGTCCACCAGCTCTCTGTATGGGGTGAGATCCTCAGGTTGGGGCCATGTGTAGAACGGAAAGCATTCCCCCCCCTCCAGTCAGAGAGAGGAACCGCACTGAGATGGGACCTCACCTGAAGAAAGTCATTAAGCGCCCTTATCTCCATCCACTAACTCAGGTTGCTTATCCATAAATATCTGAAATGAAATAGGTGGATAGTATAGGAGGACGAACCCTTGATTAATGAGTTTGAAACTATGCAACTGATCTTTTACCCACTGAAGTCAACAGCAAGAGCCTGCTTTGATCCTATGGCAGAAGAGAAAGTCAGACAGCACTCAAGAGAGCGCCACAGCTGGCCACAAATAGGGATATCAAGGCTCAGCAGGAAGGAAGGGAGATCACAGAACCATGAAGGTTGGAAAAGACCTCTAAGGTCACCCAGTCCAACCATCACCCATCTCCACCAAGTGCCCACGTCCCTCAGTGCCACATCCACACGGCTCTTGAACACCTCCAGGGACGGGGACTGCACCACCTCCCTGGGCAGCCTATTCCTCTAGATTCTCCTCGAGCTTCTGCTTGTCACTTTGTCATCACATGTCTTATCCAAGGCACTCGAGGAGGATGGGAGGGGAAGAGAAGCAGCAGCCCTGGCAGCTGAGACAGAGGGGCGTGTGGCGGGGCTTTTTATTTTTGCCTCTTCACAGACAGAGATAAATGTAGCAACCCAGAAAGTGGAGGTGGGAAGGACGTGTGCGTGCATGTGCCTTTTATCAACAGGAGGATCATTGGATGTATCTGTTACCAAGGAGAAGCACACGCTTGGTAACAGAAGAACAACAACAACATTTTTTAATGCATTCCTATATGACAGCAATCATCTTTTTGTCACGAGGAAATTCAGAGCTCTACTTCAAATTTCACTCCGTGACAAACTTACTGGAAGGAGAAGGGGAAAAAAAACAAGCCTGGAAGCGTAGGGACCCCACAAAGACGCAACCCCAGCAATAGTGCATATGCAGCTGCTGCTGGAGCCAGAGGAGACTGTGCTGCACTCAGCTCAGCCGGCAGCAGCGGGGTGCCCTGCGTTAAGCCGAGCTCTGCCAGTCAGCTTCAACATGAGCGGGACAGCCCTGCAGCAGGGCTCTCTCCAGCACGCCGTGCCGTGCTTAATGCACAGCCAAGCGCCCGCAGCTCTTCATCACGTTGTGACAGAGCCTGACTGATAGGTGGAAGACTCCGCTACAGGATTGCACATAGGAGACGAGAAGCAGAGCTCCTCGGTGGACTTTCTTTACTAGATGAAACAACACAACACTCGTGCGAGGGCACCTTGTGATGTGCGGCGCTATCAGCTACTTCTGCTCACTGAACCGTAACACCTCTTTCGCCAAAGACGCGCAGCACCTCCTGTCATTTCAGTGAGCGAGAAGTGTTTGCACGCTGGATGGACCAACTGGGCTGCGCACTGTCACCGGTCAGTGGTAGAAGTCTACGTACGGTGCCACCAACACACCGCTCACACCGTCACCGTCCAGCGGTTGCACGCTGTGCATCGTGCTGTTTAAAACAGCGTTCTCACACAGGCACAAACCTTACAAAGGGGGGCACAGGCAGCTCGCGGCAGGCGGGTATCCCCGCAAGGCGCAGGTCCCGCAGCCCCGTGCCGCCGGGACTCCCCCAGCCCCCGGGGCGCCACCGAGCGGCCGCCCTCTCGCCCCGGCCGCTCCGTCCCGTCCCGATACCTTCTCTCCGGTGAGCACATGCAGCCCCTCGCGGACCTTGGCGAAGGAGCCCTCGCCCAGCTTCCTGCCGATCAGGTAGTTGCCGACGCGCTTGGTGTGCTGGAAGTCGCGGAGCCTCTCCCGCGGGGCCGCCGCCGCCGCGCTCAGCCAGGCGGCCAGGAAGCTCCCCTCGGCGCTCGCCGCCGCCCGCCGCGCCTCGCCGCCGCCGCCGCCGCCACCGCCCGCCACCCCCGGCGGCTCGCTCAGGAGCCCGTCGCCCGCCGCCGCCGGCATGCCCGGCCCCGGCGCCGCTTCTTCCCCGCGCCTCGCCCCGGTCGAGCGGGGCGAGCGGCCGCAGGGCGGAAAGTTGCTCGGCGGAGAGCGCCGGCGGCGAGGGGCGGAGCGGTGCTGACGGCGGGGGGCCCGGGCTGCCGCCCCTCGTCGGAGCCGGCGCCGCCTCCTCTCCACCCCGCTTCTCCTCGCTCCGCCGCCGGGAGCGCCGCGCTGCGAGCGAGAGGAAGGGGCGGGGGCGAGGGCTCGGCTAGAGCCCGCGGTAATTGAATCCAGCAGGCGTGCTGACCCCGCCGGGCGCTGCAGCGGGGTGTCCGCAGCCCCAGGCGAGCGGGACGGCCGTGCAGGCTGAAAGGAGCCGCCCCGCTGGAGCACGCCGCTGGTCGGGGATGCTCTGATAAAGCCGCTAATTCATTGGAATAACCAACGGCTTACAGAGGTTTCAAGCTACTGTTGATATGGCTAGTGGGCACGGTGGAGACGGGTTGGCGGCTGGACCGGGTGACCTTAGAGGTCTTTTCCGACCTTAACCATTCTCCGATTTCTTGGTATGAGAAAGTAACCAAGGAACCCCTATTTCTCCTTGAGGCTGCACGAGCCGTGTCAGTAGAATCTCCGAACACACGCAGCTGTGCCGACCGAAACCAAAGCTTTGCCGCTTTCCCGCTAGAGGGCTACTGGTGCACGCCGTGCCTCCCGTTCTCAAGCTCTTCTCTTCCTCGTTAAAAATGTCAAAGCAATTTTACACCGCGCTTCTGCCTCAGCGCCGCTCTTAATGCGGAGCTGCAGTCATCCAGTCCCTTCCGCTGCATAGCTAATAGGATTCCGGCTGGCACAGGTGCTGATGAGCAGCGTGCTGCTTTCACACCAGCTTTCACTGACATCGCGGTGCTGTTAAAACTTCCTCATTTAGGACAGAGCCGAGAAACGTCGCAGTTTTACCTTCCCAACGGCACTGAATTAGTCTGAAGGCTCTCCTGTTCGTCCGGCCTTCCCAGCCTTAACTCAGCCCTTAGGCGGTAGGGAAGGAGAATGAGGGCAGCAGAGCCTCTCTGTGCCTCTCTGGTGCTCCTGCCATCCTTCCTTGTACAGAAGCCTCCAATGTGTATTCCCTGTGGCTGCAGCAGTGCAGTCACTTAAAGATATAACTATGCTAAGAGGTTGGGCTGGCTTTGAGGTCCCTTCTTGTTGCCTCAAAGCCAGCCCAGTGCCAACCCCTGCCCTGGGCAGAGCTTCCCCCCACCAGCTCAGGCTGCCCAGGGCCCCATCCAACCTGGCCTTGTGCGCCTCCAGGGACGGGGCACCACAGCTTCTATGGGCAGCTGTGCCAGCACCTCACTGCCTTCCAAGGAAAAAAATTCCCTCTTATATCTCATCTACATTACCCCTCTTCTAGTTTAAAATCATTCCCCCTTGTCCCATCACTATCAGACTGAGTAAAAAGTCCATCTTCCTCCTGTTTATAAGCTCCCTTTGAGGGAGAAGGCTGCAGTGATGTTTCCCAGGAGCCTTCTCCAGACTGAAAAAGCCCAGCTCTCTCAGGCTGTCTCCACAGGAGAGATGCTCCATCCCTCTGAACATCTTCATGCCCTCCTCTGAACCCTACTCTAACATTTCTGCATCTTTCCTGTGCTGGGGGCCCCAGGCCTGGACGCAGTACTCCAGATGGGGCCTCACAAGGGCAGAGCAGAGGGACACAGTTCCCTTCCTCTCCCTGCTGCCCATCCTTCCGATGTAGGCCAGACTACTGTTGGCCTTTGAGGCTGCAGGCAGACACTGCTGGCTTGTGTCCAGATTTTTGCTCATCACAATGCCTGAGTCTTTATGTCTCAGTGCTCTCAATAAGTTCTTTCTTTTCCCAGTCTGTACACATATGTGTGTTGCTCCAATCCACGTGCAGCATTTTGCACTTGGCCTTGTTGAACTTTATTAGATTCTCGTGTGCCTGATCTTCAAGCCTGCCCAGGTCCCTCTGGATGGCATCCTTCTCCTGTGTTGTAACAACTGCACTACTCAGCTTGGTGTCATCAGCAAATTTGCTGAGGTTGAACTCAATTGTACTGCCTCTGTTGTTGATAAAGACAATGAAGAGCACTGATCCCAAGAGTGACTGCTTGGAGATGCTGCTCAAGACTATCCTCCACCTGGACGTGGAGCCGTTGACCCAAAGCATCTGGCTGTACCTGAGCACAGCCCTGTTGAAACAGCAGCAGGGTGTCCTCAGGCAGGAGGAGCCGCAAAGCAAAGAGGGCATAAGAAGCAGGAGACTGGCAGATGGCTTAGATGAACAGCAAGAGAGGCTTATACTGCTCAGACCTGTGCTGTTCATGACCTGGCTCCAGAGCTGCTTCAGCTACCCTGCCCTGGCTTCAGGATGCACAGTAAAGGGACACAAAGCAATGCCAGTGTTCCCTGTGGCATGGGGAGGGTGGTCAGGGACTAAGCGTACTAAATACACTGTCACCTTGTTGCCTGCTGCCCTGCTGGTGCTACCTAGGGTTATCCTTACCTCCGTGGGACCAGGCACAAGCAAAGTGCTGGGCCTGTCTGAAGGAATACACGGACAGACAGATGGACAGATAGAAGTATGTGCCTTTGTTTGGGCTCACGGCTCCCATTCGGCTAACAGAAATGTGGGTTTGGCCACCGTGAAGACTAAGCAGATATTAACAGCACACATTTTTCAGTCAAAACCCGGAAAATCAGCTTCTCTTAAAAATAAAACTGGCAAGAAATGCCCACTGCAGAAAACGTTATTAGGAGAGCTCTGAAGCAACACGGTGACTACCTTCTTTTAATTTGCTCAGCTTGGGGGCTTAATGAGTTGTCAGTGCCCTTTGAAAGAGGCGAGACTGCACTTTCCTCACGGCTCCTCTCCTGTCCAGCTGTGCCCATCAGGTTGCAGTCTGGATGGAAGGGGGGATCAAAGGCTGCATTCATTTCTGTCCATGCTTTAATTTAAATTTAACTCCAGCGTGCTTTATTTTGAGCTGCAGTCCTTCTAGGCAATGACGTTTTTCTGATTAACTGCTGAAATTACTAATGAATTAAAGGCAGCGGTCTGCCTTCGGCTTGCAAAAGCTGCAATAACAAGCTACCGAAAATAATTAAAACTTGATTTAAATCCATGAAAAACACAGAAATTCAGAATTACCCTGGTGGTAATTGTCCTTGGTCATCTGCATCACCTGAAAATATTATAGTAACGTGTGTTATCAGTGGGAGTTCTGCAGCCCCTCACAGACCTGACCCCAGGGCCAAGGGATGCCTCCTGCATGTGGCTTAGCACTGTAGCTGAGCTCCCACGCTCTGCTGCTGCTGCGCCAGGGAGTGGACATGGCAGAGACAAGGCTGGAAAATGCCATCCAGCAGCAAAACATGGTCCTGCAAAGGGAACATTTTTGACCCTGAAGGTTGTCTCACCTTGTGGTGCCTCTCCCGGTGCAGCTGCAGGCAGCAGCCTGCAAAGCACTTCTCCCCAAAGCACGGGACTGTTGCTAGGGGTGCTTGAGTTCTCCTTACGCCTCACCTGCGCGTGCAAGCCATATTAATTACTCTCACTTGTCTTTCTGAAGAGATCTGAAGTCCTCAAGCAAAGGAATGAGGAAATTGCAACTCTGCTCAGCAGCACAGTGGTAAATGAAGAAGCAGGTAAACTCACATGTATGCTGCACAAGAGAAATGCATAAATTCTCTTCTGGACAAGCAGGACAGCTCCATTTACCATTGGCAGGCATTAGGAGGCCAGTGATTGAATGCTGACTTTGGCCAGACTGTGGGAGAAACACTGACTTGGCACTACTATCTTCTGTTTAAAAAGTTATGTTGTTATTGCTCATCGTCTCCTCAGTATTTCCATATGCTTTAAAGTAGCATTTTGGGGCTTGGGTGGTTTTTTTGGACGAGTGTTTGCATTTCTTATATTTGGGTCTTGGATATTACAGGGATATTTATTTAAAACAACTTATTCTATTATATTTTTTGAGAAGCGAATGTATTAACTTGAAGGATGTAGTAATCTTGAAGGATTTATGAGCCATGTTTTTTGCAGTGTTTAAATCCCAGTCCAAGTTCAGATACATGAGGCCCTTCTATACACACAGCTGTCTCTGCAGTAATAGATAGAATCATACATAGAATTGTTTGAGCTGGAAAGGAATCCTTAGAGGTCACCTGGTCCAACTCCCCTGCAACGAACAGGAGCTCCCACAGCTCCATCAGGTGCTCAGAGCCCCGTCCAGCCTGACATTGAGTGTCTCCAAGGATGGGGCATCCACCACCTCCCCGGGCAACCTGCTCCAGTGCCTTACAGTATCCTTATGGTAAAAAACTTCTTCCTTATATCCAATCTAAATCTTCCCTCTTACTTTGAAGAGGTGAGATAGTGCACTCAGTCCAGCAAGGGTGCCTGTTACACTTCAGGACACAGCTCTTTCAACGTGACAGAGTCCAGGATCATCTAATAACACTGAGACTTCTGTTCCTGTGTAATGTTCATAGTGGTGTTGCTACGTCCGTGTGGTGTTCTAGCTGTACAGAATGAATGTACTTCACCTTTCAAGGATCAGGAAGGAGGCTTTCACAGCTAAGCTTTCCTAAGCTTAAAGCTTGTGTTTGAAAAATATTGAGCAATGTTTGTCTTCAGAAATATTCAGCATATACATATGGAAAAGCGCCCGAGTAAGTAAGCAGTGAGCATTGAAACTATTTGCTGACTTTCACAGAACTACGTTAGCAATGGGTTTAACTGACACGGTTTCTCTAAGCACCAAAAGCTCCATTTTTTTTCTCTGCTCCCACCGAAGTGGGAGCGAAGAGACAGCGAAGCTTGCTGTCTGCCTTGCAGCTCCTGTAACACAGCTCGGTGCAGCTGATACAAAAATCAAGAGTGTGCAATGACTTGGAGGCATCATCACATAAATTGAATTTGAAATCAAAGGAAACAGCAGGAGGTCACTGTGTTGATGTTGTTAGTCTTTCTCCTATTCCATTAATTAAGAAATTCCATGTTTTAATTTAAGCTAAACTGCCGTGAAATCCTTCTTGTGGTGCACAGCATCAAGATGTAGCACCTTGAGTTTAAACTTCATTTACATCTGAGAGAACACAAGAGTATTGCATAATTATGCCTATCTGAAGTACATTTTGTTTTCAAAAGCCTTTTGATATCAGTGACGGATGACATGTAAAGAATAAGGAAATCAGGCTTCTGTAAATCTCTGGAATGAGTATATCTTGTCATACAGAATTTCTCCTGAAGTTCACCATGGTAATTTTTACAATAATAGTAGAGAAAAAATATCTCAATCAAATACAGGAATGTCCATATAGCAACCTGGAACTCCACATACTTAAGTGAAATTTAACAATAAGTACAGCCAAATTTAACTTGAGGGTCTTGCGCTGCAGTGCCCATGCAACCAGGGAGGGCCTGTGGAAAAAGGTGCGAGGTATAATGAATGCTGTCAAAGCCCACTCAGCATTTTCTGGGTCAGTCCATGACATCACATTGCTCGTGTGCTCTGACAGTGCGATGAGAACGAAGGTGAGTTTGTATTTGAAATTAAGCTAGGTACTGATGCTAGTCCAAACGATACTGTGCATGACAAAAACCATGCTAGGCAACATTCGAACGAGTAACCTGCCATGATAAAAATTCAGAATCAAGATGCCCCCAAGCCACAAAGTAGTATTTCTCTCTTTTCCTTTTTCTTGGCAGTAAGTCAGAAAATACGCCAGTACTGCAGAGGGCATCTTAGGACTGGTGATTTTTCCAACATAGCTGCAGGCTAAGCTCCATCAGCCTGTGAGTGCAGTGCGCTTGTACCTGCAGCAATCTGCAGGCTTTGGGGTTGATGCAAGTCAGCTATTTAAATACCTTCTTGCAAGACAAGTTCCAAACACCTTGTTTATATCAGTGCTGAAATGTGAACAAACCAGTGACTCACTTTTCAGTTAAGACTTCCATGTTTTGTTTAAGCCTGAAAGAATGTTGTATGACCGAATGAACTGTTGAAAAGCAGAGTTTCACAAGTGGAAAAAATACAAATTACACTATCACAGAACAATTACGGATATATACCTCTATATGCATGAGCTATGGGAGAGCAACTACTTGGGGATGGGATCTGAAGTGCTTGGCTTCAGCTGCTGTCTCTGCTAGCCCAGCTGCAGGCTTTACTTTTGCTTCTGGTGAGGTGCTGGCACAGGCTGCACAGAGAGGTTGTGGATGCCCCATCCCTGGAGGTGTTCAAGGCCAGGTTGGATGGGGCCCTGGGCAGCCTGGCCTAGTATTAGATATGGAGGTTGGTGGCCCTGCCTGCAGCAGGGAATGTGGAGCTTCATGATCCTTGAGATTCCTTCCAACACAAGCCCTTCTATGATTCTGTTTCTTTGATTCTGTGATTTGCTTTTTCCTTCTCCATGGACAAAGACATCAAGCTGCCTTTATGTAGCCAGATAAGCTCAAAGAACTTTGCTGTGCTTCTTCCTTTAAGTGAGGTGCTGGAACAAGCCAAGTTAAAGACAGGACTTTACATAGAGCAACTCTGTGCTTCTCAGCTGTGGCATGGGGCTTCTCAGTTCCTAGTAGATGCAGGTTCCCATAGGCTAAAGATATATTAGGTATGCAGCCTGTGAACCACACAAGACTTCATCTCTGAAAGATAAAAAAGGAGTGACACATCTCCCCGATGGCACGGTGTGTGAAGGAAAAGCAAAACAAGTTCAGACTGCCACCATTCTAACTGCTGGTCACACAGATCGCACCATAAACCTGCAATCAATACAAACCTTAGTATAGTTCATGTAAATTAGAATTTGGATAACCTCACGTATTTAGTCAGTTTTAAAATGTTGGCAAGAATACAGTCTTGTACTGAGCAACAAAAATTCATCTTGATGAAAACATTAATTTTCCGAGTGTCTTCCTTTGTATACAGAGAAACTTCAAGACTACTGCAAATCTCACCTGCAGGCCATGGGTTGTGCCACTCTGTATGCCACTTTCAAACTTCAGAGTTGGGCAGTCCAATTAGGAAGTGCTCATTTTCTCAAAGGTAAATACACTGATATATATTCAGGGCTTGACACAGTCCTGAAATATTTCCAATGTGATACTAGTTTATATGAAGAAAAACACAAGTTGTGAATCCTGTTGGTATGATTTTACCTAAATGGGACTCGCTTGTTAGAAACTGGGAAACTTTAAACAGTTCTCAATTAGCATAAGTAATTGGTATGGTTCTACTTTTAACTAACAAAGAGAAAGGGGTGCACACTGCTCTGTGAACATGAAAATAAGCATGAGACCAATTCCCAATTTCTTTATGAGATTCATGTTTTAGTAGGACAGCTTACGCAAGTAAGGAGAAAATCTTGCTTTTGAACCTTGCTCTAGAGTTCTTTGAGCACTGAAAGGCTGCAGCAGGTGTAGAGGAAGAAATAACATAAGGACAGACCTGACGATACTGCACAGGAAACGAAAGGCTGCACTGAGCATAGATGAATGGAGGTGAACTTGGAAGAATGTCTGATTTTGAGTGGAAACAGGTGACTATGCAGAGTCAGAGGCTCTGCAAGAGGTTGCATCTATGGTACTTGGGACTTTCTAACAGGTTTTTTACATTTACTGATTCCTCCCTGATTGTAAATCTATGACAAAAGCCTCCAGGAGTTAATCAGTACCTGTTTGCCACCCTCCATTTAGTCTACAGGTATTTCAGTCAATAGGAAATGCAGCTGGATTCCAGGCTTGCAGTATTTTCCTTTGTATACTTACGAGAAGGACTAGCTAACTGAACTGAAGAAAAAAATAATAATAAAAGAAGAGAGAGAAGAAATGCATTTCTCTGTTACTCTGAAATATTTAAAGTTTTAATTAGGGCTTTCTGTTTAATGATTCAGTGCTGGTTTAATCCTGAACGCCCTATCCCAGTTTGTTGTTACGGAAGTGGCTGTGATGTGCTTTCTTTCTGGGACCAAAGAAGAGCAGTGAAGGAGTGTTCACAACACTTGGTCACACATAAGGAACCCTAGCAGCACAGGCAGCAAAAATCTGACGGGGTCCTTTCAGTGAATCTATTTACTATAAACTGCCCGTGAAGTAAAATTATTTTATTTTCCTTGCAAATGTTAACTTGCAGACAGCCTGCATGCATAGAGATTGTTTAGGGAAAAAAAAATACCAGACACATAGCGTGCTGGCCACTGTTCTTCTTGCACAGACTCTCAGGGGACAAGTTAACCATAAGCCTCACTGCCAGAGCCTCAGGCACAGCTCTGAGCAAACAGATGGGCCTTACATCGTGCCCCAAAGGTCAGCGGACCTCGGCTCTGCTAGGCCGCTGGGAGAAGTAAATTCCTGAGCTGAGGATGTTTCACAAGGAAAGCAGAGCTTACACTCTCCAGATGTGAACATTCGGGGTGTGCTGGCAGGAGTGCTCTGGCTGCTCTCAGCTGTCAAGATAGAGTTTGGAGGAGGAGAGGAGGAAATTCCTCGGGCAGCCCCAGTCCCAGCCGTGCCATTTCACTGGTCCGAAGGGGTCATTGCAAATCCACAGGCCCAGAATCGGTGCAGGAAGCAGTGCCTGGAAAGAAACATAGCATGAAGGCAGTGTTTATTTAATGAGAAACTTCCTCTTGATAGTGTAGCTCATACATGGTATTCTGGTTAATTCTTTTGTAAATCATCTGGAAGTTTCCTGCAGTATATACATTTTCTCTGTTAGCCTTGTTCTTTTGGTTTTCCTTAGGAAAGTTTGTGGACTCTGTGCAAACTCCTCTCCTTTCAGGGCTTACTCATGTCCCACTCACATCTCAGCCCACAACAGAATCCCTACAGTGCCCTTGAAAGTACACAGAGTGTTTGCTGCTGTTTATGTTCAGGTTATTGCTCTTCCCTTGCACAGTTTTCTCAGAAGCACTAGCTATGAGCTATAATGATGTTTCAGGAAAAGAACACAAAAAATGCAAAGCTCTGGGACAAGGTGTCCAACATCCCCCTCCGAAGGACAGAAAATGATGCTGGTGAATGAACCTTTCTCACTGGACTCTGCTGCACCATCCCTCATGGGTGCCCAGAAATCATGAACATGAATCATGCTAGCTCATACTTTCCTCTCCTTTAACATATAACTCGTTTTATTTTCTCACCCTTATTTCCTGACTTTCCCATCCCTGCAGGCTTCCAAATCTTTGTTTTCTGATCTGGTCCTCCACACTCAATGCCAACATTTGCATCATATTTTTCTGTTTTCCGGCACATCCATCTTCATCATCATCTTTCCCCTTTTCTGCAAAGCCTTCCTTTCTCCCCCTCCAGTTCCTCTTAGTTACCAGTCCTCCATACTCCCATTCTTCCTCCAGCTCAGAGCCCAGCAAGGGGGGTGGGACCACCAAGACCAGCAGTGAAGATGCTCAGTGCCTGGTTCCTGCTGGAAAGTAGGGCGAATGCCACCGATTTGTGTTTCACATGGTTCCCATTTGTCATTGTTAGTCCTTCCTTGCTCATTAGATAATTTTCATCCATGCCACCTTCCTTTTCTAATCATCCTTGCATGCTTGAATTGCCACTACATCATTCAGATGCATCTTTGATCTCCTCAGCATGACTTTATGTTCCTTTCTGCAGGTAGGATGGTTATTGCTGTGCCCTTTCATGCCTTCATGTTCGCTTTTTAAATCTAAAAGCAAAGTACATTGCTATGTTGCATTTAACAAGCTATACTTAAAAAGCATAATTCAAATACCTGCATTCAATATTATTTTGTGTTGAATTAAATGCATGAAAAAAATATATATTGGAAAGAAGAGTGAAAAACAAAAGATGGAGAAAAATCAAGAAATAAGTCAAGACATTTGCTTTTTTCACACAGAAAAGCTGGCCAGAACTAGCAGCATGAGTCTCTCTTGCTGGAACATTTCTATACATTCCTTTTTGATATTGTATTCAGACTTTTTGAGTTAAATTTAAACACGATAGCTCCAATGTGAACCAATAACCATTTCTTAGTTCATTCGTTTACGTGTTGTTTTATGAGCCTTTATTGTTTAGGTAAATATCAAACATCTCTGCCTGAAAGGTCTAGGTATGCAAATGCTTCAATAGTAAGATCTAAATGCACACATTTATTACGTTTTATAAATACCAGATACATATTTAGACACAGTTGCTTTATTGCTTTTTTAACTGCACTTGAAAAACGTGGCTGTAAAGCTGCAGATCTATCCATCTTTGGAAGTCTTGGTATCATTCAGACCATGCTACTCCCCGCTTGCTCTTAACTTGAATGAAACCAAGAGATAAGGTGACTCAGGCACTGGGTAGATAGTTCTGCCTATCAAAAATAACATCTTATTTAAGGTGTGGCTCATAAAAATAAGTAGGAGTAAAGAAAAACATAAATGTTGAAGTATCAGAATATTCTGCACTCACGTAACCCCATCTGGAAAACTGCATCTGGTTCTGCTCTCCACAGCTCAAGATTAAGCGGGTAATGTTGAGAAAATTCTGAGGAGAGCTATGAGAGTGACTGAAGATCTAAATACTTGTAGTACACTTCTCAGTGGAAGGACTCAGCCCTTTTAAGCCTGCTAAAGGAGACAGTGATTTCTCATGGTCTCTATTTCCAAGAAGAAACAATGTATGCTCACTGACAAAACTATAATTCACTGACAAAACTATAATGAGATCCAGTGGTTAGGAGCTGAATCTAGACAAATTTAAGCTATAAAGATGCATGTTTTTAACAGTGAGGGTAATTAACCTCTACAGCAACCTAGTGAGGTGTTACAGCAAGTTCTCTTTCTTTGGAACTTTCAAAATCACAATCAGATGCTTTTCCTAAAAGACTTTCTAACAGGAAGAAGCCTGATGCTGTGTGTCAAACAGGAAGGTGGGCTGGAGCACCACAGTAGCCCATCCGGTGTTACAATCCACAAACTGGAATTGCTCCTTTGTAATGAAGAAGATTTTCTGGGAAGAAGCGGGAGGAAGCTCTGCCTTTGGAATTACAAGTTATGTTGCTGGGAGAGTGTCAGTAGAAAAGGTGAAGCAAGGCACTGCTCATAGGAAGAGATGCTATCTTTTACTCAATCAACCAGTACAGTTTGATTGGCTTTCACTGGATTGCTTGGAGTTTTTTCTAGCTATATGCATTCATCCAATACAGTACTCTATCTTCTGACAAACCCAGTATCACTTTTCATAGATGATTGAATGTTGACTAGTCACAAGATAGTCAGTAGGAAATTCAAAGGGAGAGCTAAGCAGGCTTACAGTGAGGATGAGAAGCATCTCATTAGACATAAGACGTGAAAGGGACAAAGCTGTGTTTAGGCAAAAACTGACAGATTTAAATACATAGTGACTAGGTACACAGTCAAAATCCAGAAATGCTTGGTTTCTGCTATTGAGTTCCTGAGTGTGTAAGGAATTTAGTGCAAAATGTTAGAAAAGTGACGATGACTCAACTGCTTCGTCTTCATTTCAATCTGTTATATCCATCTCGTAGGAAATAAGAGCCCTAAACTCTGAAAACCTTGTGCTCCTCTACTTTTTACTTACATGTATTTTGTAAGGCATTGGAAGGAGCCTGGTAAATTAGCTGGTTTATCTGCTCCCCCTCTTGGTCAAGGAAGTGAAATCGCACATCTCCTGAGATGGAGTGACTTCTGTAGTACAACCCATGTGAGCATGACAAAGTGTTAGTTGCGTGTGCAGTTACACAATAAATGATTTACCAAAAAACTAACTATAGATGGCTGCATCTAACATAGAGAACAACCCTTTTGTTTGTTTGTTTCTTTGAATGGTAGACCTTTCCCAAACCTGCAGTACATTGTTTGAAACTCCTAACCCTTCAGAACTGAGACTATCACAACTTAAAATTACCACTATAGCCATATGTAACAAGCTCAATTTTGTATGAATGTTCAGTTGAAGGACTGGGGAACCCTAAGCTGCTTTCTGGCACTTAAAAGGATCTGAGATAGGAAAACTAAGTGTTGACTGCCCAGACACGCTTCTTACCATAAGCGTGTTTCTGATGCCAATAAATCTGCAAGCCCCTCAATGAAAACAGTGTTTTACTGTGCCAAACAGTCAAAGTGAGCATGAAAACCCAATCAGCTGGCTGACAGTGAAGATTATGCAGCAGGAAGATTACAATGAAAAACCTAGTTATTAAGTGCATTGCAGAATTCTGAATCACTTACAACTATGATATAATAAATGTGTTCCTTTTGTGGAGAGCCTGTTTGCTGAAACACAGTAATACAGGATAAGGAATAAAACAAAAACAAAATAAGAAAAAAAATATTCACCTCGAAATAAATAGTTTTACGTGGATCAAAGTCACGCACAAATATATTTAAAGCATAATATTCAGAATGAGTCAATTCTTGCAAAAGCTCATTTCTAGAAGCAACCCTACTGATATATCAATATGAAGGCCAATGGCATCTCAGCTTGTAACAGAAACAGTGCAGCCAGCAGTAGCAGGGAGGTGATTGCCTCTCTGTACATCACATTGCCACATGAGGTGTTGAAGAGCGTAAATGTAGTACTTAGGGACATGGCCTAGTGGGCAATATTGGTAGTAGATGGACGGTTGGAATAGATGATCTTAGGGGTCTTTTCCAACCTTAATGATTCCATAATTCTATGTTTCTATAGTATTCATATATATGGATTAGTGCTTAGGAGAGTTAAGATGTATGGGGTCTCAACAGACATGTTTTGTCCTATCAGTCAAGCCTGGCAGCTCCAACCAAACAAAAATGTGCACAAAGATCATAATGACATGAGCTTCATTTCCTTAGTATCCTAAGGAAAGAGAAACAAAACAAAACAAAAGCTAACAAATGTCATGCTAATTCAGAGCTTAATGTGTGCGTCTTCACCATAAATGCAAAACGTATTTCATTTCCAGCTGATCAATTTCCAAATGGTGTCAATACCAAAAATACAGAACAGTTCTAAGAATCCTTCCAAGATGTCAGAAATAATTCCTTCTGAAGTATGTCTCAATCACTACATTCAAGTAAAATATCTAAATAAAGCTCTTATTTAGAACTACGTGTTCAACATCAATACGTTTCTAACTATATTTTTGTGCTTACAAGACATATTTCCTAGAATCCACTATAAACTTATGTACGTTGTTACAGCATACCTCAGACTTGTAGATGCAGACTAATTATAGGGAAACAGAATAAAGTAATGAATACATCAGAAAATACATTGGTTTCAATGTACATTTCTCATCACAAAGAAAGCCACAATCTTCTTTTCATTAGGAAAATGAAGCACTTGCATGCCTGCATGCAGGACAAGGACCACACTGATGAAGGCAGCGTGACTGCAATTAACTTGTCAGTGGAGTTTTTGCAAAGATATTAAAGTTAAAAGACAGAAGTGATCAATTTATTCTTGTTTAACTTTAGGATAACATATTTTACATATTATGCTTCTACTTATACATCCGCTTACTGGCACGTCAATAGAAAGTAATGTAGCGATCTCTAATAAGTTATTCACTTTACATCTTTTAAGAATGCCCCTTAGTTACGCTACAGAATACATAGAACACCTTGAGAGGCACAGGGAGTACCACAGAGTCATAAAAAATGTCATTAAGGTTGGAAAAGAGCACTAAGTGCAACCACCAACCCACTACCATCAACTCAGGTTTGCATACTACTTCTCCATACCAAATCACACACTGTGTGTCTCAGAGGCAAAACTTAGGTGAGGAGGAGGAGGCTGGCTGTGAATGGCCACATTACTAGCTTTGGATGGCACTAATTCCTGCATATTAATATCATCCAAAGAAAGGTCAGTCACTATTAGTGTTTCATCTCCTAGCAACAGTAGAGCGTGTGCAGAAAACAAAGTACTGCCAGACTATATAGCTACAGCAAGCTCTTAGAAGGCAAAATATTACACATACACAATGAGTCTGTATGGTAACAGAAAAAAATAGAGAAATGTTGCTGCTCTTTTTAACATGAAATTAAAACAGAAAAATCCTGAAAAACTCGAGTGACTTAGTTTCCCTGTGATGCAGGAAAATTTGGGGCTCAAAAATGTTGACCCTCCAGCAGTTTTACCTTAAGTTGCCCTGCTGTCTTCCCTCCTTTTGCTACCTCTGCCATTTGCAGTAAAGCTAAGAGAGGCCTGCCTCTCTGCTTTACACTCACTGCTGTCATGGTGGGTGTGTATTCCTACAAACAGAAACTGTAGGTATCTGGATGTCTCAAGGAAGAATAAATCCACTGCTTAATTTTCACTTCCCAGATCACAGTTATCTAATAAAGCAGGCCTGTTCTGTACATGTTGGCCACTCAAGAATACCAATAGACTACCCAGGAGCTGTGCTAGTTGGCAGCTAATCTGTTCACATCATGGCCTTCTTGATGGTGCTTGTGTAATTAATAGGACACTGCTCAACTATTGATAGATCTTATTCTCAGAAGAGTCTGAAAGTCTCGCGAGACAAAATTATGCCTTCCAAACTGCAGGAATCTATCTGGGGAGGTGGCACTGGGAAATGTAAAAAGGGTCCTTGCCTTGGATATCTGTCACGCTTCCCTGGGCACAGAAACATCACATCACATGGCCATCAAGTTATACTGCCACCATTCTACTACTTGTCTGCAGAAAAATGAAGGGTTTCCACCAGACCCAACTAACACTCTGCATGAGTGCTAACTTCACATGCACACAACGTGATTTGTGTGTTAAAGAGCCTATGTATGTTTTGTAGGAGGCTATGCAATTAGCTGAAAAATTCACCTCAACAGAATATTGCTGTTTCAATAGACTTAATTTCAGTTAATGAATTCAGCAGCTGCTTTTAAGCTCTACTCAGTGAAATGTAAATACAACTCATATCACATTAAGGAGAGTCAAATATACACTGGTATGTACTGATGCTTCATATTTTAATATTTTGCAATGGAGTACATACAGTCCTTTACTTCACAAATGATGACCCCTTTAAAATTGTCAGAGGGAGTAATTAATTTACCCGAGAGGAACTGTCTGTCACCTATATTTTATGGAGAGGTTGCCAGGACTGAGAGACTGAGTAGTAACTTGAGGACTCTTTAGCATGGCTACAAAAGGATACCTGGTCTCCTGGATGCCAGAGAACCCTAACCTCCACATCTCCATTACATACAGTGCAGGCTGCTATAGCAGCCACTTCTTTGTAGTATTTGAGTTTTTCAGAGTAGCAAGTCAAACCATATTCCCACCATGTCATTTCTTTCTCTCCGTTTAAGTAGTGGAAGAGTCACACACACAGAGTAACATTTATTTTGGCAGTGTTCTTTTGGATAACTAGGTGTAGTTGAAATGACTATTTCTATTTTGGCAAAAAAACAGTGAGTTTTGCAAATGAAGTAACAGTTGAGCTGTACATGGTCACAGAAGGCACTGTATTGCACATGAATTTAGTAGCAGGTACACTAACACTGCCAAGTTCTGACTGAATCCTATGACCTGTGCAGTTGGACAGAACAAAACAGCAGTAAAAAGCTCATTTGTCACTGCCAAACACACCCATCCAGTCAAAGTACTGAGACCTGGTTTACACACACACACACACCACCACCACCACCACCACCACCAACAACAACACTAAAAGAAAACATGCAACATAGATTACTACTGTGCCTCATTCCAACTAAGACCTTGCTTGGGATCATCAGTGAGCCAGGACTCCAGCACTTGCACTGCAACCTCCCAGAAGCTGATTTGGACACAGCCAGCCAGCCCACCCATAGTGCTTCTCACACTTCTTCCTGCTTTCTCAGATCATGATCTTTTATCTCCTGCCAGTGGTCAAGTATTTGACACTGGCATACAGCTGACAACAAACATGTTTTTCAACTGCTTTCCTTTTCCTTTTCCAGTCTGTTGATTACAGTTTTCAAACCTCCTAAGGCCTAGGAGCCCTTTCAATTGCTTGGGGACTTAGTACTTGGATGTGGCTCTTCAAAGGGGTTCCACATGGTTTAATTCTGGGGTTCCACTTGGCTTAATTTGGCATTGAATCACAGAAACTAACCCCATAGCCAGTTGATAATTCATCTTCTGAAATAATCTTTCTGCACGTCACAGAAAACAAGCTGGCTGTTAGTGGCTGTGGTGCAATATATATGCAAAATATGGGTTCTCCTGAGTTGTTTAGCTATTATTCATGGGCTGGGTAAGCTTGGAGGCAAATTGGCACTCTCCGTTACAGTGCTTATTACTTTCAAACAGAACAAAGCAAAAGGTATGAAAGTGAATTCTAAAAATAAAGCAGTGATAAAATTGTTAGGGGGAAGAAGGTTATGATGGACAGCAGGTGATAGGGGCAGTAGGTCACAAGGGGTGTTGGTGTGAACTGACATCAGTGAGCCCCTGACAGACCCTGATAAAAGGTTTATTCAAAGAGCAGGGATATGGGGAGGTGGGTCACAACCCTGTGAGACTGCCACAGGCAGAAGTCCAGGGATTCCATTGCACCATGCAGAGCAGGTGAGACAAGCCACTCTGATACCTGCACTGTGGGGTCCCATGATCCTCACAAAAATACACTGACAGCTCTGGGAAGCTGCCTAGATGGGTTATGACAACTTTATATCCTTCTCCTGCTCTGGCCCATCTCCTAAGTGCAACTTCAGTTGGAAACTGTTTTTAGGCTCTTCTAAATTCTCCTTAAATAACAATAACAAGCAAGATTTGCTTGATGGCTGCTTTCTGAATTCAGTGGCAAATCAGATCCTTATTGCTGAATAAGGAAATAAGACGTTTCCAAGTGCAGTAACAAGTTCCTGGACTTTGTTCTTAATTTGTGTTCTGCTACACGATCAAAGTCATCTTTTATCTTGTGAGTTACCATTTGCCTAGGACACCTACTGAGAAGTGTGAGCAACAATACTTGTGAACATGTTCTCTGTGCAGACAGTATGCAGTGTTGTGACCACGTATACAGATGTATACATGCCTTAACCCTTCATTCAGGCCTGTGTGCAATCATTTATACTTGGATAAATGTCAACAGCACCTCATGCATAAGGTCAGACATAAGGCCATGCAGATGAAGTACCAAAATCTATAACTATATTTAAAAAATAACAACAGCAACACAAAACAAAAACAAACAAACAAACAAACCCAAACCAATAACACAGATTCGTGCTAAGTGCACGACAAAACAAAAACAGACGCTTTAACTCCTTCTTAGTGTGTACATAAGTGCCATCTTCTGGCCACAACAGGGACTGTAGAAGCAGTGGTAAAACGGATTGTCAAATCATAGGGACGAACATCCCGAGTTGGAAGGTGCCCATATGGACCACCAAGTTCAACTCCGAGCTCCACACAGCACCTCCCGAAGTTCAAATCCTGTATCTGACAGTGTTGTCCAAACTCTCCTTGAACTCCAGCACTGGGGGCCGTGCCCACAGCCCTGTGCATCCCGTTCCATGCCCACCGCCCTGTGGTGCAGCCCCTTTCCCTGCCCCCCATCTTCCCCTCCCCTGGCACAGCTCCATGCCGTTCCCTCTGGCCCTGTCGCTGTCACACAGAGCAGAGCTCAGCGCTGCCCCTCCGCTCCCTGTGAGGGGCTGCAGCCGCCATCAGGCCTCCCCTCAGCTCCGCTGCTCTGCACTTAGCACACCCATGGACAACACTCTCCAGCTGACTGCTGGGCCTGGTGCACTCGGATTAAATCTGCCATCAGACAAACTGTCAGATCCCTCTCCGTGAGGCTTTGCAGCCCCTCAGCCCCCACTCTGTGCACACAGCCAGGTTTACCCCATCCCAGAGGCAGACTGGCACTTATTCCTGTTCAACTCCATGTGGTCTGTGATTGCCCAGCACTCCCATTTGTCCAGGTCACCCTTTGAGGCCACTCTAGCTTGAGGTGATAGAGCTCCTCTAATTTTGTGTTGCTGAGTTTTAACCAACACACCTCCAAGTCCTACATCCAAGTGTTTTATGAAGTCATTAACAAGAACCGGCCCTAA
The DNA here is from genome assembly GCF_039878825.1 of Excalfactoria chinensis. Lineage (NCBI taxonomy): Eukaryota > Metazoa > Chordata > Aves > Galliformes > Phasianidae > Excalfactoria > Excalfactoria chinensis. The sequence continues at coordinate 99,296,277 of NC_092825.1, read as the reverse complement.
AATGGGGCCCTGATGGAACCCCCACTAGTGGCCAGCTGTCAGTCTGATGTAATCCCATCTACTACAACCTTTTGAGCCCCACCCATCAGCCAGCTGTTCGCTCATTCACTCACTCACATTGCTTTTGTCTAGCTGTCCAGGAGCATAATGTGAGAAACAGTATTGAAATATTTGCAGAAATCCAAAAAGGTTACATCTGCTGGCTTACCACGGTCAACTAGGTTGGTAATCTTATATAAAAAGGTTGGCCATTTAGTCGATTAAACAAAACTTTCCCCTTGTGGACCTGCGCTGGCTGTGACCAATGACTGAATTGTTTTTCAGGCATTTCTCAATAACACCCAGAATAATCTTCTCCATGACTTTACCGGGCACTGAAGTGAGACAGGCAGGCCTGTAATTACCAGTGTAATCTCTCTTTCCTTTCTTGAAACAATAAAAATCCAGTGAATAGAAAGAACGATTTGCTCTAAAGTTAGTAGTGGAGATAGAACGAATGCATATGGATTTAATGTGAAGAAATTCCACCTGGATGTTCTTCCTATAGTTCAAGCTGCCATGTTCACAAGCATCCTTCCAATGTTGTTAGACTGGGAAGGCATAAAAGCAAGGCTCTGCTTTTAGAAAGATCTTAACTAATGTTGTTTGCCTCAGTTGGAAGCAGCTGCAACGGGTGCCCCAGAACCCTGTCTTCCCTAAACCAACACAATGAAGCCCAAAAAGTAGATGTAACAAAAAGGGATTGTGTCACTGGTACTTCTCAACAGTATCAGAGAAATGTGTTCAAATCTTTTAGGGCACTTCAGCAGAATTTCACAGAGCCTGGTGTTTTTGTTACCCAGTATTGTGTTGCTGGACTGCAGAAGCAACAGAAAACCCTAACACAAATAGGTACTCGAAGCAAGTACATCTCAGCAAGAAATACAATTCCTTTCCAGATAAACAAGAACAGTGTTTTGCTGCTTCTTGTTGGGGACTGGAGGAAGAAACACTTTTAAGTCAAATTTTTCTTAAAATGTGTAAAGAAATAGGACCAGAAGGCTGCCAGAGAAGGAAGCAGAGGCTGTACTACTGGTAAATGAATTCACATTTCCAAACCTGTTGTTGCTATTGGCTTACATACATGCCTAGAAGCTCGGAATGTTGGCTGTCCTAGAATTGCCACAGTGTTGAGTTTTTCAGTTTGTTCTTTTTCCAAATAAATGATCCATTAATAAAAATAGTGACTATAATTCCTAAGAAGAGATTCACTTTCAACTGTTTCAACAAGTTTCTGAAAGCACCGAATCATTTATTTTAATGTGACAACCTGAACACATTTGTTACAAACATTTGTTCTCAGAAACCCTATACTGTCCCAGACAAACCATTAAATAATGACATATAATGCATATTTATGTGTGTTTCCTTTCCCTTTAACTATAAATTCTGCATTTTCTCATCCTCTCCTAAAACACAGCTAAACACTGAATTTTCCAAGAGAACCCATCCATCTTTGTTTAATGGTTCTTAGTTTCACTAGTCCTTGTGCCTCTGATGAACAGCAGAACAACAGTACAACAGAATTTCTACAGAAGGAAGCAATTTCTGACATCTTTTGATCTTCAGTTTTACACCTACAATAAAATGTTGTCTAGCTTCATCACCTTGCCAGCCTGCACATCATAATAGAAGAGGCTAGTGAAAAAACTGTGGAGGAGCAAAGTTTGGAAATCTGTTCATACGTGTCTGCTGGCAAAAGCAAAATAAGTCCAGATTCCACAGAAAACATAAGTGGTAGATTGTCTTATACCAAGTTAATACTCTATCCCATAGGCTTTCATGTGAAAAACCTTCATTTATTTAACAAGAAGTCACACAGAGATCTTGCAAGGCAAGCTCATTATTATTACCTTGTTAAACAACTTGGAATCTTCATTAATACTGGGCTAATATTCAAGATCTACTGGAGGTTGTAGAGACCAGCTCTCAACCATTTACAGGATTTCTAGGTTGAAATTAAGGACCGTGAACTATACACAGATACTCACAATGTACCCAAACCTTATGCACGCTGATTCACCCCAGTAAGGAGGCAAGTAAAACACTGCCTGTGCCATGAGGCCAAAAGGCCCTTAGGAACAGATCCAATACAGTCTGCCTGTCAATATTAATCAAGTTTACAAATAGTAAAAGAGCAAAATATCAACATCAAGAAACACTGACTCAAGTATGCAGACACAGTGACAGCCCTACAAGCCTAATCCTTACAGAGCACAGATAAACCATAAGGGGGATACATTCTCTTCCCTCAAGGACCTGTTGATTTCAGGGATCTGATTTCAGTGTGGCTTATATTTGGAGCCAACATTTGGAGAACAAGGAAATAGCTCCTTGTGATGAGAGGGAGCTACAGTAATATATTGAACATAGCAAGAAGATCAGTGTTGTCCTTCTGTAGAATACAAGACTTCAGGAAATTCTGATCAAATCAGTAGTCGATAACCTAAATTATATCATCAGGTTAGAGATTGATAATGGACAAAAATGCAAAGTAGTAACTAATTCTTATTGAATGAGTTGGAGTAACACAGTCAGACACAGACAAATATTACATTTTGCATGGACAATTGGTGTCAATCATTTTGACAGTAACAATGCAGAATGCTAGTAATTTAGGAGACAGAGCAAAGCTGGGCTCCTTAACACTTTGAAAGATCAAAATAATACTACCACAAGAAAAAGAACTGTATCATTATGTAAAACTCTGAATTCTCAAGCTAACTTAAATTCAGTTAAACTTGAGCTTCCTTTTGTGTAGAATAACGAGGACTATACTGAATTCAAAACATTTCAGATCAACAGCCTTGAATAGGACACCATCTGATGAAATTTATGCGCAAAAGACAGAAAGAATCATCACATCAAGCAACCATAATTTGTCCTCAACAGCAATTTCCATACGTTGTTGTACACGCTTATTGCCCATCTGTCAAAAACAAGAGTAAGCTGAACATAACTAAACTCACACATCAACACAAATCAAAACTGCTAAACTTACTTAAGACACACGGAATTATACAGAACAATATTTAAAATCATATATTATATAAACAGTGCTATGAAATACTCTGTGAGTCATGTCTGACTGCATGGTCCTTGAGGCAAGAATCATTCTTTATACTGTATAAATATATAATACAATGCTAGACATCATGCACCATGTATTTGTACAATGCCTACTGTTGTTATAAAAGCAGTTTAAATAATAAAGCTGCTGTAAGTTGAAGTATCCACAAGTGTAAAACCGACAAAGGCATAATCAAAAGAATGTATTTTTTATTAAAAAATTACAGAATTGTCTCTTTTGTCTCTATAGGTATTCATAACACAAGCAATGGTAAATTTTACTTCAAAATTACTAAGCCTATTATCTCTGTGAAGCAGATCTGCTTTGAACAACAGTCTGGGTTTTACTGGACTAAGTCTAAACCCTGAGACATTAACCTGCTTTACCCTTTCCTACCCCCAAATCCTAACACCCAGCCCCTAAGGAATCCAAGTTTCACTCTGAGCAAATGAAAGGAGCCAAGGATACTTCTACAGAATCCAACGATTTCTCTATACTGTAAGCAGAACTGGGACTATGTTATAGCACAGAGAAACCAAAACAGATTTTAACTTGGTGGTGGAATGAGCATGGAGCTCAGCATTGCAAGGTAAGAACTAACACAGTGGGCACATTCAGCACAAGGCACTGCAGCTACCAGTGCTTGTACTAGGCACTTTTGAAACGCACTGAAGTATACCCAGACTCTTCTTCCCCTGAGGATTACAAAAGCCAATTATGCATGAAGTCTGATTATTAACACACCACAAAAGTAGGTGTTTTATAAAGAAGATACGTGACAAGACAATGCCAAACACATAAATAGTCATGAGGAAACCTGAAAGTATTTAAGACTCCGTTTTAGAGGAGCCACCTCTAGAACCTCTACTGATATCCTCTGAAAGGCAATGTAAGCAGTTCTAATAGGCAAAAGAATTAGAAAATCCAATGTTACTTTCCAGAACCACTTGATCTGAAAATAATTTGCCAGTTCCATCTCATTCACGCACTCTTTCTAAGCCAAGAAGTTCCAAAGTGATCATTCTTACTTCCTGAACTCCTGCAACCTTGGGTCCCATTGCTTTAACCAGAGTAGAGCTCAGCTGCCCCAGTGGAGGAGCTGCAGGCCAACCATGAGGCCTCCCCACAGCCTCCTCTGCTCTGGGTTGCGTACACCAAGGGATCTCAGCCACTCCTCACACCTCTTCTCCACTCTTCATCATCTTCAAAACTCTCCTTTGGACACTGTCTCGTAGTTTCATATCCTGCTTATATTGTTGAAACCAAAACCTGCACACGATGCTCAAGGTGACATAGAACCAGCACAGAGCAGAGCAGGACAACTCCTTTCCTCTCTCAGAAAGCCTATTTTAGAGATTTCTCTGAGTAAGAGCTGTACCCAAACACTTGTTTTACACATCTCATCATCTGAGAAACAAGAGGTCTTATTCCTGTGTCAGCTTCCTTAACTTGAATTTTAAGACTTGTTTTTAAAGAAGTGCAATTTCTGGACAACCATCTATTGAAGGAGGGGAGAGGAGACTCTTCAAGGCTATTTGCATTTGATTAACAACTGCAATGCAAGGCACAGCTCATTTGCAGAACAGTAAATAAAGCCAACTACACTCTGTGATGTCTGTAACACCCTTTAATAGGTGCCGCAGACAGTCAGCATCCTTGAAATCCCGCATTTTGCAGGATAAACGCGTTCTTCTCTCAAACTCCAGCTCGCATCGACCCGATCGTCCCCCTACGACGACTCTCAGCTCGCCTCAGCGAAGAGAGAAAAATCACCGCCCGGCCCGGCAACGCGCCGCCATTTCCCCTCCCCGGGGGCGGGGCGGCGCTGACATGGCGGGGCGCTGGGACTCACCCGGCCCCGGGTCACGTGACGCCACAGTCGCGCGCGTTCCCCCCCCCCCCACCCGCCCCGTTCTCTCCTGTGGGTGGCGCGGGGCCGGGAGGCCTGCGCGATCCCAGGGTGCTGTGCGCGGCGTGGGCTCCGCCATCCCGCTGGGAGAGACGGCCTGCGCCGGGATCCTGCCAGCGAGACGCCGCGGACAGAAAGAGAGCGAGCGAGGCAGGCAGGGAGAAGAGAGAGCGTCGGCCTCCGCCGTCGCCGCCAAACGGCCATGTCCGCGCGCAGCCCCTGAGCGGTACCGAGCCGCCCCTCCCCCGCGCGGACGCCCGCCTCAGCCGCCGCCAACATGGAGGCCGTGAACGCCTTCAACCAGGAGGTGGGAACGCGGGGCGGCGGGGACTGCGGGCACCAGGGGGTCACCGCGGCCGCCATCGCCTCACCCCCGCCCCCAGCGCTCGGCTTCCGGCTGTGGGCCGCGCGGGCCCGGCGCGGAGGCCTACGCTGGGGAAGGGCCCGGGCCTGCTGAGCTCAGCCTGCGGCATGAGGCCTGCCTGGGGTGGGGGGTACGGCGGGGCTCCTCGGGAAGATGGAGGCGGCGGGGGCTCGGCGGTTGTAACGGCCTGGAACGCGGACCAGGCGGGGTGGAAGGGAGGTCCGGGGGCTATTCTCAGCCTCTCTAGTGGCTTCCTCGTCCCGGGAGCCTTGTAGCGAGGCGTGCCCGGAGCGGGCCGGTGGTTGAGGGGAAGGAAGGGAATGAGAGACGTGTTTGGGAGCGCGGGGCGCTGCCATGTGAACGGCGGCGAGAGAGGCGGGACGTTGGACGGAGAGGGAACGGAGCGAGGGTGCCCGACTCTGCGTGGGGCTGGGGCTGGAGGAGCCGTCCGGCGCTAACCCTACCCAGCTCCCCGCAGGCAGGTGGGAGAGGGGTGAGTGTCCAGCTCTTGACACGCAGGGAGGCCCTCCTTTCTTTTGATCCCTTCATCAGCCAATCAGAATTTGAAACAAGATGGGCAACGGCTGCTTTTTTCGCATCACGTATTGAAAAAGAAACATCCAACTTGTATTTTATAAAGTTTTTGACACGTGGCTTGAAACGATTCTTACACTGAGTTCAGTTTAATGATTTGGCTTTTTCAGGTCATGTACGGGCTACAGAACAGTCACACTTTCATGCAGATAATGATTTAAAACTAAGTTAGAACCCATTCTGGCATGTTTAATGCGTTTTGATGGCTGCTGTGTGCGTTTGCTGAGCAGAAAGAGGAAAAATGGCAGGCCGCTCTCATGTGATGAAGTCATGCTGTGTAAAGTTCACTCCCTGCAACTGCTTGTCGCGTGCATGCACAACTGAAAACCTGAGCTTCCTTAAGAAAATACAAAAGCTCCAAGTGAGAGGCTGGATCTGTCCTGTTAACAGGGATTTGTTTTTCTTCTTCTTTTATTTGTGTCTCTTATGGCTGCATGTTACATTGTTTTGAACCAGACGCATGAAAGGGTACAAAACAACCTCCCCAAACACATAAGAATACACTGGTGCATTCTGCATTAATGCAGAAGACAGAAATACTCTTACCTGACTACACAGAAATAAAAGCAGTCATCTGCTAGAACTTCTACTTGGTTTGCTTCAGTACTTTGCTACCTGATACACTTAATTGTACGGACATTGCTTAGTGTTCCCCATACAAAAAATAAAACACTTCATTTCTTGCTGATCTGGTGCTGAAAGCATGTGTGACTTCAGAGTGTTTTGATACAGTCAGAAGTATTGCATGGTATTCTGGTGACTGTAAGCTGAAGTGCATTAAACCACTGGATTTCATTTGAGTGTGAGTTACGGGGAAGAAATACAATTGTTAATATCCCTGTCCTGTGGTCATTTGTATGTCTGAGTAGTTCCTTGGGACTGCCTAGCATAAAGTTAGCGTGTTGATAGGTTTGGGATTTGTGTCATAACTGTGCTGTCCTTAGAAGGTATACCTGTGATAGCAGTTAAGAACGTAGAGGTCTTAAGCTGTTCTGTTAGCTTTACAAAGTGCGTTGCCTGGATCTGTGCACAAAACCCAACGCATATGAAGTTTTGAAACACTTCAGCTTTTCTCAGGAGGGGAAGATGGTGTATCTTTCAGTTGTGTAGCATTCTATTTCTGATCTTTCACAGGGAGAGTGGAGAAAGAGAGCTCTTTTACAAATGGTGTCCATGTTATTTGCACAGTAGTAGGGCAGGGTGGTGACTGTGAGAGCTCATCTTGTCCTTAAGATTGTCTTAAAATGTATAGACATGTTAAGGACTACAGAGGTATCTGCATCTGCTGATTGAATAGAAAATTGATTTATTGAGAGTAAATAGCTTCAACAAGGAAGATTGGGGTTATCCCAGTCTACCCTTTAGATCAAGAATTGCTCAGCGTACTGGCTGACAGCTGTACAGTACTACTGTAGAAAGAGAACTGGGGTTTTGTGATGGCAAATCTAACTTTGGCAGCAGTGAGTTTTGTTCTGGACTTCCCATGTATGCCAGGGCTGTGCTGTCTCTTCTGGTGTGGAGGTGGCAGCTGTCATTTCCTCAGCCATCTACATGTACAAGGAACACGACTTGCTGCTTCAGGTGACTGTATGATCATTTGGGAGTTCCAGTTTCTCTCGGGAGTTCCAGTTTTGACCTATGGGTTCTGACTGTATATGATCATGTTGCAGCAAAGTAACAAGTTCCTGCCTGTCAGCTAATTGTGATAACTGTGTGATCTTAACTGCCCATCTGAATTGGGAGGTGAGACTTTAAATATAGAGGTCTGAGCTAACACGTTCTACTTAGCAATTGTGGCGGGCTATGGAAGAACACTTAGGTTAATTTGGCTCTGGTGACGGGTGGTACCTTAGACGAGTTGCATAATTGGATCATGTTTGACTGCGTTGCCCACTCCTTTAAGTCCTGTTTTTTCTACCTATATTCTGACTGCAAGTTTGCTCTTAAATGTGCCTCTTTGAAATTCTCGTTTTTCTGAAGAAACAGGCGCATTTTTTTTTTCTATTCACTAAACATATTTACTGCTTTATTTTTATCCAGCTGCGCTCTGAGCAGATATTACTAACTGAATATGTAGGGTTTGACACTTATGTGATGTAGTATATTCTCCCTGAGGAAATTATTTCAAACTATATCTTGAGGGAAGGACTTACAATTTGTGTATTGTTTGGTGCACTTGGTTTGTTACATTAACTATTCATACAGTGTAAATAAATCACAACATGTAATTCGATAATGGCGCAAAACTTAGATGCGCCTTGAAGGAAGGAAGGAAATACTATTCCAGAACAAAAATACCCCGCATGTTTACAATTTGTAAAGTTTTTAAGCCTTGTTATGTTTTAATGTAGGGAAGGTATATTTTCTTTTTGTTGACCTGAAAAATCTGAGGGATGGCTTAAAGGTTATAAAAGCCTGAGACCAGAAATGAGGACTTCTGTACAGTCTGCCTGGAAGTGGAAACAAATTGGGTTTGCTGTTTTGTAATCTTACCTTTCTGTGTAGTAATGCAGCATGTCAATTTAATCATATGTCTCAGGTTGACAGTAGATAATCTGTACCATTAAAACAGTTGATATCTCCCTACATCACAAGTAGAACAGATATTTTGTAGGCTGTTTATTTAAAGTTACAGCTGCAGCTTCATTGCCATTTATCCATATTGAGTGAACCAGTCAATCGTTTTTTTGCTCTATATAGCTGTTTTTTTACTAAGGGTCGACTGCATTTTGCTTGTTGTATTATGTAGGTTGCTCTGAAAGTAATACCTCGTATTTATTTCCATGGAAACTACAGTAGATACAGACAGAACAGTAACACTATTTGATAGAACAAATTCATAGCTACAAAACTGTGCTCGGTGTAGTCACCACACTTAACTGTGCTTTTTCACTAGTGATGAGCACAAGCCTGCATCCTATGCTTGCAAAAAGCAAAGCCAAACAAAAAACATGCGCCAAAGGAGGTAAACCACTGTTGCTGTCGCCAGTGCTGAGATGCACCACTTGTACCTCATTGTGCTCACATCCGTTGTTGGGTCTCCAGAAATGTTCAGAAAGCATCAGTGATGTCAGTGGGTGCCATATCTGTCTTCATGGGAGGAGTTTATGACCCACCTTTCCTTTACGTACACCTACATGTTAGATATGACTTTGTCAGTCCGCCCCTTTGTTGCCATCTGCCATGTGACAACAAAATGTAACTGAATATTGTCAGGAAAGTTCAACCTCTACTGCCAGAGCGCTGCCATCTGCCTCTAGTGTCATGGACCAACGTCATGAAATGGGAGGCATTACTTCCAGAGCAGTCTTTCTACAATCCGTCCCCTAATCTCTCAGTCCTTCTCTTTGTTGTTTTGTTCTTGCTAGCAAGTTTCAGATCCTTCTGTAGAGAGAGTGGCATTCAGAGGTTTTTGATAAAGGAAACACAGGTAATCTGTACTCTCTGCTCCCCGTTCTTCCCCTTCCCACTACAAGGCCTATAAATAGAGTTTAGCAGGATATCCTTCACAGCAGTTCTTCAACAATTCACCGAAACTCACAAATCTCACTTAGATTCCCTTGGATATATGGCAAAACAACAAGAACACAACAGTGGTGCCTTTGTCAGAGGAAAGATACATCACAATCTGCATATTAGTGCCCTTTGTTTCCTTCAGAAAACAGTGAGACTGGTTGCAGATGCCTAAAATCTCTCCCAGGAGGCACTGTGAGGGTGTATTTTTAAGTGAGTGCTGCCTCCCACGTGTCCTGGGAGAGTTGCTCAAGCAGCATCTCTACTAGTGTTTGGGTGGTGTAGGGAAGGATAAGAGAGTGCTGCTGAAGTTTCAGACTGAATTTAGTAATTCTTTACTCTGTGAAGACTGAAATTGCAGAAGTAGCGTGAGCCCTTTTGGGACAGAAGTTGCTTTATCGCTGCGTTCCCATTAATTAACAGGTCATCATCATTATGATAGTGAAAAAACTGTGTGCTTCTTCTAGACTGAACTGTTTCCAGGAACGTGGATAGCTCTGGAGTCCTATGAGAGATTCTTGGTAAGAGAAGAAATGAGGTGAGAAGCTTTTCAGGAAGCGTTTCTGCTGGATTCATGAGTGTAACACTGACCGTAGGAGGCAGATGAGTTTCAAAAACATTTGTGTAGGAAACAAAGTTCTGGTCCTGGTGCTTTTGTGCTCTCATTTTAATTTGTTCTAGGGAGAAAAATCTTTACCAAGTGATTCTGAATTTGTAAATAGTCCTTATAGGCCTCAGAAATGGCTCAGTGGATCAAGTACTCTTTTTCACTGAGGTGTCTGGTCAAATTGAAATCTCAATGTGTTTTCCAAAGCCTTGAGTTTTTGTGGTGATCTTTTGCAGCACCTTGGTGTGTTTCACAGTTGATGGCCAAGAACTTCAGATCCTCATCAGAGGATCAGTGTAAGTCTTAGCAGCAAAAGCTTTGGGGCACACATTATCTTCCTGCCTTTCCTAGCAGATCAAGGAAGAATGGAGATGTAAAAGAAGAAAGGAAGCAGTGAGTTTCACTGGGAAAGGAAAATACAGCTTAACAGTTTTCTTATACCTGTGTGTACATCAGGCTTAAAAATCCGTTCTTGCATTAATAGTACAGTGCTTTTGTTAACAAAACAGCATGCTGTTGGTGCATGATAGTCACACCTTCTGTTATCCTTTCCTCCTCTTTTTCCTTAAGTACATGAACAGATTGCTGCAATGATACCTATATAAATGGCTTGCAGTTTGGCTTTTTTCTTATGTACTTCCAAATGCATAAATGTATTTAAAAAATGAGTGAATATGCAGAATATTGACTGTCATTCGTGTATATGAAGCCCTGCTTAAATAAATGCCCCTGGACACATGAGACTTCCTGAAATTGTTAAGGGCTTGTTAGATTACTGTATGAACACTGTAGAGAGAAGATTGAATGAGGGTGTTGTAACAGTGATCTGAGTGCTCAGTGCCCACTAAACACTGCTTTTCTTTCGGTATGTTATGCATCAGCCCTGTTCCTTTTCTGTAGGTTTTATTTAATGTGTGTATAAAACAGCCGTATCTCTCTATTGGCAAATAGAGATCTCTTTATAGCACAAGAAGCTTAAGCAGGAGAGTAAAGGCAGCAAAGTAAGTTCATTGCTTCGTGTGTCAAGTACAAGATACAGGAAAAAGTCATAAGCCTAATCATTTTCCTTCTGTGCCAATGGGATAAGTCTCATGGATGTCACTGTCTCTCTTCTTTCCTAGTACTTTCAGTGTTTGGAAATGTAGGTGCTACCTTCTTCCTCTGGCTGTTTGCCTTAGAGTATAATAAAATGATCCAGAGATACCTACAGAAATCAAATAGAACTGCTTGACCACTTCAGGACTAACCAAAAGTTATTGGTGGCATTACTGAAATGGGTCCTTAGTGCTCTCAGTCATGGGACATCAACCACCCCTCTAGGAAACCTGTTCCAGTGTCTGGCCACCATCATAGTGAAGAAATTTCTGTCATGTCAAGTTGAGCCTCCTGTTGAACAGCTCCGTACCATTCCAACATGCCTAGCCATCAATGACCGGGATGAAGAGATCATTGCTCCCCTCTCTGCAGGTTGCTACAGAGATCATGGGGTTGCCTCTTAACCTCCTCTTCTCCAAACTGGACAACCCAAGCGCCCTCAGCCTCTCTTCACAGGACATGCCTTCAGGCCCCATTTACCTGTTCTGCTGCCCTCCTCTGGATGCATCCAAGTACCTTTTTATACTGTGGAGCCCAGAACTGCACACAGTATTCAAAGTGAGGCCCCAACAATGTTAAATACAGGAGGAGAATAGCCTCTTTGGCTGTGCTGTGTTTCATGCACCCCAGGGTGCAATTTGTCCTCTTGGCAGCCGATGCATTCTGCTGACTTGTGCTGAGCCTTCTCTCACCAGTACCCCCAGTTCCTCCTGTGCTGAGTTGCTCCAGCAACTCATCTCCCAGTCTGTGCCTGCATCCACCATCATCCCTCCCTCATGCAGCACTCAGCATTTCTCTGTGTTGAACTTCCTGTTGTTCTGTGCCTGGTGCCCCAGTCTATCTAAATAATTCTGCAAGACCTCTTGTCCCTCCAGATGTCTCTTTGCTCTCTTCTTTCATGCACATGCTACTGCATGATTTTGCTTTCCTTTTAATAATAATAAAACTGATAGCGTTCCCACATTTCGTCTCTCTTGTTTTTAAGACATTCTGTGCCCATGTGTGCTGTCTTTAGGGTTCAAGGGTAAGGCTGTGGGTGAACTTGAAAGTAGCCATTCTTTCCTGTGCTTCCAAACCTCGTCATTTCTGCTTCTTGTAAAACAGACCCTCAAAGGGCGTGAAATGGAAGAAGGGAGCAATGAATAATCTGCTTTTTTGGAAGACTAAAGCTTGTCATCCAGTCCTTTTCCCGTTACCCACCTTGCCCAGGGCTTTGGTATGGACTGAAGCAGGTGCTACAGTTCGAATTGGAAGGCTATGTTATTTCCCTCATTTATCTCCTATTGTGTGTTTTCTATAGTACTTCTGTATTTTCCATTGATCTTTGGGGATGATTACTTGCTTACTCATTAAGTAGCATGTGGTACCTTTGGTCTCCCATTTAATATCTGGTAAGGGTTAAAGACCATTTCAGTGCTGTTATTTACTTGCATTTATTAGCCTGACAATGAGTGAGTGATTCTCTTCCCTTTGAGATTCTTTACTTCAAAGGTACAAAAAAGGATTGGGGTCTAGTTGAATGTACGCAGATGTTCAGTCCAGTGCCTGTGTACCTCATGATTTCTCCTTCTAGTAGTGAAAATTTGCAAGGATCTAGTAACGTATTTTAGATTTACTCTTCTTTTCAACATGGTTTTGACACATGTAACTATGGTAATGAAAACTTAATAAAAATCAGTTTCACAATAGTCATTTGGTTTTGTAACGTCTCAGGAAAATCTAGAAAAGGCAACAATGATTTGGTGTGCCATTCAAAAAGTTAGCAATGGGGTGAGTGTGGAGATATTTAATGCATGTATGTTTATATATGTGGAAATAGTTTCATCTTAATTCGTGGATGTTTCAGCTGTAGTCGATCCTCCTGAGTTGCACTCTGGAAGTATCTGCATGTACTGACCTCGTGGCTTTTACTGTGTTTTTGTTGCTGTTGCACAGAATGCTATCTGTAGCAGCAAATGAACAATTTAGAGTCATCTGCTCTGTCCTGTTCTTCCCAAGCTCCTGTTTGTTCCTGCCTTATTAGCCTCAGATCCAGCCTCTCATGTTCTTTAATTAATGACTTCTTCAAGCTACCATATTCTTTATTGCACTCTCCCTGGCTACTTCATCTAGCTTGTTTCCCTTCTTGCCCTCCAGCTGTTTTGCTTTCCTTCTATTTTCTTTTTTCCCCAGTTATAAAGTCACTCCTGGGATACATTTTTCAGGCACCTTTTTTTTTCTTTTTTGGCTGTAACTTGTTCTTATCTGCCTTGCTAAGAGCTCCTCAGTTTCCTGATTCTCTCCTTCTCGCCCATTGTGTTGCTGAAGTGCTGCTTCACACTGGCTGCTTTGTTCTTGTGTGGAGCTGGCTCCTTTATCTGCAGGGCCAGTTGCTTCCTGGTGTCTCCCATTAAGGGCATAGAGTACCTGTCTTAAAAGGCTGGATCCTTTTTGCCTGCTGTACTTCATGTTTGAAGCCTTTCGGTGTCTTATTTGTGGGTACCGTGGTTGGTTGGTTTGTTTTTTGGATCCATTACATCTCAAAACAGATTTTCCTCAGCTTTAAGGTTAGCATTGACTTTGTCCGCCATGAGTCATTGCACTCATGCTAAAGAAATAATTCAGGATCAAACTCATACTTTTTTGAAAGAACAAGTTGACTCACAGGCACATCTGGTGTGTGTCTTACAGCTTGAATGACTTAAAAATCAAATATATGGTATTGCTACTTGCCTTTCATGGAGATTATAATGAAAAGTCATCATCTCAGCTTGGTGTTGGAAAGGTTATCTGGATATCACTCACTTTTTCTTGTTTGATTCTTGCTTTATCCTTTATTAGTGCAAAGCTCACATTTTGGTTTGCTGAATGCGCTATTGACGCTTCGCTTGCCTTCAGGCAGTTGGCGGTAATGTTGTTTTTATCTTCTGCATAAACATGCCTACATTTTTTTGCCTTAACTAAGACAGAAAGGCACATCAATGTAAGTTGGTCACTTCCAAAACATCTTGGAACTTTCAACTCATAGAAAAAAAATAAATCAATTTTTAAATGACTTTATATCTACCGCTATACTGTCAAATGGAGATACTTTCGTTCTCTTCTTTGTTTTGTGGTGGGCAATTTATTACATTTATTTATTATTTTGTTTTAAATTATAATGCCATGACAATATAAGGATTCTGCTATTAGTAAGCCATAACTTAAGTAGCAAGTTAAGTTTATGGGAAGAATAGAAAATACTTAGGTGCTCTGCTCCACTGAATACTATGAGGTATGATATAGGAGGCATAATAGCGAAGTACCGGAACATCTTGGCTTCTATTTCTGCCTGGCAGATGGGAAGAAGATTGGAAAAAAACTGTTTTGACAAGCCAATGTGAATTGTGTTTCCAGGTGTACAGGCCAGCAGGATAGAAGTATTTGCACACACCTTAAAAACGTGGAGTAGCATTTGGTGTAGTTTCTAGGATTGGCCATTTTTATGATGTGAAATTACAACAGCAGTGTATGGAGTACGTAGGGTTCACTGTAGATCCGGAGTCTGGTCTGGAAGGGGGTGAAATATGCATGGGATTTTGGTGTGACAGGTGTGTGCAGTGCCTGCTTCTGAGTGCCTGACTGTAGAACTGCTACTGGAAAGCAAATCTTCACATTTGTTATTTCCTTATTCTTTTAAAATGCTCTTCACGCATCAGGTTATGATAGGAAAATCAAACCGTTGGGGTAGTACTGGGGATCTGAGAGCTTAGTGCTCTTTCCTCAGTGCTGTGTGCTGCCATCGTGGATGTGTTATTGGCTCTGACAATTCTACATGCACATTTTAGTTTCTGTCAGTTTCTGAAGTGTGAATTGAGTACTTTTCAGGATCATGGTTAACACTGTGAGACAGTGGCATAAACTCTCAATGCCTGGAAACTGTTTCGTGATGGAACGAGACAAAAGTTGTACTGATGCAGTTTGTGAACATAAAGTTTGTTTGGAGTTTCACTTGTGGATAGAAAGAGATCTACGTCCTATGTGTACTGTATCTATTTTGAATATAGCATAGGCTTTCTGCGAATTCAGACTTAAAAAATAATAATAATTCATATTTAAATCTAGTACTGCAGGACCCTTTTGTTTTGTGCTTAATGATCTTAACTGAACTCAAGACTCTTAACTTTTTAAACGATGGCAGCTTTTTGATACAGAGTATTCTATGTATTAGAGGCTATAAGGCTATGCTTAAATTATTTTAAGTCGAGGCAGGTTCATGTTGTCATCTATAAAGACCAGTCACTTCTGAAAGCTTTGTCCTTGAGGAAATGATTTTTCCACTTGGTATATGAGTTTGGAGAACAGCGCAGAGCATTCTCTGCAACAGTTGTTGCAATTAAATTTAATAATAATATGGTATGTTTGTAGCAAGCCAAATATCTCTGTTAAAGACACTTGCAGCGTTTATATATAGCAGGATAATTTTGAAACTTTGTGCTGATTTGATAGCCTTGATGGATGAAAGTTGGCATACTTTTAAGCAAATTATTTTAAGATGAAAGGATTATGTCAGTCTGTAGGGGTGTCCTAACGATTCTGTTTCTGAAGGAGGTATTTGGGCTAGTTTAAATCAAGGTACAGGTAATTCTGCTGTATGTATTTATTTTTGTGAAATAGTTATTGCACCCTAAGTTAAATACCTGTGTTTAGACACAAATAAGACATTGACAGAAGCCTCATCAAAATCTTGTAAATTTCTACATATGTGTTAGTTCAGAAGGAAGTCAGCTTTGAACTTTGCCTAGAACGGTCTGCTTGGTTGTACCATTGTTTCACGGGCCAACTAGCATCATAGTGATACATAATGCAGAACTTCTGCAGTCAGTCGTTTGTAGGAAGTGTTGTTAACTACTTAAACCTCAGCATACATTTTTAATATTTGTTTTTGTTTCTGTTCAGCTCTTTTCACTGATGGAGATGAAACCTCCTATTTCCCGAGCAAAAATGATTCTCATCACAAAAGCCGCCATTAAAGCTATTAAGGTAAAGTACAACAGAAGGAAAATGAAACTGTAATACAAGCAATCTGTTATTATTTTGATTCCAAGTAAGTGCATCAGTGGGTTTGCCAGTCTTAGCTTCATGGATGTTTTATTTTAGTTGGCATTAAGAATGTTATTTAGAAACAGGTGGGTGGTGAACATCAGCTCGTGGTTTTAGACTAGTAACATAATGCCGGCTTCGTTTTTTCAGTTACTGCTTTTTAATGCCACCCACTATGGTGTTATGATTTCTATGTAATAAAATTTTAAACATTGCAGCGTGCAGAAACATCATAACATATTAATACATACTGAAATTGCTCATAAAATAAATCCAGAAAGTTCTCACTAATAGTCTAAAAGCAGTATGTTTTGTGTACACGTTGAAACGCTTCTGACAGAAAGGATGGCTTGTGTCCATCTGATCTACGCTTGACATCTTTTTCTCCATTAGCTGTACAGCTTAATAAGCACTGACATGCATTTTTCTTGAGTACGACTACAATATTTTGTGAGTAGTCCATACTATGTGGTCATGAGCATTAAGAGTTAAAAACCTTGTACAGTGGTGCCATTGTTAAGTTAATGGATTTATGTATTTCTTCTCCAGCTCTACAAGCACGTTGTCCAGATTGTAGAGAAGTTTATCAAAAAGGTAATTAAAAAAAGACCATGAAAAATACTATCTGCATCTTGTTACTACTGGTGTTATTCAGAAATCGAAGGACTGTTTTGTTAAGATTGTATGTATTTTTTATCTCTTTGATAAAATCCTGGTAATGTCCTTATTTGAACTTTCGTGCTATGTTAGGAAGGGATAGAAAAAAATGAAGTGTAAAATTCCCCCCTCTGTAGTTTCCAGGTGTTGTTGATGTTCAGACCGATTTTCAGTGTTGTGGTTGAACCCAGCAGGTGGTTCAGCACCATGCCATTATTTACTCACTCCCCTCTTTCCTAGTGGGATGGAGGAGAGAACAGGATAAAAAAAGAAAGTTGAACTCATGGATTTATAGAAAAAAATGTACTGAGATAGAGGGGGAAAAAAAAGAGGGGAAAAAGGATAATTGCTGTTACATACATGTGTATATAAAAATTGTATTTTATAGATGTATATTTTGTTGTATGCACACACAACCCTGTCTTGCATTTCTGTAAAAATGTTCGTGGTTCCTTTCTCTAACTTGATGAAAATACTACATTGCCTAGAAAGTTACTGTTATGTAAATTGAAAGTGCTTTTTATATTAAGGTTCTTAAACCTTTTCATACCTACTGGTCATTTTAGCTCATTAGTGATGCGTGATACCAACTTCTTTTGTTGGTGTAAAATTGAGCTTTTTGTGGAAATTTGCATTTGAGCATAGTATTATTTTTCCCTCTTTGTTGTCCTTGATAACGGTTACTTATTGTTGAATGTATTTCACTTTTTGTTTTCATACAGAAGATATTAAAAATTTGCAAAAGGGTAATTTTTTTTGACAGTGATGTTTGATTTTATACCATCTGTGGTTTTCTCTGGAGCTCATGTAATTCTAGAAACAAATGTTTGTGTTGGGCTTTTTTTTTCCTACTCTACTATACTGTTAAAGTGTAGATTTCTTATAGGAAAGTAATGAAAGATTGTTACCATGTTATCATCAATGTATAACAGAAAATTGTTTTGTTTTCAGTGCAAACCAGAATATAAAGTCCCTGGATTGTATGTTATTGACTCTATTGTTCGTCAGTCTCGTCACCAGTTTGGAACGGATAAGGATGTCTTTGGGCCAAGATTCTCTAAAAATATTACTGCCACATTCCAGTATTTGTATCTCTGTCCATCCGAAGACAAGGTACAACTGTGATTTCTTAAGTGTTGTGAATTGGTAACACTATTACTTTGACATTTCCATATACAAGTGAGCTAATTTGGTGATACTTGATGTCCTTGTGAATATTACTATATGAGATAGTCATAGAATCGTTAGGGTTGGAAAAGACCTGTGAGATCACCGAGGCCAACCCCATCCAACCCACCATGCTCACTGACCACATCCCCTATATGGCACACCTCCCTGGCAGCCCATACCAATGCACTGTCAGTAAGACATACTGAGAAAGATATCAGCAGTAACAGTTAAATGGAAGTTATAGCTAAATGAAATACTTCTGTCTGAATTCATCAGTTCTATTCTGTGTATACAGACGTGTGAATAGTGTGTGTGTGTGACCCTGCCAAAACTTATCTTCTTGAGACTTCTTCACGGCAACTTACTAGTGAAGGTGGTGTCTCCCACAGAAGGAAAGTGTTAGAAGTGCCAGAGCTGTAATCAGTGAAGGTTCTGTTCATTTTCTAAGACTTTCAGAGTGATGTTTGTCAAGGCCAAAGATGATGCTGTCCTAAAATTGTTTTTCAGACCAAAATCTTGTTCAAAGATAATAATTGTAAGTTTCTATCTAATGGATAGTATCGTAGAAAACATTTTGTGAAATTGTTTTATCATTTAGCTTTAAATTCCTGCAGCAATCAGTGATTTTTCTATCTGCTTTCCTGGTCTTTTGAATAATGATGGAGTAGGATTTTCAATCGTCAGTGTAAGATTGGTTGGATCAGTAGAAGAAAATTTGAACAGTCTTTGCTAACTTTAGAACTTTATTCTAGTATTTCATTCTAGTTTTATGGCTAACCTCTTCATGGCTTTTTCTAGCTCATCTTCATTTTTCCTGTCTATCTTATCACATTTGTCTGCCCAATTCTGTTGTACTCCTCTGTTGTTACATCTGTTCTTCTCAATCCTTAAAAAAATAGAATAAAAATGGGGTTGGTGTATTAGGAAAGCTATATTTAGTATTGATGTCTGCTTTTGTTTTAACAGAGTAAAATAGTCCGTGTCCTGAACCTTTGGCAGAAAAATGGTGTCTTCAAAATTGAAATCATTCAGCCACTTTTAGACATGGCAGCAGGAACTAGTACAGCTGCTCCAGTGACAGAAAATGCTACTAATAATGAAGGTATGAATGACATGAGTGATAGCATTGGTGGACAAAGGGAGGGCAATTGCTGTCATCTACCCAGACTTCTGCAAGGCATTAGCTGTGGTCCCCCACCACGTCCTTATGTCTGAATTGGGAAGAAATGGATTTGAAGGGTGGACTATTTAGTGGATAAGGAATTGACTGGAAGGTCACAGCCTGAATTTTTACTGACCATTTTTATGCTATGTGAAATGCTGGTAGTGAGGTTACTGAATTGTGGAGGAGAAAATGCATACCACAGTTCTCTTCCTCTGGAAGGCCTTCTTTTTGAGCTTCTGTGTTTGTCTTTGCTCTGCTAGACTTTGTTGCACTCGCCTATGTTGCGAGTGAAGTGTGATGGCAGACGACAAAATAAGGATGCACAGGAGCATTAATAGAGTCTCCTCCAGTGGTGATATGGAAAGTTTATCTATTGATAGTCTATACATGGCAAGGTGGGGGGTGAGCATCTTTGCATCTGAACACAAGTGCAGACTGGTGGTTATACAATTTCATTCTGATATGACAGTTGAGTGACACTATTTTTACTGTCTGTTTCATCACTGGCTGCCAACATTTTTTGCCTGAATATTCCTTCTGATTTTAGTCAGATTATTCACATGCACCTGAGGGGATAATTTGGCCCTGAAATAAACTTATTAATGATTAATATAGATATATTATGAAAGAAAATCTGTTTCACTCATAATGATACAGCCTATTTAGCCAAAAAAGGAGGAAAATAAATGCAAATTTTACTCCCTTGAGTAAACAGATATCATTCCGAATATATACAGGAAGTAATTTGGGAGTGGAGTTATATTTCAAAACAATGCAGTATTTTAGCATCTGTGTGCTGGGAAAGTATTATTCAGCGTGTTTGCATCGGCTTGCTGCGCATCAACATTGCAGTAATTTAAACTGCAAATAGATGAATGGGTTTAAATAAATTGGTGTTGTGAAGCAAGAATATTTGCTCAGTTTCTCAAACCAAACAATATTTATGTGAGTTTTTTTGTTTGTTTGTTTTTGTTTTTTAACTTTATTCTATTGAACAGTTTCACAGTATTCCAATGAAATTTATTTGCTGGAGAATAGTTACTTGCTCACGGCATGGAGAAGCTGGTGGCATTGCTTCTATTTACACTGTAATTTAAAGCAAAGAGAATGGGAAAGCTGCATGTATAGACTGAGCTAATAGCATGTCTTAAAATGTGATTGTGGTTTTAGTAGGGCTCAGTGGAAATAAGTCTTTTTCTGGCAGAGTTAGGATGTGGTGATTTGTACAGTACGAGGTGGGATTTATCAGGCAGATGCAGGTTTGGCTTTTGCTTATGCAAGAGTGGCATGTGAACAAGCCTTGCCAAAGGAATGAGATGCTTATGAAATAAATAGAAACCTTTAATTATTACCAGACTTCTCAGCAGTAGTTCAGTTAATGCTAGAAAATATATTCTGTTGTCTCTAGTTCATGTATTTCAAGTTAAATGAAGGAATATGATTATAAAAATTCAGCTTCTCTTAAAGTGAACCGTTAGACGATTTGTTTGAAATATTCATTAAAAAGTATGAGTGTAGATTTTCAGGCTTTGAAAATGGAACTCTGATTTTGAGAGTACTGATGTGCATTGCTTGACACTGTGTTGAGTGATAGTCTTTCTTTTAACTATCCTGCAATTGTAAATACCTAAACATCATGTTATCATCTAAAATACTGTGCTGGGATCACTTTCAGATAGTCTATCTATCTAAAAATTTCTGCACTATAGTAATGTAAGCAATGAATGGAGCCAGTCATAGGAAGAAAGGAATAGAATGTGCAATTGGTGTAGTTAATATGGGAGTTCAGACTTGCTTCTTGTGTTAAATAAGCTAGTGTGGATAGACAGTTGTTTTGGGGAGGTGGATGTGTGCAATGAAGAGTATAGTGAATGTTTTGGAGTAACGTAGTTCTTTCTCCATTCCAACGGAACTCATAGGTTCGCCACCCCCTCCAGCAAAGGTTGCTTCTGAGCCCCCTCAAGTCACTGCTAACTCAGTACCTACTATGCCGCAGTTGCCCAGTTCTGATGCCTTTGCAGCTGTAGCTCAGTTGTTTCAAACAACGCAAGGACAACAGGTAACCTGTTTGTATGCAAACTGGGGGAACTGGGGAAACGGTAGCATCAATATCCTTATTTCAAGCAAAATAAGAGACACCCCTGTATTAAGACAGTATTTGAATAGTGTGTGACCTTTCTAACCAGAAATCGTGGTATTTGAGGAAAATTCAGTTGTGTGTTACTAAAGAATTAGTTCTTAATAAAGTCATGAAATGTAGAAACTAGATTTAATGTATAAAATATTGAGATTTAATGTTGGTACGTGTGATTAAAAAGTTGCACTGTTGGAAGACTTGAATACTTGAATCTTAGGATGTGCTGGATTTTGTCACTGAAGTATTTTAAACTAATTCATAATTCAGTCGTGCTATTGGTGATGATCATCTTGTGCTGTAGTCTGATTTGATACAGAATTTATACCCTACAATTCTTCTCATGCTGTATAAAATATATTTATTTAACGCTATATATGTTTTTCTGTAGCTTCAGCAAATTCTTCAGACTTTTCAGCAGCCTCAAAAAGCTCAGTCTCCGGTCATAGACAACACTGTGATGGCTCAGGTTCAAGCTATTACTGCTCAGTTGAAAACTACAGCATCACAACCGCCAGAACAAAAAGCTGTTTTTCCACAACCTGAGCAAAAAACATCATTTGACAAAGTACGTTTTCTTTTGTTCCTTGTATATAGTATCATCAATTCAGCAGAAGGCTGCTTAATGGATATTTCAGCATCTTTGACTTGTTAGGGGGAGAGTGGCACAAGCTGTGTTTCTTTCTTTTGATCAGTTGTCCTCCCATTTTTATAGCCTTTGCATTTTCTAAAACTTAATAAAATTGGTTTTGATCAGCTGACTTAATTTCAATATATTTGTCCTGCTTCTAACCTTTAATTCCATAGTAGTTAGTTGTATAGGAAGACAAAAGTCTTAAGGACATCTTGTTTTCCAGTTGTGTAAACTATTGAAAAAATATCTGACTCAGTATCAATTCTTTTAGAAGCTGCTAGATCGGTTTGACTATGATGATGAGCCAGAAGCAGTGGAAGACTCAAAGAAAGAAGATTCAGCTCCTTCTCCTTCCGTTTCCGTTTCTCAGCCTGCCTTGTGAGTTTTCTTCGTCATAATAAACGAAATTATTTGTTATAAAATATCTTTCATTTTCAAAGCTTACTAAAATTCCAAGTTATCAGTCTTTCGCTTTCAGCAGTCAAAAGTTAATATATTGTTGTTAATGCTTTCTGTTCCTTACTTTGGTGATTCATTGTAGATTTTGCATGTGGCATCACTGATTGAGGAATGTGTTTAGTAGAAAAAAGCTCAGTCTTGGTTTCAGGATGAATTCTCTGCTTTTTCTTGCACTACTGAGTGTGTCACAGCATTGTTAGTAATGATTTGAATTGCTTTGCCATCTGGGGGGAAAAAGAGCTATTCTAAACATGGTAATAATGTTATGTATTAACTACTAAAAAAATTAAGTTTGGCTTTGCAGCTTTAAGATAGCAAAGTCTGAATACCCATGCAAACTAACTCAGGCTCCTCCTTCTCTTTTGATGTGCGTTTTGGTGAAGTCTTGAACTACATGATCACATACTAGTTTTTCCCACAGGACCTCTCTCTCATTCAGTGCACAGGCTGGATGGTGCTCAATACCTGGGTTAGTCAATATTTCTTCTTTCCCCTGCTTCAGTGTGTGGCCTCATGTTTTTCTTTCTGTATATGCCAACAAAACCCTGCTCTAAAAAACAGCATCACTAACATTGTCGTTAATTTTTTTACTGTGTTTATCACTTTAAGCACTTTAATGTTATGTATATTAGTTAATTAAAATGCCTTTTGAATAAGTTGGCAGAGTTTTCCCTATAATGCAGATAGGATCTCTGCAGTACAGAAATATTTTAGGTAGGTCCAGTGCCTGCTACTTGTGTACACCTAACCTAGAGGTCATTGGGCTAGGCTTTTCAGCATGTTTGTATTCTATGTGTAACACTTCTAAGCCTCTGCCCTTATTACCTTATAGTTGTGTAAAGTGCTTCTGAAAACTGGGTTCCAGTAGTCTCATTTTGGGCACACAGAATCAGAAGTATTCTATACGATTTGTCCAGGATCATGTGTAAGAATTATGTCATGCCCATGTTTTAAAATACAACAAAGTTCACATCACCATGAACTTTCTCTATCTTCCTGAAATCCTATTTGGTTTTGTACACAAACTGTATCCTATAAACAGGTTGAATTAACTGCACATACGTCATTAATTCCGTGAGCACTGTCCATTCTGTGTGTTGAATCAGGAAGTGGATGGCATCACTCTGATCCTTGTGTGCATACACATTCCTGTCTCCTCTGCCCTAAATTCTATGCAAAGTACATTTTTTTTCCAGTGGAAGTATGGCTGCTATCTGCTGTACACCCACAAATTGGAAAAGAGGATAATTAAGCTAAGGCAGACAAGTTTAATGAAAAATTTACGTAATCTTTGGGCCTTAGTAAGGCCGTATTAGTACAGGGGAAGAAAGAGGCTAACTTTTATGTAGCATTTCCTCAAATATAAAAGGGCTGCTCTTATAATGGAGAAAAGGAAGACAGTTTTTATTCTTGTTGGCTTTGTTCTTACTTTCTAGAGTGAAAATAGTATCATAATATAATTTTGTTGTCAAAGTTTAAAGCAAGAATGTGTAAACGTACGTAGAAATATGTGAAAGAAAAACAAAGAAGTCTGTATGTCTACTGACTTGTCTCACCAAAATATTATTGTTTTTAGTGGATTTGCAGGAGAAGGTTTACAACAACAGCCAGTATTTCCTCAGCTCCCAAATATGGATCCTTTTCAACAACGAATGATGGGAATGCAACAGGATCCAATGCGCCATCAGGTAACTTAAGGGTTTGTTTAATTGCTTCTTCATCTGTTACGTCTTATGTTTTGTCATTTTCTTTGATGAAGGGGCAAAGAAGTCACGCTTCTGTTAGTGAAAAGTGAATGTGAATTAATCTTCCAACAGTTCTGGAAAATATAATTTTGTTGTCTGTTCTAGTCAAGAATTGGAGAATTTTATATATGACCTACTTCATCTTTCTCAGGCTTCTGGTCTTCTGTTGTGACTTCAGAACAGAGAGACAGTTTTACTTCTAGCAGACTAGAAAAGCTAATATAATTTTTTCCTAACTGGAGGTATTTGTGTATTTTGTTCTTCCAAGGTCCCACTTCCTCCTAACGGACAAATGCCAGGTTTTGGTCTCCTTCCTACCCCTCAGTTTCCACCCATGGCTCAGCCTGTGATTCCACCAACAGCTCCTGTGCAGCAAACTTTTCAGACTCCTTTCCCTGTGCAGAGTGAATCGCACATGCAAAAAACACATCAGCAGGTGAGAACCCTCTGTAATAATGAAGTTCTTAACTTACAACACTCTAATACTTGTCCTTACTCATGTTAGGTAAAGGAGATTTCTGTCTAGAGGTGGCTATGAGGGTTGCTTATCTGAGAGAAATTTGGATAGCAGTAGTGCTACATGATGAGTTTGGTATTTCAGGAATCTAGCAAAAACAGCATACGTGTACGGTATGTTTCTCTGAGAGATTTGGGTTTGTGTTTTGTTGGCTGTCTTTTTGCTTCTCCTCATTTCTTTTTTTCCTGTTCATGCTTCAAGAGTTCTAACGATGCAGTCCCATTTGGGAGAGAAACCACTTGAAAAATGTAATTTTTAGAGACTCTGTAGATCTCGCAAATAGAGAAAATGAATTCAGAAGTCTGTAGAAGTTCTAATAAATAAATGCAAATTATATGTCTACACCTCCCCTGCTTTGAAGATAGGGAAGATACTGCTGGAAAATGAGGAAATAATACCAAGCTGTACTTCTGCGTGTCTTGCGACACAACAAGTTCTATAAGTAATTCTTGCTTACCACTTGGAGTAAAGGGATAATTCTCAAGATAATCATCATAGCTTGCTAGTCTTGGGTGTGTTGATTCAGTAAATTCTAAGAGGTTACCAGGTTACTTTTTAAGATGTTCCCTGCCAGGCTTGCATCATGAAGGCTATTTGAAGTTTAAGCAGGATGCAGTATCTTTGGGAATGGGAAGGTATAGAGGACTTAAAGTGGAAAGGAAGAGCTGTGCTGAGGATTGTTTTTTTTTTTCTTTATACACATGCATTTTAAGCATGTTCTTACATTTTGAGTATTGTTTTGGTGTCTTTATATATGACTTCAAGTACTCTCCTGTAACATCATGGGGAAAAGTTTTCCAACAGGTGTTACGTTACCTGTAAATTTGAACATAGAGTAGAATCGGCTGACTGACCTTATCATATTCTTTGGGCATCTGTACATTGCTGAAAGGAACAAAAATGTGGAAAAAAAACAGTTTACACATTGAAGATGTGAAATTTTCCCAGATTATTTTTCTGTGTTTTCACAGTGATCCTGTTAAATTTATTTACTATCAGAGTTTGTCTGTTGGTGACTACACTAGTGGTGAAGGGTCTGAGATGAATTGCATTCCGTTTTAATTTCACATACATGACTATTCAGTATAATTTTAATGCCCTTACATAACTCAGTCTAGGCACAAAATGAAATGAAATAATTGCAATGCTCACCCCTAACATCAGTCAAACTTAATTTTTTAGAACATGGAAGTGGAACAGCCACCTATTCAAGAAAGAAAACGACATGTTTCTGACAACAGAAAGTCAAGATCAAGGTCTGCATCAAGGTAAAATAGTGGAATCTCACTAGATTTGGTGAGGTAATATGTCAAGTATTAGATTTGACATGTAAGTGTATCGTGTCCAAAAATGTGGAAGTGTTTTATGCATTCTGAGTGCTGAGAAGTGTAAGGCTGATAGGAGCTCAGAGAATCTTTTTCTGTGCTGCCAGATCTGCTGTATGGGGTTGGAATTTCTGTGAGACAGCAATAAATAGCTTGGAGGCAAGATAATTCCTCAAACTGTTGCTGGAGTTTGTTTTCAGTGCCATAGAACTTGGAAGTCTTTATTACCCATACTTTGTATTGGCTTTGTGAGTGCCCTACTCAGCATGCTTACTTTTGAGGCTACTTCTTGGAAGTGCCTATTTGCTGCATTGGTTGAATTCCATTAGCAAATGCCAAAAGACATTTAGCAGCAGAATCCTTTTTTGACTTAATTTCAGGATTACTTAAAAGAAATTGCTGTGTTTGTTTCCACGTGTGGACAGCACTTGTGAAATTTCTTGGTAGAGGCAAATCCCTCAAAGATTATAAGGGCCTTCTTCTTTCCCCTTGTGGAAAGGCAATAAGGACAAACAAAGAAGACCTTTCCAAATTAAGACTTCTCAGGGAAGTCCCATGTATAAGTAGAGCTTAATATTGAATGTACTTCCATGTAGAGGTAATGACAAGCAGGTAATGCCTGTCACAGGGCCAGAATTTTCCACATCTGAGCATATCTGGCTCTGGTACATCACTGAACTCATGCCTGGTTACTTAAATTGATATATGAAGTAGTTATTCATCTGTAAATGTGTGGGTCAGAAAGACTGAAGGTAAATTGTTTCTGGTTTAAACCAGGTCACCTAAAAGGAGACGTTCAAGGTCTGGCTCCCGCTCACGAAGGTCACGTCATCGTCGGTCTCGGTCACGATCCAGGGATAGACGCCGACACTCTCCTAAGTCTCGATCACAAGAAAGACGTGAACGTGAGAGGGAGAGAGAACGCAGGTCAAAAGGCCTTCCTCAGATCAAATCAGAAACAGTTAGTGGTAAGTTCTCCTTTTCTGTTTGATGTTGCTGTAACCTTGAAAATTCTCATAGTAACCTTTTTCAGATGCTCAAGATCTCCATGGTTCACGCACGGATATATTTTTTTTCATGTGTGTCCAGTATTTTCTTTACTGAATTTTAGAAGCTGTAGAGTTGAGGATTCTGTAGTAGATACTATGCCTATATAAAATGGAATATTAGCTGGACAAACCTGGTTATTTTAGTAAAATTGCAAATGGCTGAAGAAGCTACTCTGCTTAGACTTGTTTGTTTAACTTAATGTTGACCAATCCATTTATCTTATATTGTACATCTTTCCCAAAAACGCACCAGAGGTGGCTCAACTAAGATGTGAAGAGTCGTATCTTAGCTCCTCCCTCTTGGCTCCTTGGTCAGATGTAGGCAATAGGTGGCTTATTGTTACTTAGAGTATTTTATCTGATTCCAATCCATCTTCTCCACTCTGTCTTTTTTTCTTGTTCTTGATGCTATTTGATATGCTCTCCAAGACTCATCCATACAAAGGAGAAAAAACTTATACTGCATTATTTTTCTGAACTATTTTATTTTGCCCATAAGGGGCAGTTGGGCCTTCTTGGAATAACTCTGAAGTCAGAAATATTTTGTTTGTAGAACAGAAAAAAAAAAATCTTAAACACTGTGTTCTTCCTTTCTTCAAGACGTACAAAGTAAGGCAAGTTGAACAGGAGGGGGCTGAGCACATGATTATGGTTTTTACTAGTGTTGTGCATCTCTCAGATCTGAATGGGAGCTTTGACCTGGAAACACGTAGGCTAATGTTATTCCTGAAGTATCTTGGCTATGTGGAAGTTCACAGACAATATCTAGTAGCTGTCTTCTAAATATTCTTGGAGGCATCAAATAGAATTAAAGTGTTCTTTTTGACATAAAAGGGATGAAATATAAGAATCTGTAACGAGTCAAAACCTTGTGTATGACAATAACATTAAAGTGCCGCATAGAGTCAATAGATATTATTTTAAAGGATTTAATGGCAATGTTGTAAGATACCATTTTGCCAACCAGATTGCTAACCTAAAAAGCATTATATGACAATTTTGTATCACACAGAGGGAAAGTGTAGGTGAGTACTGAATGTTGCTGTAGTACTCTTGAAATGTGTTTCTTTATGCTCCTCTGCTGCTTTATTACCTTGAAGAATGAAGCAAAATAAGCACATTGCTTGCTTTTCTCCAGGGGCTGGGGAGGAAGCTTCTGTTGGTTAATTTTTCACTTAGCCGTTAAGAGATATGAGAGTGAATTGGTTGCTAAAGAGGGTAAAAATTCCACTGCTTGTGGTAGTTTGTCACAGCATTCTGGAGGAAAACCTCCACAGCTGCGAGTGTATCACTGTAAATAAGTATCACTGTAAATAACAGTCGCGTTGCTGGTTAAGTACCATCCATAACTTGGGATGCCGGCCCAAAGCCAGAGTTTCATGCTAAGCAGCATGAGTTACCTTGTTGTGAAATATTCATAGCAGGTGTGAGGATATTTCATGGAGCAGTCTTAGCAACAAAGCATATTTTTCCTTTTTATAATTATTTGCAGAGCTTACACTCATCAGAATTTGTAAGTCATCTTAATAGAGGTTAACTGAGCAGCTTTTGAGTGTGTGCATCCTAACAGTGGTTTTGGTGCTGTGGTTAATTCAGCTCTGGGCAGGCAGAGAAAGAGACCTTTCAAATACTCCTAAAGATAATATCTTATACTAGTATAAGATATATAGTAGTATACTATATAGTAAACTACTTATATATACAGTATACTACTATACCTTTGGATGTTATAACTGACTATTTTAGCACAACTGTTATGACATTTTGGCTTGTGAAATCTGTATTTCCAAGCATTCTTACAGTCTTTGTTAACTCTTTGATTGTAGTTTGTAGTACTACGCTTTGGGTAGGTCAACTTGACAAAAGGACTACGCAACAGGATGTTGGAAGTCTCTTGGAGGAGTTTGGCCCAATAGAATCAATAAATGTAAGTATAAATGGTACAGTGCAAACCTAGGCTTCAAAAAAGCTTTTCAGATTGTTTCAGGTTAGCCTTATATTTAATACATTACAAACATTGAAAGGCTGTCATTTCCTTTGTGATTGTGTTTTCTGATGTGAAAACTCAATCCATTTGGCCTCTGTTTTGGAAAGATAAAAGGCAGTTGCTTACTATTTAGGGTATTAAAAACACCTTTGGGATAATGAAAACTCCCATTTTCATAAAACCCTTTTACTAGAGGGAATGGAATAAGAAAGAGTCATCAAGTTCCTTGTCTGTTCTCTTGTCGTTTTGGGCATAAGCATAGAAAACAAGCATTATATGGCTGTTGTAAGGATGAATATGTATATCTATCAATCATATATGTGTGTGTGTGTATATATATATATATATATGATTGTGGAATTTTATTTAAATAGAATATTTGACTGATTTTCTTGCTATTCTCAAATTTTGTAAAGCAGAATCAAAGCCTTTTTTTCCTCAAATTCTTTGCACATAATCAGAATGATTAGAAAACTGTAGATAAAACAGTGTGAAGGTACAGATGACTATGTGTGGTATTTGGAATAAAGCAGAGGTATTGGTGTTTCATATTTCTTCCAATAGATAAGTAATTCTGAGGCCATAGTGCTTCTGTGTTCATGTCCTCACGTTTATTAGAAGCATTTATTTCTGGAAGGAGATGCTGGTTGTTTTAGCCTTTTAAAGTAACATTCTCATTCAAACCTAGTAACACTTTTTTAACACCAATTCATGTTCCAATTTTCTGTAATTTAATGTTTGTATGTTGCTACCTGGTTACCGTTAACACATCTTTTTTTCTTAAAATACAAACAGATGATACCACCGAGAGGATGTGCCTATATTGTAATGGTTCACAGGCAAGACGCTTATCGTGCCCTACAAAAACTGAGCAGAGGCAACTTCAAAGTCAATCAAAAATCTATAAAGGTACTTCTTGGATAATGTCAAACTGTTGCAATTACTGTAATTCTTTTTTATCTATTCTAGATTTGTTGATATTTCAGACTTCTGTATAGTCTGGATGTGGTATTCTGTAAATTTATGTGAATGAACCACTTTATTATTATGTATTCTGCCTTTTCTGTCATTTGATTAAAGGAACTTGTGTCAGTTTCTTTGCAGAACTGCCAGTAGCTGTATAACGGGTGTGGTTGAGTAAATGGTTTTCTTCTGGTCATTCTGGTGGACAGTAACTGTGGTTTTCTTGCTGCTGCTTAATTGCCTTATTTATAATTAAACACAGTTACAATTCTACAAAGAGTACTAATAATTAAGGAAGAACACACTCATTAGTCAGGTTTTTCCTTTTGTGGAATATCATATTTGAGAGTGATGCTGTCTCCTGATGGGAAATAAAATTAATTATAATGAATGGGGAACACTGGAAAAAGCTGCCTGTATGCTTGTTTGCAGATCATGTGCCAGAGTCAAGCAGAGACATGAGAACTAATTGTGCCTTAAATAAAACCCTCCTATTTTCAGAGTGTTTCCCTGCTGTTTTAGTTAGAATATACTGGTTTGCTTTGTAGCCTCTTCCTGGATGTGCTATTTTGTCATAACTGATAATTTAAACCATTAAAATGACAACAGTACTAACTGCGTATGTTTCTTCCTCAAGATTGCGTGGGCTTTGAATAAAGGAATAAAGCCAGATTACAAGCAGTATTGGGATGTAGAATTAGGTGTTACTTACATACCATGGGACAAAGTGAAGCCTGAAGATCTTGAAAGCTTCTGTGAAGGCGGAATGTTGGACAATGAAACTCTTAGTCCGGGTAAAGTATTGCTACTTCTTTAAATGCTTTTTAAGAAGTTGTCCTTTATACTGATAGGGTGAAATCGGTATGGCTGACTTTCCTGACTCTGAGGTGCATATAAAGTGCTTGAAATGGCTGAGAAGTGTAGGATGTGCAAACCATGGATGAGAGATAGTTTGCAGGCAGTTAATAGCAGTCCCCATCAGAGGTTAAGTATCTGGATTACCAGAGATTGATCTGAAGTTGCACTTGGACACCAGAGAATCTGTGAGTTGCTTGGACATTGCCACTGATAGTAATCAATGTTGGAAGTGCTCAGCAGTCCCTGATTCCCCTCTGGGATTGTGTGAGCTACCTGGAGCAAAGGAGCTTGTCTTTGGAGAAGATGTATAGGAACTGATCTGACAGCAACTTTATAATTTCCTTTATAAAGTGCCTTTTGTTTTCATACTCAGAATCAGTTCCATTACTGAATCTTGTACTTATCTTGACCTCAATGGAAATCTTGTTGTTTTATTGTAAGCATCCTGGGCTTCTGTGATTGTATTAAGAAAATTATACCTTCTCAGTATCAACAATTTCAGTCACTGACAGGTTCAAAATCGGCACCAGAATTGCTAGTCTGCTGGCTGTTGTGATTTCTAAAAGTAGCATTAAATGAAAACAATACTTAAAAGATTTATTGAAATTGCCTTAGACGACCGTGTTGGTTTTAACAGTGCAACCGTTGTGTGGTGTTACACCTAACAACTGAAATGTTACTTCAGGTTTATGTCATTGTGTCAAATAAGCCCTCAGTTTAGATAGTTACTACTTTAAATAGCTTTCATGATAAATAGGCGTGAGTGGTGTTTTAAATTGAAGTCTTGACTGATTTTAAACACAACCTCAGGTGTTCCAGTGTTCTCTTTCTCATAATACCTGTTCTCCAATCCCTTTTTTCTGCTTCACTGTCTTTTCCTAAGAAGTACAGGCAAGCGAGTAACCCGAAACAGCCTTACTGGTTTTGTTAATGTGTTAGAACCTGTGAATGTTGACAGTGCAAGGAACTGTGAGGTACAATGAATAACTGATAAAATGAATAAACTTAGTTGCCATTTTTCAGTGATTTGCTGTAGTTGTGCTCAAAAACACTTTGATGGTTTCTTTTTCCTAGAAATGTGTTAAAACGTCTCATATCTCTGCGTTTCATGGCTCTTCTCATTTTCCAAGAAATGGTTGTAGTTAGGTCATCTCTGTTAACATCACAAAGCCTATGGATCTTACAAGGTAATATTCGACTACTTGTCAGCTTTTTCAGAACTGATGCATATATGTTGTTGGTTTCTTCTTTTTCTATAGAGTGGAAGGGGATTCCCAAGAAGGCTGAAAATGAAGTAGCTCAGAATGGTGGTGCAGAAGCTATGCATAACGAACCAGTGTCACCTATACCTAAAGCTTTGCCTGTTCCAATTCCTGTGCCCATGCCTGCGCCAATTACAGTACCTCCTCCGCAGGTGAGAGTTGTTTCCCATTTACTGTAGGTAACTGAACAAAAACTTGAATAGTTATTCAGCGTGGCAATACATACATTAACAGAAGGGAGAAAATATGGTGGATTATGACTAGATCATCTTGTGTGTGTGTCCCTTCTTGTTGTGCCTGCTTAAAAGCAATACCTGACTCTCTTTACTTAGAGGAGCAACACAGTCTAGTAGGAGAATGTCCCTTTTCTGCTGAGTTGCAGTGGGAATGGAGGACTTGTAAACCATAACATCCATTAAGGTTTGGATTGTGTTTTGTGCCCAGCAGGAACAGGGAGTCTGGTTTGCTCTTCTTGAAGAAGGATGTAGTTTGCATGTACTAGGACGGCCCTGGGAACTGAATCGGCATGTGCTTGGTGGGAATGATGGAGAATTTGCTCCAAAACCTCACTGTTGCCTTAATACTAATATAGACAAGAGCATGTGTGTCTGTCAAATGCATACCTCTAATACTTATTGTTGCAACCTAGATAAATTATTCCAGCAGTTTATTAATAGGATGAAGTACATCCATTCTCTTTTATGACTGCATTTTTTGTGTGTGTTTTCCAGATTAGTTTTTCTTACTACTGATTTAACTCAGCTACAGATGTAAAATAGCATATTGCTGTTGTGTTGTTCATATTGTGTATGCTCTCTTTGAACAGCCCTTGGGATTTCCATGTGAAAAAATTCATATTCTGCCCTTGTTGTTAGAGTGGTTCTTTAGTCAGAATTGATGTTTGTTTGTTAAGAGGATGCTGTTGGAAACTTGCCACTAGTTTAAGTAGCATGTGTTAACAGTTATTCCCTTCAGTGCTTTACAGTCTATTTCTTCTAGCTTTACTTATTGACAGAGGAGTGTTACTAGCTGTATAGTAGTAGTTTACTTCCTATCACTGTTGATAGTATGCTTTCTTCCGAATGGGAGGAAGTTTGACTAAAACTACTTTAAATCTTGAGAAATGTTATGGGCTGCAACATGGCAGACCCTCAGAGAAGGCCAAGAACTCATGTTATTTGAAGATGTGTGTAATTTACCAGTTACTTGATTAGAGAACATAAGTGTGCTGAGTTCTGTGTTGTTTTGACACAAAATTTCTTAAATGCTCCAAGACATTCTTAGTAAATGAATATATGACTTAAATCTCATATTTCAGAAAGATTTAATAGCCATTAGCAGTAATCAGCTTTAATTAGAATTATCTGTATCAAACACTATTGTTTTTTTTTTGTATTTCCTTTAAATCTATGCTGGAAAAGGAAGTGTAAAGAAAAAGCCACGCAGTTCTAGAATATGAGTGTGTCATGGTAGTTCATTTACACCTCACAAGCTTCAGTGTTCTTTACCATGGCGAAGATACTTGCACCTTTACGAATTCAGGCTAGGACTGAAGAACTGTTTTTGGCCTTCACCTCTGCTGCATTTGCTTTGAACTGTTCTTCAGGCTGTATTATACTTAACAATTCATCTGTCTTTCAAGCAAGCCTTAAAATTAAAACAATCAATTTGTAAACAGTTCTAAAAACTTACTAAAGTTCAGCTGTGATGATAGTAGTGAGGTTAGTGGTAAAAGTAATGTGTTTAGGACTTAAAGGTGCGGGGAGGCTTTTAAGAATGTTTGTTAGCTGTTTCTGTCCAGCCTGGAAATGCACATCAACATAGTGGTACTCAGATGCTCAATTGGTCTGATAGGTTGTGCTCCTTTTAGCCAGGGAAAGCACCCAGTCCACCCTTGTTGCTTTGATCAGAAAAGCAGATTTGATTCCTGTGTTACATCAGAACAGGTTTGATGCATTGTCTTTATTTTGGGCTGTGGTAATGAAATGCAGGGCAGCCTGGTAGATACACCCAAACAACTCTGGCGGAGTAATTCCCATACCTTATCTTCCCCTTTTCTCACTCAATCCTCTTTTTGGTTATAGTCATTGCTCTTTTTCTCTGCCCTAGGGTTGCAAGGACTATAGGCTAATTGATTCTCTATGTTGGTCCCTGATCTACATCTTATAGATGCAGATCTGCAACTTCTGATGCCGCTACCTAAGTAATACTAAATCCTTTATGCTGTTCTAGGGAATTGTTCCTTATGCAACATCGGCTTTGCCAAAGGCCTGTTCCCTCTAAGATTCCTCTTTCTGATTGTGAAGCATGGTTGTTGTTTACAAAGTAACCAACTTCATGTCCAGCCATTCCTTATGGCACTGCTGGTAATTTTTGCCAGCCTCTCATGCTGTTACCTGTTGTGTCCAGCAGCTTCTCGTGCTATCCAGTAGTATCTTCTATCCTGGTTACTGAGCTCAACTTGAGGCCAGGGCCTGGTTAGCAGCTCTGTACTCTGCCTGCAGCCCTAACATTGTCCCACTAAATCACTGGGATCTGAAGGAGCTTCATCACTCCTTTCTCTGCTAGAACCCAAACAGGCCTCGTGTGCGTGGGCTATGCACGTAGAAGCCCTGCTGTGATGGATGTTGCCTGTGAGGGGTATACTGTGGCCTTCTGCCGTCAGTATCACTGAAACCCATTAATGTACATAGTAGTAGACTACTTAAAACCAGCAGTGTATTTTATGAGTAGGTAGCCCCCATAGGTAAGTTTAGTTGTTTGGCCTGATAGCACACGCAGCATTTTTTGGCTACAGTATCCCGGGTTGCTGGCAAGATAGGTGGAATATTGTTGTGTTGTGCCCCTGGCCTGAGCCCCTTTCTTGCATGTAGATTCAGATCCTTGAGATGTTGCTGAATCTGGTCCCACTCCTGCAGGTCTGAGTAATCCACCTCAGTGGTCCACTTTGAGGGTAGGGTCTTGTTTATTTTTGAGTCATGTTGCGGTGTTGAAGATGAATTCTACTGTCAACAGCCAAGAGAGAGAGTTGTGTTAGTTAATAGCACTTGTGATACCAGTTGTGTTATGCATTCCTTAATAATTGGTGTTCCATTTTCTTAGCAAAGCTTGGTGGTTCCCTACCAAAACTGCCATTCTTTTACAGTGAAGAATGGCTCAGACTATGCTAGGGTGATAAACTGAAGTTTATTGTGGCTGTCCTTGCTGTAATTTTCCCAGTCCAGACTGAATGCATTTTCTTTACTTAATGGGTTGCCATCCAGAAACCACAATCCAAAATGTGCATACCTCCCTAATTTCCTGGCATGGTACCAAGTACCACATGCTCCTCCTCCCTACAACTAGGTGGGTTTTGAATAGCTCCTCCATCATACATCATCCTTTACATTGAAACTGGCAGGCTTCTCTTTGCCTGTCTTCCCAATGGAGACTCCAAGTGCTCCTAAACAGATACTTATTTGTCTAGGAGCATGGATGTAGCTTGTGCTGGGCTGGTGTGCTGGGCTCTCCTTCATTTCTCAGCCTGAGAGGTGTACTTTAAAAAACAGTTGTATCTGGACACAAACTAAACCCCAAGGCATGTTTGTTGAGATGCAGCATGATCTGTGTTACTGCTATTGGGGGCTCAGTCACTCCAGTTTCTAATGCTGTGAATAAAATACCATTTTTTCCTCCCATTAGTAAGAGGTTTCCTATGTAGCATTTGTTACTCTTTATTTGTTCCTGTCCATTGGCTATTGTTAAGAAATTGTTCAGCAGTCCTCTGTCATTCTTGTCTCTCAGTGTTTATTAGCCAGTGGTTCCATCTCTTTAACAGAGAAACATTTAAATTACATATGGTGTTTTTGCACAGTTTTCTACCACCTTTGGGTTTTTGTTTTTTTTGTGTGTGCGTGTGTTTTTGCTTAAGGATTTTTGCCATGTTACATAAAATCATGTTTTAGAGGGTTAATTTTTTGAGGAGGAGGGGAATAAGTAGAACAGTTAAGCTTTAATAATTAGGTGTGAATATCCTCTAGTATCTACCTAAATGATTTTCCTTTGATGTTACTTTTGTTCGCCTTCAGTCACAATTTTATTATTCTTAACCCTTCTGAAGCCATTCACAGAGTTTTCTGAGCCTTTCACTGCATTTACCTTTACCTTGCTCCATTCCTTCAGTTAAGTACATATGTTATATAAACACATTTGTGCAGTCAGCAGTTGTGTTACAGTGCCTATAAACAATTTTTTTCAAGTTGTTTTTTTTCTGCAGGAGTGCCTGCAAACAAACAAAAGGACCTACAAAGACTTAAGTCATTATGGTTTTGGAGTACTTTTGCTATACCTTTAATAATGATCGAATGCAAGCACCTCTAGAATTACTCCATCCTCATGTTCATTTAAGTAATATCAACCCTCTATGTTATTCCTGAGTTGTGCTTGTTTACCCATTCAGTGTTGGCCTCGGAAGGTCCTACAACCTAGCAGATCCCCAGTAGAAGTTTCTGGTTATCTGTGCAGTTTACCTGTTGTTCATGTAATATACTCTATACCACCTGCACAGTCCAACCAGCTATCCTACATGGGACTACCTGTAACTTTTGTCAACCTCTCAAGTATTTTCTGGCTGGTGTTTTCTCCTGTCACGTGCAGTGGTGTCTCAGGTCCCGTTCATTTAACTTAACTTCAAGCCAGGGCTTAATCAGCACATTACTGTAAAATAAAAATAATTAATTAAAAAGTGTCTCTTCTATATTGAAGCTTGATAATCAGTTAATTCGGGTCTCATAATAAGTTGATTTAATAATTCCAATAGTAAAAGTTCTAATGTGCTTCAGCTCACCAACAGCTGAGAAGTCTGAAGTGCTATTAGCTGCCTGGCAACTTTAAACATCTTTGCAGGTTTAAGACTATTTTACTTAGTTCACTTCAGTGTTCAGCTCTGAGAATAAAATAAAAAAGGCTTTCCCCTTTACACCATAAATATGTAAGGTAGGATGGATGGGCCTTTGTGTACAAGTTCTGAAGTTTGATGCAGGCAGGTTAGTTATGGTTGCTTAACTACACAGCTCTCCTTCACTTCAGTAGTCAAATGTAAAATGCAAAACATATTTTGATTTTCCTTTTGATTCCTTCACATCAGCTGTAGCTTTTATAGTAAATTCATTTATATACAAACTCAGGTAGCAAAATGGAAAAAAAAAAAAAATAGGAAGGCTTTTAATTGATTCCCATTTGTAGTTTAATAGTGCTTTGTGCCAGATGGCAAAATGAATTTCAGCTACTGTGTAAAATGACTTGTCATCACGCATTAATAATGATTTAGCACAGGGAATCATTTTGTTTTATTTAAGAGCGGAAGCAAATGAGATCAGAGTTGATACTTTTAAGTTGTAGTCCTTTGCTGTTACGTAAGCCACCTTGCTGCAGTGTGATCTAAGGTAGCTTAAACTGTTTTAGTTTAACAGTCTAAACACGGAAGAGAGTCTTCATCTGAACAAGGAGTAATGCATTCAGTCTTGAGATGACACGGTTCCCCTTTTTTTTCCTTAGGTTCCACCGCATCCGTCAGGTCCTCCTGTGGTTGGTGCACTCCAGCCACCTGCTTTCACAGCGCCTTTAGGAATTCCGCCTCCTGGATTTGCTCCTGGAGTGCCACCGCCACCACCTCCTCCATTTTTACGACCTGGTTTCAACCCAATGCATTTGCCTCCAGGTATATTTGTAGGGGTGTTAAGTATTTCTTCTAACCTTCTACCAAGTAATAGCATTTGCCATATAAACAGCACGTCTACGTGTTGGCAAATGGTGTGTAGTGTTAATGCATAGGTTTCTTATAGGTTTTCTTCCTCCTGGACCACCACCACCTATAACTCCTCCAGTATCTGTTCCTCACACTCCAGCAGTAAACATCCCAAACTGTAAGTGCTTAAATTCTGAGCAAGCAGCGGTAGAAGGAAGCTACCATGCAAGCAGAAAAGCTGACTTATTTTTTAATATGTCACTGCGTTGTTCCTTAGCTACAGCAGCTGGAGTAAATGAAGACACTACGAAAGATGCATCTGTAGGAAATCCCATCCCAACAGTGGTTTCTGGATCCAGAGGGAATGCTGAAACTACTGATAGTTCCAAAATATATGCGACCGTTCCGCCTCCTGTAGCACCTACTAATGTACCTGCTCCTGTCACCCAAGCTATTCCGCATCTTGGTAAGTTCAGTTTGTGTATATTCTTCTGTTTTATTGTTCTCTGAATTTATAGTACAATTTTGATTTTGCTACTGATGTAGTTAATTGGGAAGCAGAGCAGATTTCTTAAAACTGTTGAAATTTCTGTCCTTTTTGGCTTTGAGATATTTATAAATATCTGATCTTACAAGAAGCAGTGGAACTTTATTAGTCAGGATTTCATTTATAAACAAAGAAAAAAGCCAAAACATTTAACTTAGAGGACAGAGTGCCATGTTGTCTCCTTTAACAAATGGAGGTTTTTACAACATAGAAAATGAATTAAAAACATTGGTATGGCACATGAGCTGAGTTTTAGACTCAACTATTACATGCATAGAGGTTACGAGAAATTTATCTTCACAGGAGAACAGTATTATTTTAGTGTATTTTTTTTTAAGTCTATGAAAATATGGTATGCTTTTTATGTATGGAATGAATGATTTTAATAAAATGGTTAAAAAAAAAACAACTACAAAGAACAAGTTTTATTCAGTCCTGTCTGTAGATTTTGAAACCTCCTACTGAGCTGTTACCTTAGAAGTGTCTCTTCGTGTATCACTGTCAAAAATACATACACTCAGAAAACATTTCCTACTGAGGTTGTTGTATTTATGGTATTTTAGATCTCTAACAGAGAGCCTGACAAGCAAACAGGACATACCATTCTAAGTGTTTTTCTGTCCAGAAGTGTGCAGTGCATACTGCAAAACAGCAAACATTGCCTCCCTGAATTCTTAACAGCTCTTTCACATTTGAAGACTACACTTTCCAGTTGTGAGTAGGGATTGTTGGATGCTTCATGTTAGGAACTCCAAATAAGAGCTTTAGAAAGGGATTTTTCAAAAACCGAAGTGCCTCTTCTCTCTGAAAATCACTCTTTTTTAAAAGCAAATACCTCAAACCAGTGGCCGAATGTTTATAATAGAGTACGGAAGGGTGCTGTATAAGAAATAAATATCTTCCCCTCTTAATGACCAAATTAAATTTGTAGCAATTGTAACACGGTATTACCAATAAGCTTCAATTACTGTTGAAGTTTTGCGGTGTCTTTGTACGGCATAGCTGGAACTTGTTATTCCAAGCCAGTATGCCTGCACTTTGCTGTATCACCGTACACAGAACAAAAGCATTTTTTAAAGAAGGTTGAAGTAAATGAAACACTTGTGTCCATCACTTGGGTGGTATCTTTCTTATTCTTAGAAATTCAAGGAAGCTGAATTTAATTAATCTGAGACTGAAGAATTTGGCTTTATTTCTGTTAGCTGTTAACTGACAAAGATGTCCATGGGGTCAGAGTGAGTTCTCTCAACTGTTGGTCTCATCAACAGGGAGATAGAAGTTTTCTTCTTTTTCTGAGGTTGTCTGCTCGTGTGTTAAGACAGACTTAAAAAGTAGACTTGAGATAATAGTTAAGAGATCAGCGTTTCTTTAAGTAATGCATTTTATGTTAATGAACGTCTTATATCAAGAAGCTAGAGAGTCAAGGAGTTAGGTGAAGTCCTTCCATCTTGACATTTTGGAGTTAAGGGGAGCTATTCATCATCACGTATATGATACAAGAAAATAAGTTTCAGTCTTTTTTGCTTTTGAGTCTTTTCAGTAAGTTAACACCAGTGAAACACTTGTGTTAAAACCACCTCAATTCACTTAACAACGGAGCATAATTCTACATGTGGGAGTCCAGATGCAGTCTCCCTGTGAGCTAGAAGAAAACAGTAATCCCAGTCCCAGAGCCCAGAACTGGCAAGCCTGACAGTTGTAATGCATAGCCATAGTGTGCAGTCTTGTACAGTCTAGAAGCAAATGACCTGGATGAAGTAAGTGAGCAGGTACAGCATCACCCTCAGTTAGCCTTGGGGAAAGTGCAGGTGAGGGGAGTCATGCTTCAGACTAATGGAACTTGTGTTTGCAAGCATATGGCTTAGCAATTTGAATATACGACTGATCGTGTGACTAGTTTCTCATGGAGTCCTCTTAAACTGCTCCTTATTGTGCCTGTGATGGGGCTCTCCAAGCTGAGACAAAGAAGTGGAAGAAAGATTTGCTTGACAGCACCATGAAGTATGTCATGAGGACTGCTTGGGGAAGTAGGGGTAAAGGGGCTTGAGTAGTTTAACAAGAAGAACGAAGAGAAGGTCTTCGAATATTTGGGCAGGATAGAAGAACTTACCTCAGCAAAACTGAATTCGAGGAATGAAGATTGCTTTGAAGAGACTCTCAAATCTAAATTCAGTAACCTCGCTTGAGAATACCTTATATAGACTGTACAAATACAGGAACTCTTTTCTAAGTTTTGTAACTTGAGAATGGAGCTTATCTGTTTGGTTTTCCTGTGGAAGATATGTT
Source organism: Excalfactoria chinensis (assembly GCF_039878825.1). Lineage (NCBI taxonomy): Eukaryota > Metazoa > Chordata > Aves > Galliformes > Phasianidae > Excalfactoria > Excalfactoria chinensis. The sequence continues at coordinate 99,255,542 of NC_092825.1, read as the reverse complement.
ACAAAGTCATTCCAAATGGATGATTGTAAGATTTCATATGCTTTCTTAGTATTGTAAGTTACATTCTGTTTCACCTCCGCTAATTTCATTTGTTCCTCTAATGTAATTCTTTCATCGCTTCCAACAAAGACGTGTTTGTGCTTCAGTGAGGTGATCTCTTGTGGACATTGTCTGCTGGGTTGCTTTTTTTTTTTGTGTTTATTTCTTAAAAAAAAAAACAACAACAACAAACCAAACACAAAAAAGGACCTTCAGGTTGTTTGGATTTAGTTCTATCCTTGGTCATATTCACTGTTGTTACAGCTTCTCGTTCTTGACTGGAACAAGATTATCCAGATTGTTACTGGCTTTGTGAGTGTCCTCATGTGTCACTTTTAAAATGGTCTGCCAAGCAGGTATTTTTAGACTCCTTTTACATGTACGTTCTGCAGAAAGTGACAGGCTTTATATCATTTCTGATTTGCCAACTTGTTCTTCCCGTTGAGCAAATGCTGTAATATGGATCAGTAATAAATTGCTGTTGAGATGCTGTGTTTCAAGTATTCAGATTGTGATCTCTTATCTTGATTAAACGCACCATATTGCAGTTGGTAGGTTTTTGTCTAATGCTCTCTTTACCAAAATTTCCACAATGATAATTATGTATTATCAGAGAATAATACACCATAGATTTCAATGAGACTGGTATTCATTTCCTATTAATACATGCTGAACCACAGTTCTTTGCTCCCTCGCTAGTTTGCAGTCCTATCCAGTAACCACACGGTCTTTTTGTAGCCTGCATTAAATTGTAAAAGACAGTGCATCGTTTTCTCATCTGAGTATTATCTATTACAAAGTGCAAATGGGGACTAAGGGGGTAGGAGCATTTCCATAGTACAGGTTATGAACAATGGTAAGCCCAGTATATTTCCAAAATTCTTATGTTTGCCCATTTTAAAAGCATAACACTGCATGCTTGCTCATGATATGTATATGAACGTTATGTTTCTAATACTACTGAATGGGAATTTGGAGGTAAGGGAACACATCGATTCTCAAGTGCCATTGCTGGAATTCATTTTTGCCTTGATGAACCCCTTGTCCTGGATCACTGTAGAGTTTATGTTGTATCAAGTGGGAATTGTAGAAGTCTTAACACTGGTAACCAACGCTATAAATGTACATAGTTGGGCTCTTGCTTCCTTCTTAAAGCATCTTTAAGTGAACAGGGGCAAGCTCCTGCTGGCTTCAGTGATGGGCACTAACTGCTGAAAAATGTTGGCATTTATAGCAAGCTCTTTAGGGCGTGAAGCAATATTAAGATTCTTAAATTTAGGCTTCTTTAAGTTCTTGATCTGCTCTTAAAGTGTTCTTCATGAAACACCAGAAAAGGACACAAGACTTGGAACTTTGTGTTTGGTACCTCTTCCAAGAATTCCCTGGTAGTATGTGATGTTCTAGTTTTAATGTGCAGCGTTGCCCGCTGGAGAATGGTGGAAGAATTAATGTGTCATGCAGAACTGTGGAACGTAAGCATCAGCCTCATCCTGAAACCCTTAGTTTGATCTTCTGCTGCATTCCTAAGCTTTTGACTTTGTGTTCTCACGTGTACTTCTGTCCAAGTTGACGGAGTTGTATATGAAGCAAGGTGTTAAATGCAGAAAATGCTGTTCCTCCATTTGCTTTCCTGTAACAACACGTATGAGAAGCAATTTAACAATTGTAAGATACTGTCATCTTATGGAGCAGAGTTCAGTTGAAAGAAAAAAAGCCACACAACTAATGGGCTGCCACACTCCTTTCCCATGTTAGCGTTTTTAACACTGGCAATTATCACAAGGGAATGTGTCCAGCCAGAAGAGAAGATGATCAAGAACAGGATTACAGTGCCACAGCAGTCTGGCTTTTTACCTGACGGTCAGTATAGTAAGGATGCCTGCTGTGAGCTCTCTGGATAGAAAACACTCCTTCAGGACAGCTGTGGCATTTGGGCTGTTCTTTATGAGTAAAGTGAAAGCAGCACGATTTTGATAGCGGGTGGTTGTGAGAACATTCAGATGGTTGGGGTTGTCCTCATAGGAGTTCTTCATATTAAAGGCTTCTCAAGTGCTGATGGCCTTTCCTTGTGCATTACTGGTAAAAGTCACAAAAAAATGTGAAAGCAAACTGTATTTTTACACATTTGAACAGAATTAATGCTTAGGTGTAAGGTCTGAGGATGATGTATCACCAGCAATAAAAGCCGTGTCTTGTAATAAGCGCCATGGGTGAGGCAGCTTAAGCAGAGGAAGCAGCCAGTGAAAGGGATAACTGGAGTGCCATATCTGTAAGCAAGAAGACCAGGCTGCCTTCAAAAATGTTTACAGGCATGAGACTGGGGCAGATAAATTCTGTCACTGGTATGAGGTGTGAGATGGTCATTAAATACCTTAACTGCTTATCGAAGAGCTGCTGCATCCCTCTTCAGGCTTGATAAACTATATACATTTTGCACACTCTCTTTCCTTATGTAAAGCAGCAAAAGGCTCTAAATTTTCTCAGGCATTGCACGTGACCTGTGCTGCTAATTTTGCTGAATGTTTTCATTTAAATTGGGGGTATTTCTGAGCAGCTTTTTTGGAGTAAATTTTTAACTAGTGCCTGATTTGTCAGCACAAAGTAGAAATTAACAGTGCTTTCTGCAGTATATTCCAGCCTGGAAAGGTGAGGGGGTTTATATAAAACAAAAAGTGCGTGGCTACACTAATGGTGCAGTCTGGATTGGAAGAGAATGACTTTCCAGGCACCATCGTGCTGCTTCCATGCGTTGTGTAGAAATATGGCCAAGAAATTGAATGGCGGGTATTGTTTAAGTAAAAAAGCTTATCTCACTTGCCTTGTGCAGCCACAGCCCTCACTTCATCTGCTGCTGTAGAGCAGGAAGATGCCCGTCATCTTCTCCAGCCCATTACATCTTAGTAATCTTTCTGCCTTATTTTTAAATTTCTGTGGAAGAACTTATTAAAAATATCCCTGAATCTCAAAACTCAGCAAAACAAGTTTCTTGGAAGGCACCATTAGCCATGCGTCTGTCTTGCCAGATGGGGAGGACTGAGCCTAGGAGGAGCTCAGACAAGGCGACAGAGGTAGCCCTGGTTATGAGCCTGAGGGGGAAGGGGCTGCTTATCTTGGGAAAGGAAAAACCTTGGGAATTAAAAAAACAAGCTGTTGCTGGTGGATCATTGCTTTCAAAGAGTGTCATCTTTCAAGCCGGGTCTTAAAAGTGGCTCCTTGGAGGGGAAGGTAAGGTGGCACCATGGACTGGAAGAACATGCGTCTCTCTGCTCCCTGAGGTTTACTCATCAGCAAAACCTAGTTTCCTTCTATCACCAATATGAAGTGCATGGAAAGGTTTCTCTTTAGACATGTCCTTAGTGGAAGAAGCAATGTGGCAACAGGGCACAAGTTCTGCAGAAAGCTCAGGCTTAGCTGGGCTGCAGATGCTAAAGGAATGAGCTGTGATGTCCAACTGGAAGGTGGGATGTCTGCACAACAGCACGTCTGCTCCATTTTGCTTAAGATGCTGTTTTCAGCGTGACGATGCCAAGTTTCTCATTTCAATGTTAATTTTCGTGGCTGGTTGGCATTTTAGTTTCGCCCAGGGGCAGTAGTTACAAACTTACACGTAAGCTGCATTCTGACATTTCATTTTTATTCATGTGTAGGGAAATACAACAGTTTTAATTTAGTTTACTTTAAAAATGTCTGCGTATCTGCTCCCTCGGATGGCTGGAGCTTATTTGCAGGTAAATTCCTCTTGAGTAGAAATGCCTGGGGCTGATGGATCCAGTGTGGAAGGCAGAGGGCATGAGCCAATGGTGTGGGTTGAACACTTGCATGACAAGCTGCACACACTTAATGGTGCAAAGCACCCGTCTACCCCTCATACCCTTTAGCTTTTGGCCACAGCTCCTTGTGTTGGTGTCAGCTGGCTTTGAGAGGTTCCTCTTAGGAAGATGGTGCTGAAACCAGGACTCCGGTACTCCAGAAGGAAAAGGAAAAATGGAAAATAGTTGACACTGGACATGTATTATGATTCTATCCTCCTCTAGTGCTAGTGGGGTCAGCTCTCTGCCCAAGGCTGGGGGTTGGAATGGCGTGGACTTTGAGAATCCCTCCAACCCAAGCCATTCTATGATTCTGCAAAAGATAAAAAGCCGTCAGAAAAAAAGAAACCCAGGAACTGCCTGTTGCATTTCCTTTTAGTTTTACGTTGCAAAACTAAACTTGTGTTAGCTATTTTCTTGGGAAGGGTAGATGGAACTGCATAGCTCCCAGCTCCTTACCCAGCCCTGCTGTGGGCTCAGCTCCCCATCACTTACTGCTCCCCATCACTTACTGCTGTCTGCTGCCTTTTCTGCACTCGGAAATCTTGCTGATAACCCATTTCAGACATTTTAGCCAGATGTGCCTTAACAGTGCTTATCATAAAGGAGAAGGGTTCTAGAGCTAGCTGAGGTAGCACGTGTCTGTATTGTGGATGCCTATGAAGCGTAACCCATTAGGGAGGCGTTTGGTCAGCAGCCAAAGCAAGGCACGGAGTTGGAGTCAGGGCACTCAGACCTGCAAGTGGTGCAGCCATGAGGAGAAGTGAATCACCGCTGTCTGTCTCAACAGTAATTATTATTTGTAGCACAAAAGAAACCCGTGCTGAAGGACGGAGCTCTCTGGACGGCGTGCAAACCGGCATGAGACACCTTGCGGACGGCTCTCCCCACTCACCATTTCTGCATTACTCATTTCAGGAGACTTATCGGAATGTTTTATAAACACCGTTACTTTATTTTAATTTGTGTTTTTGTTTCTTTGCTTCAGGCACCCAAGGAGTCGCACCACCCCCTCCGGCTCCTGTTGTTGGCTTGCAGACTCCATCCACTGGCCTCCTGGGCGCCCGGCCGGGCTTGATACCGTTGCAGCGACCGCCAGGAATGCCACCACCTCCTCTGCAGCGCTTCCCCATGATGCCACCGCGACACATGCCGCCCCACATGATGCACAGAGGGCCCCCACCAGGCCCGGGGGGCTTTGGGATGCCTCCTCCCCATGGAATGAAAACGCCCTTCCCTCCACCGGGCCATTTTGTGAGGCCCGGGGGGATGCCGGGAAGCGGAGGGCCCAGCGGACCCGAGGAGAACAGAGACGGGAGGCAGTTCAGGAACGACAGGCAGACGTTCACCCCTAATAGAGACCAGGAGAGGTTTGGAAGGAGATCTTTTGGCAATCGGGTAGAAAATGACCGCGAGCGCTACGGCAACCGTAACGACGACCGAGATCACGAGCGGCTTGGTAATCGAGACAGGAGAGAATGGGGGAGAAGGAGCCCCGAGCGTGATAGGCACAGGGACATGGAGGACAGGAACAGACGGTCCAGTGGACATCGAGACAGAGAGAGAGATTCTAGAGATAGGGAGTCTCGCAGAGACAAGGAAGAAAGCCGAGGAAAGGAAAAAGCCGAGGTGACAGACAGGGCGGATGGTGAGAAAAACCACGAATCTCATAGCGGCAAAATGGAAGACGCAGACATTGTTTCAGAACTTGCTAAAGGAGAGTCTGAACCTTCGGGCGTAAAGCCTGTGGAAGAGTTAACATCTGAGGCTACCTCATCCGTGGAACAAGCTGAAAAGGATCTGAGCGCGGTCGCGGAGGCTCCTCGCTAGGGACTGGAATCTCTCAGCCGAGGACAGGGACATTTGTCGGAGTGTAGAGCTTTAGAGTTGTACAGTCTGCTGTATTATACTTGCTTCTGCTTCTATCAGCCCCTCGGTAGTTGGCGGGGAACTGTAAGCAATTTGATTGCTTCCCTTCTATTTAAAATAGCCACGACGTAACACAAAAAAATACTGAAGATATGATTAAAATATTACCCATTTTTTGCTGTAACTTTTTTAAAGTTTTGACTTTAAAAAGTTTACAAATCAGAAGTAGAAGTGCTTTCTATTTTTTTTTTCTTTCTTTTTTTTTTTTTTTAATTTAAGAAAAGGTAACGGTGAAAAGCTCCTCGAAACAATAGGGATGTGTTTTTAATAAACTCTATTTTCGTAACAAACTTTTAACGTGTGCTATTCTTCCTACACTGCACTGAAGTGGAGAAGGATTGTCCAACATCTTAAGTTTGAACTGCTGACCGCTGTACGGGAGTCTAAATTAGACTGTGCTGTTTCTGTTTGTTAAAAGGAATCCATCTGTTTGCGTAGCTCTTCACGGAAGCCGGTTTTTATTTGTAATAGTCACCTTGAGTTTTAGCTTGCTGCATTTTAATGATCTGCCTGACCGTAGGAGGGGAAGGTTAGTTTGGAAATGTGAATTGCGGTGTTCTGCTCGGTGTTTGCAATGCGATCCAGGCGGTTTTTGTTTCTTCTTTCCCCCCTCCGCTCCAAGTGGTTCTGTGGCCAACGCCATCCTCGTCAGACTTGAGGGGACGCCTTCAGTCATCCCTGGGCGACTCAGTGAGGTAATGAAGCTGTGTAGTGGGCCGGGAACGGCACCGCTTCACTGACGGCCGTTTGGAAAGTGGGGTGAAAGAGAAATCAAAGACACCACAACACAGCGTGCAATGCAAAGCCTGTTTTTATTGAAGCGGGGCTGGGGGTCGGTGGGGAACTGAGAGACCGCTGGAGGGTTTTAACGTGCTGCCTGTTTGTTCTTACAAACCCAGGCTGCTACTGCTGTCTGTGTTAACAATGTGTACTTCCTGTAAGCCTGCAAGAGGTAGGTCTTAAGTTCTGAGCCGCCGAGCGTTGTACCTGTCGGACTGATGGAAACATAATGCTTGTTCTTGTGTTTGTCAAAGTTTTACCATCTTCTCTCCGGGTTACTTAAAGAATTTGGTCAGATTTTAACAGGGCAAATCCTGCTTCCTCGCGGTTGGCCCTTTGGGTGCAAACAGTCTTGAGAGACTGCCGAGCAGCCAGAGCCCCAACACATCCGTGCTGAATCGGTCTCCGATCAGCCCACGCACTGAACGCGAGGCTCAGGCTGCACCAGGCGTTCAATTGAACCTCGTTATGCTCTGAAAGCATAGTGGAAAAACTGTATGAATCCTGTGCATATTTCATTTTTTTTTCCTCCTTGCTAGAGGCGTGTTCTGCTTTTCAAGTTGTTTTTCATTTTTCCCCTAAGCGAGGGCAGCTGCTTTCTTACATCAGTACTTTTCCACAGCTGCTCTGTGGCAGAGGAACTTCTTTTCTGGGGCAGGGAGAGGGGAGGGAACGCAAATGTGGAGTTCTGAACTGGGAAGAGGACATATATTTTTATGTTCTTGCAATAGCAGAATAAAGAGAGAGAAAAAAAACAACCTGTTGACATACTTGTAGTGAACTCAGCTTCCATGTGTTACAACTTGCGTCCTTAATGTCTGTTTCACACTGGGCCGGCAGAACTGAACTCTTTCCACCCACAGCCAGACAGCAGTGTTGTGTTCCACACCGTCTTAATAAGAACAGCTGTAATTCTGTATGGAGGTAGGATTTTCTTTCTTTAAATGAATCCGCTTTTATCGAGAGATTTAAGGCAAGAATGAAAGAAATGGAAGGTTAAGGTGCCCCATCAGATACTTCTGCCAACAAAGGCAAAGGCATCCAAACATGAAAGTCTGCTGCCAGAGAATCAGGGTTCAGTGCCGAGGGCTGCTGAGCAGTGGAGCTGCCAGAGCTTTCATCCTGTGCTGCTCACCCTGCTGTTGTCATGCACCTGCTGCTTTCCCCCCCCACTCAGGGAATGGGGAGACAACATAGCCATCCTCTAAGCTTCTAACTGCAAGTAACTGCAAGGAGGTTGTGGTGGTATCATACATATTCAAAGTGTTGTAAGATCCTCAATGCCTAAGAGGCAAGTTAAAAGGTATACCTACTATCTTACTTCAGCTGCAGCTTAGTGAGAGTACAGGCCAACCCACCAAAAGAGGTACAGGTGGGTACAGGCTGCACACACACCTGCTTGCCACCTGCAATGCTTAGTGTTTTTATGGTCTTGCTATTCTGGAAGCCATTCCATTTGTAACATGCTACACCAGAACTGGGGTGGCACTGGAAGTACAACCAACCACTTCCATGGGTATCACTTATGTACAAGATATAAGGAATGTCGATACAAGCCCTTGTTAAATTTCATAGGTTTCTCTATTAAGACTTTGAGATCTGTGTCTACAAGGTACATACAAGAAAAGGCAAAAGCTGGCACAATCACAGTGATTCCACCACTGACAAAACCCAAATACAGCACTCCTGCCTCTGCATACGCATTTTATTCTAGACTTTCTCATAGGGAGAAACCTCTGTAGAGCTTGAAGGCGATGTCCTCACCAAAGCACCCAGTCTGCCGCTGAACACCAGCCCCACATTCTCACCACAGGGAGGTTTCTGCATCTGCCCACAAGAACCCAGCCCCTAATGCAAGGCCACACGATGACACAAGGATGCACGCTGCAAACAGACCACCTCGCACACTTCAGGACCACACTTCCATCACCCAACACTTACGACACTTCACAGCAAGAGGCTAATCCTGTAAGGAAGCATAAGGGCTGGGCTATGGGGAGGGTGTCAAGTTATCACTACACGATGTGGAACACTTAGAGGGATGCGCTGACAGAGCAAAGCAGCAGTTCCAAGGTTGTTGCCTCAATGCCATTTGTTGGATGCTATCAGTGTCTTGTAGACTACTGACATGAAGTCCAAACCTTATGAAATCAGCTGGTAGAGTTTGAAGAGACCGCAAGACCAACATACGTTTTGCCCAGCAAGTTTATTACTCATGTTTGAAACATACAGTGCTGCAAACTGCCTACTGCTATTTGGTGAGAAGCCCTGCTAGAGCTCCTAAGATTCCTCAGCTTCTAAATCCCATACTACAGGAGCAGCTTTGGTGTTCAGCACGTGATCCCTACCAACCATCTTCCATTACACAGAACAGGAGTTTCAGTTAGTGAAGACTGCACTTCAAATGGTAACAGCAGATGCTTTAGCAGAAGACTACAGAGATTTTTCCATTATTAACACTTCAATTGCAATATACATAATACAAAATTATGTCAGTGTTCACCAGTTAAACTGATACTCGAGAACGCAGAGTAGTCATGAGATTAAGTGATATATCTTTTGCTTGCACAAGGAAGAGCAAGTACAGCGATCACAATGAAATACAGCTCGTTTCCCGCTGCAGTCTTAAGCATTTCAGGTACAACAGTTAGCACTTGGCTATTCCAATTACACCACAAGCTAAACGAGGTCCAGCATTTCCAGTTAGTTTGCTCTCATTATCTCCCCCTCTACCCAGGTCATCACATTTTGCATGGACCTAGAAGAGAATTGAAGATACCTTAATTCACGTTATTGCATTTTTCACTACACACATACTAGCAGTGACTGCTAGCTACCAGTCAGGCCTCACAGCATAGAAAGCGCCCGTTCTGTAGTGCTGAATGCCAAACTGATACACACACTGAGAACTGAGGACTAGACTTGCCCATAAAGATGCATCACTGAACTGCACCTTCAGTCGTATTTAAACTGGAAGTCAGCAGAGCCCCCAAATTCAGAAAGTTCTCATTACTCCAAGAGCAAACTGGGACTCCCAGTTTAACCTGAAGATGTAGCATCCCAGCCACAGCATTACATATCATGTTACAGACCTCCCTGCTACCTGACTATCAGAGCAGCACACTATCGCCATGTCTTCCACTGATTGCATTTGTGCCAGACTAGCGGTTCCCAACTCAGCTTGCTTTAATCACACAGCCAGAAGCAAACAAAGTTACCCTCAACAAGGCCAGCAGAAAATTAAGATCTCATAGTAACCAAGTGTCACTACATCAAAAACCTTACGCTGAATCTTGTATATCAAACCAGCAGGAACTAAACCCACTGCTCTTTAAAGCCCCTAGGTTGACAGCAGGGCACTTACCACCATGGTACGGCCAATGATGCAGTGTGGTCCGGTAAGAGAAATAACAGAATCTTCTATGTCCACTTCTGCCACTCCACCCTTAGCAGTCACATTGCCGAGGTCACCCACGTGCCTGCACAGAAAAGCAGAGAAACTCAGAAAGTCTGGTTAAATTGAAAGCCCTGACAGACAGCCTACACAACACGATGCCCAGTTACCACACTCCAGTACTCCACCATCTTATTTTACACAGTACACTCATCTTCATTTACCCCCAGCTGTGGATTTTAACTCCTTCAGTTCAAGACAGGATTAAAATCCAATTCAAGGTAGAACCTGAAATACGAAGGCTGACCCACTTGTGGGAAAGGAATGCCATTATCGCTTAGCAAGCTAAATAAACAGTGCCCAGCTCTCTTAAGAACTAACAGTTCCTCCATGCTGATGGAGCCTACATCCCTCTGCTCAGAAGGAAAATCTTAAACTAATCTCTTAACCTTTCCTGTACATGCAAGGCATGACATAAACTCTACTACTTTTACTGTATATCACAAATCAGCTATTCCACTAACAGCTGCTGGCTTTAGGCTTAAACAGGATTAGTAAAAGCAGTTTGATAAGGGATAGGTCAAAGGGGGGTACATTAAACGTTGGCTAAGTTCTAACCAGTGTAGGAATGAGTGTTCAAGTCTGCCTGGCATTCCCCCATATTGATAACATTATGCTCTACTTCAGCTCAGGTGGGAGCTCTCCACTAGAATTTATCCTCATTCAGCTCAGTGTTTGCAGAACATTTGGACACGCTGGCGTTTTGCTCCCTACACAAATACCCCAAACACACCACTCATCTGAAGCCGATTGATGGAGCCTCAAACACCAGCTTGTCCCTAAACCCATCCATGCTCACAGGGTAAGCAGCTCTGCCAGCTACCTGCCAACTACCAACAGAGAGTGCTGACTTGGTATTTTTAACTCAGTCCTAGAGAATAAGGACAAGGGCAGTTTCCCCTTTAGGTGTTTACTTGATTTAAAGCTTCTAGGAAATTTTAGTACAACTGGCTTCAACTCCAGCCTTACAGAAGCATGGCCTAGTTCTCATACGTTCACAGAGAGTCCCCAGCCTATAGCTGCTTGAGCAGGCAGGTTACATTAGAAGCAGGATTTGACAGAGAATCAATAGAAGCAACACTGCTCGTGTAACTGTGACCTTTAGCATTAGAGTGCTTGGCTGCCGGTGAAGCCCTTCAGCTACCATTTCACACTGCTTTCATCCAGACAGCTATCACTCTACTTACTTCATCTGGCAAGCAACTGATCAATAATAGAAGCTGCAGGTACAGGCAAAGTACCTAAAAACTGGACCAACACTGCCAGATTAATCATAGTGCTTGTCCAGAACCTACCTCTGAATGAGCAAGTCACCTTTTAGACTTGCACAAGAGCTAAAGACCAGCACGATAGCAGCACCTTCCCAGTTTCAGAACCTAGCAAGCATATTACTGAAACCAACTGCTCAGTAGCCTCAGACACCACACAGACACCTCAGACATTAAGGATCCCCCAAAGGTAACTGGGCCATTTAACTACTTCTCAGGAAGAATTCAGTCTCAGCTTCCTCTGACAGAAGACTTTGAAGCAAGCACAGAGGCATTCAGTGCAAACAGACCAGTACTTACAGCCAGCACACAACCCCTACAGAATACATCCCATAGGCAGCACGGTACCTAAGGTAAGAGGTTAAGAAAAACCCAGCACACCAAATGAACAGCCACTGCGCCAGGCACTCAATGTTGTGACCATCCTGCAGTCTCCCCAAAGCCCCAGTGAGGATCCTTACAGACCACAACAAGCCTACACACAGCTCAACACATGACAGTTTAGGGCCTCTGCTGTCAATAGCTAGCTCCAAAAGAGAAGCAAGGCACCAGAGTTATTAGTACATGACCTTCCTTCCCCTTCTCTCTTATCTCCTAATGAACATTCACTAACAGCCCTTATTATTTCCTCTTCACCGTAGACTATGATAAGACCAGAGTGCCAAAGACTACATTTTGCACACACTCTTGGAGCCAGGGTATCTAAAGCGTAAAGTACCTTGCTAACTGACCTCCAAGTCCTGCTGGAATTGCTAGTTTTCCTCTACCCTAGCAATTAAGTCACACATCAGCCTCTCAAGATGAAAGCTGAGCTTATACAACTACTGCACTGCATAGTATTAGGTCAGGCCCATTACACTCACCTATCTGCATCTTTTGGTCCGCCATGCTGCTTGCCTTCAGGATTGAAGTGAGCACCTGCACTGGTACACCCTGAAAAAGAACAACCACCGAAAGTAGATTCGTCACAATAAGCAGTTAAAGTTGGTGCTTATACTGCACATGAACTTAGTTCTCCTACAGCGAGAGGGAGTTAAAAATCATTAATGATGAAACAGCTACTCTCCAGCTAGATCTATAAACAAACATTAATCTAAATTCAACAAATCCAGATGACTCATTTGAGAATAGTCTTTGCCAGATGAAAGTATCCCCATTTCTTAACACCAGGTTAAAAACTAGGTCAAAAGAAGTACTCAGGTCAGTGTCTGATATACCAGACCTTGAAGAGTAGCCTAAATGTGTTCAAAGAATGTTGTAAGAATCGGTTCCTTAGGAATCACAGTTTCTTCGAACAAATGTGCAGCCATAGAACATACGCATGCTGGAGATGGCTGCTGCTGTGACACTAGGAGCAGCTCCTTGCAGCTGGATAATCACACTGCAGCTTGGACAGGCATCTCACCATTTGTGTTGTCCCCAAATTCATGGACATGGAAGCCGTGATCTCCATCAGACAAGCCAGTAATTTTACCAGTAACCTTTACTGGTCCGCTACCCTGTAACACAAAGAGCTGATTACTACTGACACCACTAGAGCATCAAAGAGCCTCATTACAAGCAAAGCTTGTAATGAAAGCCAATAAAAGAAGTCAGCTACCAATGCAAAATAGCCTGAGCTGGAAGGGAGCCCCAAGAAGCCTACCCAAATATCAGAACATGAGTGTTGTCCAAACACCCCTTGAACTCCAGCACTGAGGGCCGTGCCCACAGCCCAGTGCATCCCGTTCCATGCCCACCACCCTGCGGTGCAGCCCCTTTCCTTACCACAAAGCTACCCCAACCCAACCTGGGGCTCTCCCACCCCTCCCTATGCGGTCGCACGGCAGCAGCCCGGCCCCGCTCTCAGCCCGGCCCGGCCCCGCTCTCTCTGACGCCCTCCCGCCCCGCGCGATGACTCAGCACCGCTGCCGGACGGAGTACGGACAGAGCCCCACCCGCCGCCGGGCCTTGCCTGCTGCTGGAAGTGGATGACCCCCTCCACGGGCCCGTCCCCCTTCATCACGCATACGGCCTTCAGCGTCGCCATGTTCCCTCAGCAGCCGGAGAGGGCGCGCAGAAATACTCCCGCCTACAAGGACCCGAGGGCTAACGGGTTCGCCTCTCCCGCGGGGCTTATATAGCGCACCCGTCAGCGCCGCGGCCAATCACAGCGCGCTCTCTGGTCTTCTCGCGCAATTACAGCGCGAGGTCCTGTCAATCAAGACGAACGGTGGGCGTTGCGGAGGGAGAGCCAATCAGCGGTGCGATCTCCTGAGCCAATGGGCAAGCGAGCCACCTCCAACGGTCGGGGCCGCGCGGGGGTGTGGCGGTAGGGGCGGTTGTGTAACCGCTGTTGTCCGTCATTGTTGCGCTCTGGTAGTGCGCGCTCCGTCCCATGGCCGTTATCTGCCCCGGTTACTTACCTCAGGTTCCTCAGACCCCGCGTTGCGTGGCTGGACGGACTGTGGTGGGGAGAGCTCAGCGTGACCTTCCAGTACTTGAAGGGAGTGTATAAACAGGAGGAGTGAATGGCTGTTTGTAAGAGTGGATAGCAATAGGACAAGGAGGATGGCTTTAAACTGAGACAGGGGAGGTTTAGGTTAGATATTAGGAGGAAGTTTTTCACTCAGAGGGTGGTGATGCACTGGAACAGGTTGCCCAAGGAGGCTGTGGATGCCCCCATCCCTGGAGGCATTCAAGGCCAGGCTGGATGTGGCTCTGGGCAGCCTGGGCTGCTGGTTGGAGACCCTGCACATAGCAGGGGGTTGGAACTGGATGATCACTGTGGTCCTTTTCAACACAGGCCATTGTATGATTGTGTGACTAGCTCAGGAGTGGGGATAGTCATGAAAGAAGGCTTGTGGGTTGAGATAAGGATGGTGGGAGAGCCTGCCAGTTAGACTCAGGCAAAGCACACTTGGTGTGAGGAGAGTTGTTATTTGTGGTCTACTGATAACAGACTAGAGCAGTGAGAACTAGAAGCAAATATTATTATATATATACTATATTATCTGACATTCCAACATCATATTTAGTAAACTACTTTTCTCCCTTAGCTCGCTGCTGCTGTTTTTTAATTCAGGCCCATCTCCCTGCCTTTCCTCTTTTCCTCCTTCCCACTCTTCTAGAGCAGGGGTCCGTGGGTCCCTCACCTCATTAATCATAGAACTGCACCCAAAACCAGCACAACAACAACAATGACAAATCCACAGAGAAAAAAAAAATACACGGAGAGTTTTTATCTGAGAGAGAGTGCTTGCTTAATCCTGGAAAGAATCCTGGACCGCTTCCTATCTGGGAAGCATCTTGGCATCATGAGTGGTTCAGCTCCCTGCAGTTTGTTCCTGATGCTCCTGGAGAGTGGAGGCTCAGCAAATTAGCAGTGAGCAAACGAGTTTGTGTGCACGGCACAACATCCTGAATGCTTACTAGATCAAAAGGAAAGATGTCAGTGCCCGCAGGACAAATGTAATTTGTTTTCTTTTTTAATGATTTGGAAACATGGTAGGATAGCAGTGACAATATTTTCTGTCATTCCTAACTTCTGTCATTATCTGTTTTTTGGTTTTGTTTTGTTTTGTTTTGTTTTCCGATGCCCTCTCATGAAGGGGGACATCTTCAGTGCTGCACCATAGTGCTTTCTCTTATGTTTAGGCCAGATTCCAAATCCAGTTCTTTTTAACAAACAGCTTTATTCCTTCCTTCCTGCAGTTAAATGTTCAAGTTCTGTCCATCTTCATGTCTCCACATGAATATAGAATCATCATAGAATCAGGGCTTGGGTTGGAAGGGGCCTCAAAGCCCATCCACCCCCAACTGGTGGGCAGGGCTGCCCCCCACCAGCTCAGGCTGCCCAGGGCCCCATCCAACCTGGCCTTGAGTGCCTTCAAGGATGGGGCACCACAGCTTCTATGGGCAGCTGTGCCAGCGCCTCACCGCCCTCTCAGTGAGAAATTTCCCCAAGATCTATCTAAATCTCCCTTCTTTCAGTCTAAAACTGTTCCCCTTTATCCTATTATTAATAATAGCCTGTGTAAAAGGTTGATTTCCCTCCTGCTTTTAAGCTCCCTTTAGGTACTGAAAGGTGGCAGTGAGGTCTCCTTGGAGCCTTCCATTCTCCAGGCTGGGCAAGTCTGGCTCCCTCAGCCTTTTTTTGTAGGACAAACATATGGCAAGGAACCAGATATGATAGGCCTTTTAATATGTCAAGTAAGTTGATTCTAAGAACTTATTTCAGAGATCACATAAGGCATTGACAACAGTTACACGTGGGAAAAGCCTGAACTCTGAGATACCTGATGACTAAGTTAGACAGAAGGCAACTAACAATGATACTAGGAGACAGCATGGTGGAAGGCTAGTCAGCAGTGGAAGGCTAAAGAAGAGAGGCAGATTTAGAGAGCTAATGGACAAGAGTTTGTGTGGCACATAAGAAATAGATCAGTAATCTAATATAGGTCATGGCCTCACCTTTCGGTGCAATTTCTATTACCCTTTTCTTTCACTAGTACAATAAAATAGTATTAGCTTACAGGTGTGTTCTTTCTCAAGAGACTTATACAAGAAGATAGGGAAAGGTTTTTGTTTTGCTCTCTCCCACATACTTGCTTGTAGCTAATTTACTTTCTCACATCTCACTGTTAGGCAACAGAGTTTGTGGGGAAAAGAAACCAACAAAACAAAACACCACAAAGAAGCTGAACAGGGTACTTGGTAGCAATAACTTATTCTACTGTTTGACTTAGCAGTGCCAAAGGAGAGAGCAAGTGCTGTGCTAACCTTTGATAGCATGAATTGCAGTGTGATCTGCAAGATCTGACCCATGTGAGAAGGAATGTGTTATTTCTTACAACTCTGTTTGCCAGCTCCCTTTGCCCCATAACATAGTTGGCAGAAGCTTAGACCTTAGGCCTGGATGCATTCTTATAGGTAAAATGGTGATAGTGAGAGCTGACTTGGAGCTCAGGGCAGGTGAAGAGAGTACAAGGGATCAGACTTAGGGCTTTGCCTGTTCACACCATCCTGCAGTTGCCTGCAAGGCACGTCTGTTCTAGCAGGGAATTGAAGCAGTGATGATCAAAAAGGTTGCTCACACTGCGTAGTGGGAGACACAGATATTTCTGAAGGGCTAGGATCCACGGGAGCCTTGGTTATTTCCTAATTTGCTTGCTTAAAGGGCAAGTTAATTAACTGTTGTGTAATGTAGGTTAATAGAAATCTAACCTACATAGGAACTTATCAACTTCAATGCAAAATGTGCATAGAAACAAAAAATCCCAAGCCCTTATGTACTGTACGAATGTGGCATATATTGAGTGTTAAGCCCCTCCAACAGGCCAACGTGCATTCTGATTAGGATTTTACATGGATTAAAAAATGAGAGGCATTTTTAGGGTTGAAATTCCCATGGCAGCCATTACCTCTGGTACACTGTGCAAATGTAGTTGTTTTACTTGGGGTGACTCTCATGGGGAAATGCAGAGTGAAACTAAGACTGTAATAGGTGTCATTCCAGATCTCCTGAGCTTTTTCACATAGGTGCTCACCCATCATGATCGTTGTCCATGAATCTATATTGATGTTTTTATGTTTATGTACTTATATTAAGAAAAACAAATAGAAACAACATGGATTTTGATGAATGATCCTATCTGTAGGCCAGTAAGGACCCTGAATGCGTGACTGCAGGTGAGCAAAGTACAGGTGTGCCCACCCCAGCATGCAGGGAAGCAGACAGTTGTCTACTCTGCAACCTCTGGCTCTAAGGGTAAAGAATGCCAGTGGGGCTGGGTCAGATTGCTTCCTCCTGCTCCTGATTCTTCTCACCTCATTCTTCCCACTCCACAAAGATGATGAGCAGTGGTTTCCCAGTGCTGTAATAGGCAGGTTGCATGGTCTTTTCATTTATAGGCTCTCTGTGAAAAGGAGAAGCTGCATTTCCAGTGTTGATGTGACCTTGTGCTGTGGCACCAATGAGGATTTGCAACATCTGGGAATCATGTAGTGAACAGAGCACGCAATATACATATGTTTTTGCAGGCTTACTCAGAAAGGAGAGTGCTGTACTGCATCTGGATTGTTATTCTGCACTGTGAAAAGTCTGGAAAAGGCTTGTGGCTCGTTGTTTGTTCTCCCTTGGGATCCCATGGCCTAGATGCTGGAATCTCCTAGTATATAATGTGTGCTCTGTCACTGAGTTCAGCTGTCCAGCACTGATGTCTTAACTCCATCTGTGATATTTCAGGATACCTCCTCTGGCCTCTAGCTGCTCCTGAAGGGGTCCCGGAGCTGCTGTCCCTTACCCTTAAGGCATTCCATTGCATCTCAAAAAGCACTGAACACCAAACCCCAAGCTTTTGCTTTGTCTTGGAGAAGACATCGTGTGTCATTCAAGACTTTCCATTTGATTACATGTGGGTAATGGCACTTGCCTGCCTCTAAGGGACGCTGGGAGAGGTAATTAAGTCAGTCAGTGTTTGTAGAGCATTATGAAGTTAACAAGTGCAATTATTAAAAGTTATTTCACTAGAAACTTTGTGATGGTGGCTCCCTAGTGAACAGCCTGCCAATTAAGTGGTGGTTGTGCTGATAACCGAAACATTTGTGTAATTAAAGTAGTGCCAGCTTGGAAATCCTTTAAATGGAGCACACATGATTCAAAATAACACTTGCTTTCAATGGCTGAACCGAGGTAATCTGCTATAGTCTGTGACTCTCCATTGCTATACCAGCTGAGCAACTCTGAAACATGACACTCAGAGGGGAGGTTGTGTAAGAGCTGACCAAGACCTTTGTACCCAGTGCAGAGCTTGTCGCTGCAAGTCACTGCAGCCATTCACAGGCACTGGTGCTATTCAAGATCCGTCTGCTGATACACTGCTTTTTTATTTTTCCAGGACAGAAGGCTGAGTGCAGACAAGGTGGAGGGCTGCTGCTGGGATTACTACAGCAAAATGAGACCCTACAGGGTCAGGTTTGCTGCTCTCACAGGAACGTTCTGGCATGACCAACGTTGGGCAGAGCAAAGTCCAGTGAGTCCTTCACCCTGATTATGGCAAACAGCCGTGCCTCCGAGTCACTTCTCCAGCCTCATCAGCTCCTCCATCATGGCCTGCACTTATTGGGCCTTTGCGTAGAAGCCTGTGCCATTTCATACATTACATGGTATAAAAAGAATGGCCTTGTAAGGATTTCATTTAAAGCATACAAAAAGAAATGCCTAATCTTATATTTTTAGCTAGGAGTTGCTCTGTGAGGAGAAGCCCTTGGAGTTGTAGTTAAACTTTTAATGTCACTTGATACAAAGTTGATTTTGAATCCTGACCCAGAGGAGCATATACTTAGAAGTGGTTTCCCGGGCAGTTTCATACAGATGTATTTTTCGGTGCTTCCTGTCACAAACTGTTTGGCGCTGTTTAATATTTACATTTGGGTACCACAGAGGTGTCAGTGTACCAAACAATGAAGCTTTTAATTCATTTCTTTATTTTGCTCAACTCATCCGTGCTGGGTAATCATCTGGTTCAGTACAAAAGCACAATGAGAATGCTCATTAATATCCAATTACAACCTACCTAAATGCTATGGGAGGTGGTGGTGGGGGGGTAAACTATGACTTTCTGCAGTGGGAAATCAAACTTGCCAAACGTGTTGGAATACATCTAGGCAGGTCTCCAAGATAACAAAGATGTGTTTGATTAAGAGCTGTAAAGGCATGATTTATTCTCCCACAAGACACAAGGTGATCAGGGAGTGACTGAGTTCCTTTACAGATCAGACACACAACTCAGCGAGCATGGGTTCATGTGGCAGTCAGTGAAAAGAGACTCCCGGGTGCTATTTTAATAACAAATAATTAATAAGTGGGAACACGGCTGCAAAACCCATTAGCCAGGTAATGCAGTTGCTATAGTGCTGCATAATGAATATTTATGTGATCACCTTTGCATCCATCAGGATCTTTTTTTCCACAGATCAGTAAACATCTCCTGCTTGCCAAAAGCACAAAGTGCACCACAGGACGAGGCCCACAGACTTTGCACCCAGCACTTGTGCAGGGGCAGCGTCAGCTCTCTGGGTTTCTACGATCCAGAATGCTTTCACAAAATGTGGTCAGAGCAGATATACAAGTTCCTGGCTGGGACTCAGGCATTAAGACTGTTGGTTTTGGTGGACAGAAAAAGTCCCCTTCTGTTCATTTATAAGCTGTTTGAGACTTTGAAAAGCCAGCCCGTGGCTCTGTCCCGGGGCCAAGCCTCGTAGCTGTTCTGGAACAGCCTACAGCATCCGCTGAAACCCGTGCCTGTGTTGAACTGCATCCAGCGCTGTCAGCACACACCACAGCTCGCTGGCATTGAGGACTTGCAGTGGGCACGTGGGCCTGGCAGGACGATCCCTGTATGCTTCCTGAGCTGGAGTGATTTAAGCCTCCTGGCATGCGGCCCACTGCATCACGTGGCTGTGAAACACACAGATACGCCGGTGTGCCTGCAGCTGCAGAGAAAGAAGAGGCTGCTGCAGCCAGCTGCTGGAGATTAGCACCCGTTCCTAACTACACGTGTAGTTAGTGCCTAATCCTGACCTGTCAGTAAGGTCTGGGCTAACGTGCACATATTTAACAGCTGGGATTTCTGAGCCAGAAAATCTGAAGCCTGGATCACTCTGACTATAACCTGGCTAAGGAGTAATGCCACGCGATGCCGTGCCACGTAGTCTGTGGGGCAGCAGCAGTCTTTGCTTATCATATGGAATGAGCTGCTCAGTGTAGGCAGGTGCATTGCAGCCAGACACAGCTTCAGACCCACGGACTATGAATTTTTCCATCCTTGTGGGATGTTTTCAGGACAAACATTGGTGCTGATAGGATCAAGAGGAAAAAATGCAGTGTGAATGATTATAAAGCCGTGCATGGGTTGGAGGTGGGAGCTGGTATCTGTTCTGGTGACTTCAGAGCTTATTAGCAATGACAAGTGTGCTGGCCACTGGATGGCATCATTGGTACAGGTTTCCTGTGACAGATTGTGCCTTTCACAATTACCATCACTAAAATACTTGAAAATATGTCTTCCTTTTTTAGCTAAACTAGCCAAAAATGTGTAATTTTCAAGACCAAGAAGCGTACAGAACAGGGACATTGGTTAGTTTCTATAGACACGTGACTCCCTGTGCCCTCTTGTGGACGTTTTACCATCTTCATCCTTCTTTAGAAAGCCCAGAGGCAGGAGAAGAAATGTCGGCTGTGCCTTATAAACCAGCTCACCAGCTTTACTAAAACGGCCACAAGTCTTTGGAGGCGATCCCTGCATCCACCTGCCAGGCACTCAGACCTAAGGATTAGGAGACACTTGAACGCCAGGCGAAGTTTTACGTGTTATGCTTAATTCCCTGTTGAATGTCAATGAAAAAAAAAGGACCTAAAAGGAACATTTTGTGAAGGTGTTCCTTGCTCTATTAAACAAGAACTGTTGTGGTAGAGTCCCCGTTGCTCTCATCCCTTTACCTAACTGACATGCTTGCTGCTTAATCCTGTCTTATATGGGTTCCAACCTCTGATCATCTGGAAAAGTGGGATTTGGTTAAGACCTCATATTGCCTGTTTTATATGCTTGATAACTCGAAGGTATGTGTATGAGGGATCTGAGGAAGCAAATGGTACAAATGATTTTGGTTCATCCCTTGGACAAAAATTAATTCTCCCTTTTCTAAGTAGGTTTGTGATTTGGAAATCCTTATGAATCTTTGGCTACATGACAATAGAAACTGTGAAAAAAAGTCTCCTTTCTTATCTCACAATGTCTAGAGAGGATAGTTTTCTGAATGAGAGGATATGCTGAAAACAAGGTATTTGTAAAGAGATCAGAAAGCCTTCAAGTTAGTACAGAGGATTGCTCTCATTCCTGTGGGAATACAGGGATCTTTGTGTGGCATCTTGTATCAGACTGTAATAAAACAAGGGGTGTAAGACTTGCCTGTGGGGAAGAAAACCTCCATTAGAGAACATGGAAGCAACCTGCCATGTTCACATAGTCTGCTTGGGGAAAAAAGGATTTTAAACTGAATGGCACAGAGACGCATAATGTCTCTGTCAGCATCTTCACTAAAGATGTCAGGATGTGATCTCTGGCCCTTTAGAGATGTGGGGACTGTGGCAGTTCCAAGAAGCAGAATCCCCCTGCATGCATGAAGTAGCAATTTCAGTTCAGACAACACCTGGCTCCTCCAGCAGCATTTCCCTATTATACAGGCTGCTAAACAATTCACCATCCTTCCAAAATGAAAGGAAGATGCTGACAGCACAGTCAAGTTAATCCCATAACGGGATTTAGTCATGAGGAGGTGCAGAGGTGGCACCAGTGCCTAACTAACACTGCAGTGGCCGGATCCCAGAAGGAGCATCCAAGCTTTTAGCTTCCCCCTGCTCTGCCAGATACTTCAAGAGCAGTGCTAATGGCTTGGCCAGATGCAGTATGCTTGGCAAAGAGCCACTTTGTGCCTTCCACCTCCAGCACCCCAATTGTATGTTGTCCAAGTAGGCGGAAAATAAATGCCCATCACGGACAAACCATTTGCTGGAATTGGAGGGCAGAGTGGCTTATTACTCACATCAGCCAGGCAGAGTTGAGTTATGGACGACTGCTGAAGCAATTGTGTAATAGAAATAATGGGACCAATAAACACAAATCAATAGGCACAATCATTCAGCAACACCTAACACCCGCTGCTCCCCTCTGAAGTGGGACTTAACATCCATCACAGCAGACAAGGGCAGAATGGATGGATACGCTCGCAACTCAGACAGTTCTCTTCTGCTGAGCTGCCCAAGATTGCCCTGGGAAATTGCCTTACAATGAAGCATCTCAGAGGCCAGGGTCCAAAGGGAAAACTCAAAAAAGCCAGAATTCTGCGAAGTCAAGATGCCCCATTTTAATGTCATCCTGGAGGACACACGTCCGCTGAAGCAAACCAGCATGGCCCCACACTGCTCAAGGGCAGCGTATGCTTCTGTCCAGAAAACGTTGCTACCTCTGTCAAGCAGTAAGAACAAAAAACCAAACAAAAGAGTTCCGCCTGCCATCTGCTTTTTCTGCTTTATCTTCTGAGTTTTACAACACTATGTCGGCTTGTGAGAGTCTTTGCAGGATAGCACTTCCTCCCTGGCTTCCTTGAGAAGATAGTAGGTGTGAAGGGAGAGTAGGGAGTAAGTTCAAGCTTTGGATTCCTGACTATCTTCACTAAGTAGTTATTAGGTCATTGCCTGCGTGGTACGCCTGCTGTCAGAGCAGGCTACCCATAGCCGGGCACAGGAGTTGTGCCTAGAAGTGCTGTTCAGCAGCTAAGCTAGGAATTAGTTCTTTTTCCATCCAGCAGCAATAAGCACAGCCTGAGGTGACAGTGAAGACTGTGAGATCTTCCTCCCTTTTGGGGCTGGAGCCACCCAGGCTTTGACTGTGGCAGGCTCTCCTGCCTCTGGTACAGGCCAAGGCCTTGTCATGTTCAGAGCAGCAGTCTTCTTCCACGGCCCCATAAACCCTGATCTCTTTTCTCCCCCTGCCAGCACTTATTCAGAGCAGTTTGCAATAGGGATCCAACCCTGCGCTTTCCCACAGTGGCTAAGATCCTCATAATTTCTGTGGCATGCAAATGCAAGAAGTTGTCTCTTCTGTTGCCTCATCCTTCACCTTTCAGCGTATCTTAACCATGCCTCAAACCCCTTTCAGGACCGTGTCCTTCCAAAGAGCCTGGAGGTGTAAATGTCAACTGTTCGTCACATGCAGTAGCTGAACTGCCAAACCATTTGTTAAGCTGTATTTTAAACTGCAGAAGGTAAACCCAAGTTCTTGGTTGATTTTGTGAAGTGCCATAAAAAAACCCAGTGGGTTTCTCAAACCTGCAATGCCTGCGGCACCATGGTTAGCAGGAGTAAAAACGGCATAGGTTTGCAGTGTCTCTTGTTTATTTGGAGGAGAGGTAGTGACCTCATCAGTGACTACCTACAGAAACAGTGATGCTAAGTATGGCTTAAATATAAACAGATGCAAAGCACTTGGAGCCACCATCCTGCCCCCTGCCTCCATTTCTTCCCTACTCCACATCTACATGCACATGGGAGAAGATGGTCCGTAGCAACTCTGACTGCAGCTTTTGCCCTCCATACTGTCAACTCCAGAGGAGCAGAACGCTGGGAATGCTTGCCACTCCTTTCTTCCCCATGGCAAGCATGGCATGGGCACCACTACTCTAACCAACTGTTAAGTAAAAGCTTGTTTCTCTTTGGCATTAATATTTCAAATAGTCTGCAGGAAAATTGCCTTTCTGTGAAGAGCAGGTATCAGAAAAACCTTAAATCTTTGAGGAAGAAAAGCCCCAGGCTAATGGCTAAGACAGGCAGGGCTGGAGGTATTCACTCCCCATCCTTTCATAAGCAGCTGTGTGCTTCTCTGAATCTTGAGGTCCTGACACACTGTGGGGTGAAGTGTGAGTAATTCTCCATAAACATGCTTTTGCTGTAAATGTGCTTGAGAAAAGCAAATTGATTTGACAATACTGGGGACAGGAGGCCAGTCTTGAAGGCTGGGTAAGGTTTGTCTACAAACAGCAGGGCTGTCTGCCCCTTCCCCCTGTTATTCTACAGGGAATGGGTGTGTTTCCCCATGTAGGCCTTCCAGGGAGTGGGCTGGCCAGCAGGTCCAATGGACTACAAAACTATGTCCATAAGTAGCTCTGGGAGCATGCTTGTTTCCATGGCTTGGAGGTTGGAGCCAACCTCAGTAACTGGGAAGAAAAAGTGCAACAAGCAATGCTGCTGAAGCACGTGGGCTGGAGAGTTCATTCCCTGCCTCCTCAGGCTGCAAGGAGAGAGCAAAGCTGTGTCCTTTGTGCCTAAGGGATTGTTGTCCAACCAAGGCGCTGATAGGTGTCATCATAACCCTGCGTGGTGCTTCTTGTTGGGTATTCACCCAGCTCAGCTAGTGCTGGGTTTACATCCAGGGGGAGGCCTGTCACAGGCGTTGCCCCCCAGGGGTCTGACTTGAGATAAGTACCCTCTAACATCTTTATCAATGACACAGGCAGTGGGATCAAGCGTAACCTCATCAAGTTTGCTGATGACACCAAGCTGAGTGGCGTTGTTGATACAACAGTAGGAAGAGATGCCATCCAGAGATACCTGGACAGGCTTGAGGAGTGGAAACACATGAATCTAATGAGTTCCAACAAGGCTGAGTGCAAGGTGTTGCACTTTGGCTCATGACAACCACAGGTATGTGTACAGACTGGGAGAAAAACTCATTGAGAGCAGCCCTGTGGAGGACCTGGGGCTTTGAAAAGCTGGACAGCACAAGAAAGATGTGGAGCTGCTGGAGAGGGTCTAGAGGAGGATGAGCAGGGGGCTGGAGCACCACTCCTGAAGAAAGGCAGAGGGAGATGTTCAGCCTCAGCAAGAAAAAGCTATGGGGAAATGATTAGATTATGTTAGGAAGAAACATTGCACTCAGAGTGGTGAGGTGCTGCCCATAGAAGCTGTGGTGCCCCATCCCTGGAGGCGCTCAAGGCCAGGTTGGATGGGGCCCTGGGCAGCCTGAGCTGGTCAGAAGCAGCCCTGCTCACGGCAGGGGTTGGGGCTGGGTGGGTTTTGAGGCCCTTTGCAGCCCAAACCCTTCTGTGATTCGATGAAATGAGAGCTGCCAGAGTGATAACGTTTCCCTGCCGCCACCACCAGATGATGCTCCTGAGCAAGCTATCAGAAGATCCGAAGGCTGCGTTTGTACGAACACACATACCTGCAGGCTGACTAATGGCATTATGGAGATAAAATGGCTTGAAAACCCATTCTTATTAATCATACAGGTATTTCTTAGACATCATCACTGCTAGTGCCTCTCTGGAATTACTGAGCTGAGCTCTTGCCGAGGTACTGCCAAAAAGGTGATTCCTTCCATGCAGCTGAAGATCCGCAGCCACCAGTGCAGAGGGGATGCAGCACCCCCCCACACACACAGCAGAATGCTCCTCTCCGTGCACCCCTGCCTTAGGAGAAATGGCATGGGGGACTGAAAGCTGCTGTTTCTTAATAGTGTTGGCTGATCTAGTGAAAACGTTTGACAACTTCCCAATACCGAACCAAACGTCCTTTTCCTACAAATACCAGATCTGTGGGATTAGGCAATGCTTTCATCAATTGCAATGGCACTTCAAGTGTTTCTTGGCTTCTTTCTGTTTTCTTGACCTCCCTGCTGTCTGCTTTCATGATGTCCCCGTGATGTCTTTCATCGAGCAAAAGCCAGCCATGAAGGGCTGGGACCAAACCCTGCTGGTTTTGGATGGCCACAAGGGCAAATGTCCCCTCTAGGATTTATCTAAGGACAGTAGATGACTGCCTGTGACCTAAATCAGGGCCGAGGCCAGTTCTCTAGCACTAATGTAATGCCACAGATTTTGCTTAGGTTTACACGTGTGGGTTAAGCTAATCCAATGAGAAAGAACTATTTTCAGTGATGGTCCTTTTTTATTACCCCCCCCCCCCCCTCATATAAGCTTTTCAGTAATGCATCCTTTATCCAGAAATTAGCAATGACATTGAAAGAAACCCTTTAATACCATCAAATGACAACAAATCCCGGATTGGAAACCAGAGCTATTACCTTCCCAATACATTTACTTACGGCATAAGCAATCATACCCCAGGGAAAACTTCGGCTCTGCCATTAGCCAAAGTACTCTGATGTTACAGATCGCTTCCCTTGCAACTGGAGGTGAGCACAGATAATAGCATTATTCAAAGAGAGGCTAAGGTGGGCAGTAATTCATCAAGCGCACCTCAGCTTTTACATAATCCTAAAGGTATGAACTGCAAGGTTGTGTTTGCTTTCTTTTTTCCTTCCTTTTCTGCGTGAGCTACTCCTGGGTGCCCCGTGTATCATTTGTGCCAATAGCAATGACAATTTTGCAGCTCAGCCATTCATAAAGCCAGACAGAATCTTCATAAGAGGATCCCTTATTTGTGTTGAATTATCTGAAAACAAAGTTTCCCCGTGTTGGACAAATGGCTTATAGCAAGGAGAGTTTTCTTTTCCGTCCCTCATTCTGAATCCTTTTAAATTTTTCAGGAGGAAAGCGAACTTTTTGTGCACACAATTACTGCGAGCCAAAAATAACAACCTTTAAATTAGCAGGGAGTAGGTGGAGGGGTACACATAGCACACCAGCTTGCCATAACAGTCTGGATATATAAATGAAGAGATAGGACTTGACATGCAGAATAACTAGAGCTGTCAGATGACTAATGGGTTTCACTCACTACAGACCGAGGCCATGGAAAAGTTGCTAATGAAGTGGGATTACTTAAAAATATGCCTCCATTAGCTAACACGAGTCCCAGCCACACAGCCAGGTCTGCGGAGATGCAGCTGTCTGCCCACACCCGCCTTGCCAAGGGGATTTCAGCCTCTGGCCCGTATCCCGCACGGTGCCAGTGTCGGCAGAGCAGAGCAGTGTGTGGGGTCCAGGAGCTGGTCCAGTGGGAGCAGCCCCTGCCTCCCTTAGACGCCTGAAGCTGTCTGTGCTGTGTCTGATGGCAAACATCTCCAACAAGCCAATCCCTCCAGCCCGCCTTGTGCCAGCCTCCTGGGCAGCTGCTGGAAGACTCAGCAGCACTGAAGCAGGACCACGCTGGTATCTGCAATGGTGTGACAGGCTGCCCAAAGGAGGCTGTGGATGCCCCATCCCTGGAGGCATTCAAGGCCAGGCTGGATGCAGCTCTGGGCAGCCTGATCTGCTGGTTGGCAACTCTGCACAGTGCAGGGGGGTTGAAACTGGATGGTGGTCCTTTGCAACCCAGGCCATTCTGTGATTCTATGAATCTATGACATGACAGCATTGCTCTGGCAGACCTGATTGGTTTACTGTCATGTGCCCAGTAGGACACAGAGACAAGGGTTGGAGCTCATGGTGTGCGAGGTGTCACAGAAGGTGTGACATCTCCAGCCTTGAAGTTGGAGGCAGATCCCTGCACGACCTACCTGATACTGAAATTAGGTTTGCTCACTTTCCTGAGTTACAATCCCAACTGCGCCACCTGTGCTCCGTGAAGTAACAGAGTTCTTCTGCCACTCTGCCAGGCTCAGCCCTCCTGAAAACGCCTCCACTTCCCTCTTTATTCTCTCCCTCTGGCTCATTTTGAGGCAGCCCTCTCTGAACTGCTTTGTTTGCCGCGTGGGGTGGCACCCACAACCTCGCTGGGCAACCAACGCCTGTTCCAGCGTCCCCCCCCCAAAATCCTCCTGGGGTTGGTGAGGCCCCGCCGCGCGCCTCATGGGCCGGGGCTGGAGCCGTGGGCCGGGCCGGGAGCGCGGAGCCGCTTTTGTGGCGGGCGGGCGGGCGGCGCGTGGCCTCGCGGTTGCCGCCCGCCCCCCGGGGAAGCGGCCCCTCCCCTCCCACCTGGGCGCCGCGTGGGCCATTGTCACACAACATTCCAACTCCGAACGCCCCGCTGCTCGCCGCCGCCGCCTCCCATTGGCTCGTTCGGCTCGGATTGACCGGCCGAAGGACCAATGGCCGCCGGTCTCCAAGGCGCCCGCTGGCGCCGCCCCTCGCAGCGCTGGCAGTAACAATATGGCAGCGGCGCCTATTGGTGGCGGCGCGCTCTGAGCGGAGGGCGCCCGGCGGCGGCGGGCAGCGGCTCCCGGGGCGGGCGGCGGCAGCGGCGGTGCCGAGTCCGGGCAGGTGAGTGCGGGCGGGTTGCGCCCTCGCCCCGGGGCACGGCGCCGCGCCGCGCTCTCGGCCTGGCGGCTGAGAGCCCCCCGCCGCCTACAGCGCTGGGGGGCCCGGGCGGGCCGCGCTTCCGCACCATCAGCGGTGGGCGAGCGGGTGGGCGCCCGGTCGAGGCCCCGCTTTTGTTCTCGGTTCGTCCCGGTTGTGCCGTCCTCGAGTATCGCGGCTCCCAGGTGTCGCCCCGCCGCCGGGCTGCCCGCGTGCGCGGCGCTAACGGACGCACGGAGCGGTGCGGGATGTGTCGGGGTGAACGGGAGCGGGAGACGCGGGGCCGCGTTTGGGGGGGAGTCGGCGGAGAGCGGGCGGCCGTGCCGCACCGCGCTCGGGTGCGCGTGGGTATGAATGAGGAGCAGCCGCCAGGCGTGAGGTGATGGTGGCTCATCGGGCGCCCCATCCGCGGTCAGAGCATCTCCTCCTCTCCCCGCGCCGTCAAACGGCTTCTGTCAGTTTCAGCGACGTCTCCGCGCGGCGGGATAAATGACGGGACAAGGGCGTGCGGGGCACCTTCTCCCCGGCAGCCCCCGTCGGGCACCGCGGGTCACGCTGAGCCCCGCGGGACGGTCCCGGGGGGTGCGGGTGACCTTGGGGAGCGCCGCGGCTTTCGTTCAGCTTTCGCATCGGCTCTCCTCTTAGACCTCGAGCTCTTCGGCTGGGGCCGCTCCGTGCGCGGGCTGCGGGAAGAGCCGCTGTACGGCTTCGGGATGGAAGGGACCTCAGCCACGGTGCCCGTTGTTGGCTTTGCGCGTGTGCTGGGGCGGCCGTGGCACGCTGCGATGCCTGCTGCAACGGGTAACACGCGGCTCAAGAGGGACACGGAAAGCTCCGTCCCACTCGGTGTCCCGTGCTCTTGGTACGGCGTGATGCGGAAAGGAAACGTTTAAAGAGGGGGTTCTCCCCAATGAGCACTTAATTGGTAACCTCTTTGTCACCGTGTTCTTGCTTTAATGACCCGGTCATATTTTGGAGCCTCTAAACAAACACAGTACTCGTTGCCTTTCAGGGTAATTGGCTTTGAGTGCTGTCCCTTCATAAACCGAAGCAAGGCTGCCTGCCATTTGCCTTAAAAGAAACAAGACGTGCTGCTGTTCTTAATGGCCCTTTTGGCCAGGTTTGTGCGAGTCCAACTCAGCATCTCCCTGGCGATGGACCTGGCCTTGCTTGGGAGAGTGTGGACCTCAATGGAGGGGGTTGTGTGGTCATTCCATGGCTGGGAACGTTGGGAAGACCTTGTGATGTATAGTTGGATGGGAGCGTTGGTGCAGTACAGTCCCCACCGGGGTACCAACAGAACCTGTTAGACACCGGTGCTGTGTGCGCCTCGTACAAAGTTCTCAAGCTGTAGTGAGCGGTGTGGTATAAATAGAAACGCAAGAGATTTTAGCCACAGAATTCAAAGTTATGGTTTCCACAGCAACCGGCACTCAGGCCGTTGTCTACGTATGCAATATTTTCCTTATTTATTTATTTATTTCCCCCCCTTTTGAGCCCCTGGCATTCCCATCTCCTTCATCTGATGGGTCACGGTCCGGATGGTAGGTCCGTGGTGACCATTAGGATGTAATGCTTGCTCTTAAGTCTTTGTCACCCGAGCGTCGTGGTGTTGCTGACGTGTTTTCGTTTATAGCCAGGGGGTTGATGTATAGACGTGGTTGTGTCCAAGTTACAGTTTCCAGAGCAACCGAAGGTTTACATCGTGGAAGGCTGTTGTCTAAAACATGAAGCGTCGTATTAAATTCTCCCTTCTTAAATTCTGTATTTGTAAGCTACTGTCAGAAACGCAGCTGGGCTTATCTGAGAATACATGTAAAAACCTTAAATGACCAAGCAGATCTTCCTCAGATGTGTACTTCTGCGGTGAGAATGGGAGATCTCAGCCCCTGAAGTAGTAATTACCCTTAGAGTTACAGCGTAAGGCACTTTAGTTAAGGGGGAAACAAAAAAGGTGGAATGGAAGTACTATCTCATCTGTATCTACAACCGGAGCTAATGACAAAAGTGCGGTTGGGCAAGGAGTAAAAGGGCTGATGTAGGCTGAAAGCAAACATGAAATGAAGGGTTGTTATGGCTGGAGAACTGCTCCTGCGAGTGCCGGGGGCCTGGGATCCCCCCGTGTCTGGGAGCAGTTGGGCAGACTGCGGTGCCGGAGGCTGTTTAATATATTTATTATCTCTTTGGCTGCTGCTTCATGTGAAACTGGGTCTCTCTTGCAGTTTCACAGATGGTTTTGCTCTGAGCAGTAATGCCAAAGACCTTCAGCGTCAAAACAGGTCACTTTCCCATTATAACTCAATTTGAGCCCGGCGTTACTTTCAGAAGAAGTTGATGCATCTGCACTGTGGGTTTTCTCCTTGCTCTGTGAAGAATTTTCTAAGTAATGGGAATGTTGTTCCCTTAGAAATTGCTCTACTGGATAGTGGGGATTGGTTTGTGCAGTGATGCCGTAAAATGGTTTGCAGGTTGCCTGGGAATCTGAGACGGGAGGCTTTAAGTGTTGGCTTGCTCAAAAAGGAATTGCAACCAGAAGGTCTCCAGGGTCTCCCTTTCTATTACTGTTAGTAACCTTCCAGCCTAATGTTTTTCTTTATTTACTTTATGTATATAAACATATAGATGAATGTTCCATTGATGCTGCCGCCTGTAATAGCGTTGTCAGCAGCCTATGGCTTTTGCTTAATAAAATGGAGGAACGATTCTTCTCTTGCGAGATGGTTTTTAAATGAAACTTAAGCCCGAACCTTTGTGGTCTTTGGTGCGCTGCCCAGAGTATAGAAACAAAATGATTGGAACGGCAGCTGCTGAGTGCTCCAAGTAAATTGAAATACCTGGAACTTCTTACAAAGGTGGGGAGTTTGTTTTCTCTGTAGTCAGCCCAGCCTTTGTGATATTGCACAGGGAAGGATTTTGGATGGCGTGCAGAGGAGCAGGCTGTCCTCTGTAGTTATATCCTACCTCCGTGGCAAGCAGTGCTGCGTGGGAAAGCAGAGTGCTGACAACACAGCAGGAGAAGAGCTAGAGTTGTTGCTGGAGTAAACACTCCAATTTGCTTGCACGCTCGGAAGCTACCAGTGCATGCCATGCTATCAGCTTAATTGGCTAAGCCTTGCTTAATAAAGGTGCTGGGCTTCTGCATTGTGAAGGAGCATCTATCTTGGCAACAGTGCATGTAGTTTTATTTTTCTCCAGTGCACAATATAAACACACCTTTTTGTTGACCTTCTCCATTAATTTTGGTGGCTAAAGCCAAGTCTTCAAAGCAACTGGGCATCTGCAAGCTGGCACAAAATCCCCAATCCATTAACATTACAGCAGGCTTGTGTTAAGAACTTCTTGTCTGAGAGATGCAGGCACTGGAGGGATGAGACTGTGTGCCTGAGGGCTGACCTGGTTAGATGTTAGGGGCGAATTCTCTCCTCAGAGGGCGGTGAGGCGCTGGCACAGCTGCCCATAGAAGCTGTGGTGCCCCATCCCTGGAGGAGCTCAAGGCCAGGTTGGATGGAGCCCTGGGCAGCCTGAGCTGGTGGGGAGCAGCCCTGCCCATGGCAGGGGTTGGGGTGGGTGGGCTCTGAGGTCCCTTCCAACCCAAACCATTCTATGATCTGATTCTTTGGCTGCAAAAAGTGGCACAGAGGAGGAGAAAGGCAAGATGGAAGAAGAAAGGCAAGGGGTTACGTCTGCAGATAAATGATGAGGAGAGATGATGGCCTGTTCCAGCGTGTGGGATGTCGCACGCTCTCATGTAAGCCTAGTAAGCTTTTCTGAAAACAACTGTTTAGCCTTAAGGTTGGGAAACATAACAGCAATCTTCTGTATTTTGAGTTTTGCAGTCCACGCTGCAGCAATATGCATATTTGGAACATGTTGTGTTTAAAAGATGGCTTGAGAAACATTTGGCCACAGTTGCCTTCTGCATCAGAGAACTGTATGGCTTCGCATTATTCAGCATGTCTTCATGTTGAATCATTTTTTCCCTTTCACGTGCTTTGTTCCTAAGATTAGAAACAGCTTTTTTTTTCCCTCGTGGATAAATCATTTAAACACCTGAACTGATCACACGCATGCATCTGAGCTCAGAACAGTCACGAATCTCTCTGTTTTCTTTTTTTCCTTATTCAGAGACTGACTTTTCTGAAGAAGATGCAAAGCACCTGAAAATAGCTTCATCACGGAAGCATCAAGCATCACTGTAACATGATTGCTATCGCGTCATGGATGCTGGCAGTGTACTTCCGCCTCCCTGTAAGCCACGTCTCATGAGGCAGTCAGGGGCTTATTGATGGCTGCTTTGCACGGATAAAGGGTGTGCATTTCTGAAGGGCAAGGCTGTCTTTCCCTTCGCAGAATGATGGCAGGGAGGGTTTGGGGTATGCCCCGATGGCTGCCCCATTCCCCTTTCATTGGTGGGGGCAGATTTGCCCCCTATCGATGTGGAGGGCAGAGGGGCTGCAGCAGCGTTTCCTGCTTTCTGGGAAAAGGCTCTTTTCATTTCAGAACATGTTTTCAAAAAGGAGCTGCTCTTTTGCTCTCCCCAGGTAAAGCAACACGTGCTCCATGGCCTGCCTGGGAGAGCTGCAACCCAGCTGCCGAAGGAAAGGAGGCTTTTTCCCCAATGCTGGACCCTGTCTCATCCCGCACCCCCATCAGTCTGTGCTCTGCTGTTTCATCTCAGCCTGGCTGACGCTAGCACTGTGGGATGGCTGGAGCTTCCTCTCCCTTTGTTGTAGAAGTACTCTTAGGAACTACCTTTGTAGAGCAACTGCATATCTCTAGGCTAAAGCTGAACCGCAGCTGGAAAACATCGCTCACTGAAAACATCTGAAGATTGAAGACCTCATGCCAGAAAGCTGTGGCCTAGTGCTTTGTCCATGACGTGCTGCTTTATCAGTGTTAGTCAGCCAGAACATGAATACCTTGATCTTCTTTATCGCATCCCTCTTTACACATAGAGGAAAAACAGGGAGAAAATGTGCGATGCTGTTAGAAGAGATCCGCTGTGAGTTTTGACTTTCTTTTTGCAGTATTTTGTACAGCAGCCCGCCTGGACCCTCTGGATTTGCAATCATGTCAACCCTGCGTCTGGCTCTCCACCCTCTGACGAGCGATGTGCTGCCAGGCATCGGGCTTTCGGCACATGTGAGCAGTTCCTGCTCGGGGTGCAGGTCCTGCTTGGCTGTCAGGCCCATCCATTACAGCAGCAGCATCTTTGTTGTTTGGAATGACTTCTTGCCTTAATCCATCACTCTTGGTTCCCTTTCTTCTTCCAAAGCAAATTGTGTGCCTGCTGTTACCTGCTGCCTCAGTGTGGGGTGGGCGCAGTCCCTTAGTGATCCCATGCAGCGGGGCTGTCCCTCCATACACCAGGCCAGCAGCTCATGAGATGGTTGCATTAGCTCCTCGAGTGGCTTTGTTTTGTGCTTATCAACAACGTATGGCAAAGCCTTTGGAATACTGCACACTGAGTTTCTGGAGAGTGTTGGTGCTCTTTGAAAATGTTATTTTAAAGCCTTAATTCACGCCCTGTCTGTTTTTATCTACATCTACATAACTCATGTGAGGTCTCTATGCCTTGCTTGTTCCTTCACTGTGGACCTGCCCTGGTGTTTGGGTAGCACAGCTGGCTGACACAATTTCAGAGCCAGTTTTAGAACCGGTATCCACTAACAAACAAAATCAGCCTCCCCTCAAAAAAAAAAGCCCCAAAGCCTCAAACCACTGGTATGACTGGCTCTAATTTATTTTTCCCTTTGTGTTACATACCTTTGCCATAGTACTGTTAAAGGGGGAGGTGGGAGCTGGCTTCTGATGGGAAGGATTTGGGATCTGCTGTGCAGCAATGTGGAGCGCTGTCAGTGACCAGGCTGTGTGACAGAGAGCAAAAACAGGTTAAGCATCTTCCCATAGTGACTCGGATTCCCTGAACTATTAGGCAAGATAAGCGAGAGGGGCAAAAAATAAAGCACAAAACCATACAGAAAAGTGAACTGCTAGAGAAGTATTTTGAGGTGAGGCTGTTGCTGGGAGAGGGGGGATGCTGAAGTGCGATGTATGGGCTGTGGGAAGGAAAACATTTCTTTGGTGTGTGATGGTGAGAAAACCTGTTGCGCTCCTACGGCAGAGGATGGCAAAATGAGCTTCTGTTTACTCTATGCTCCCTGCATGGTGAGCGTTCAAATTGCACATGTACGTGTGCTAAGTGTACGTGTTGCATTAATGGAAAACTGCACCTAAATCCTAGCAGACTTGTTGCTAGCAAAATACGTTTCCACACTTGGCTGTTGTTGTCTCCTGGGAAAGTCATACGAGTCGGATTAATTTAATGGCAGGACTGCTAGTTAATGAAGTCAGTGGGATCGGGATTTCGCCTCGTGATTCAGAAAACTTAGTTTGTTCTGTTGCTTTAGGCCGTGCAGTTGTAAAGACGTGATTGCTTCATGCTCTCATTTTGCAAAGGGTAGTGACTGAGGAAACCTGAGCTGACACAGTTACCTGCCAAAATAATTAAGTGCAGTGCTAAATGAGTATAAAAAGACAGGACAAGTGAGTTGCTTTGTACAAATACCCTTCTTTTCTTTTTTCTTTGAGGCTTGCTTAGATATGTAGTTCTGTCAAAAAGGGGAGCATTTAGTATGAATGGTTCTGCTGCTTAATATCAGCTGGGAAGAACCTGCTGAGGGTTGGCGTGGGAACGTATGCAATCTCGAGATAAACTGATTGCATTTCATCTTTTCTGTGTGTAGCCTTCCCTCATACTGCCAATGGGAGTTCAATAACTAATGAACAGAACGTTTCATTAAGCGTGCATGAAGCCCAGAATAGTTAAGAACTGCCTCTTTGGGACGCCCTTTCTATATTAGCTCCTCACTTGGGGTGTGCATTCTTGTTGTCTGTTCTTGTTTGCTTGCTTTTAAAGATGCCAGTGAAGATGGTAGGACTGTTGCATCCATTCTCATATTTCCCTTTGGAGAGCACTTGCTACGGTAAGACCGTTCTTTATGTATTTTGCCTTTGGTAGCAATTACTGTTGCTTGCAGTTGTGGCTTCCAGTTTGGAACAAAGCTGTTTTGTGTGTCTAGTGAGTAATAATTGTTGATAAAGTTGGGGACCTCTCACTGTGGCTAGGATGCGAATTATACCAATTGCTACCGAGCTCAAATTATAGGTTTGTAATTTTTGCTTCAGGGCTTGTCACGCTGGAATATTCTCCCCCCTGTTAATAAACTAAGAAAGAAATCAGTGTTAAAGGTCTTTCTCAGACCTATTATGTGAGACATAGAGCTGAAGCGTCTCGAATACTGCCTAGATTCCCATCTTTACTGCTGTCTGCTGGGGTAGGCTGGGGTTTGCACCAGCAAGCTGAGCCCACAGTGTTAAATAGCTTTGGTGGATGGGGCCTTGGCAGTGAGTCCTTCTTCCTCGTACCTTTAAATAAGGTAATTGATGCTACCCGAGAATTTTTCAGTTTATTTTTCTTGCTTAAATTTTCATGAGGAGGAGGGCATGAGAATAGATGTCTTGTTAACAAACGTCCAGGAATGCTGCTTGCCCAGGAATGATTAGGAGATTAAGTCATGGATTAATTGCAGTTATTCATCTGGAACCCTCCTGATGTGTGTAGACACAAGGCACTCATCCTTTCTGAAAGGCGACTGTGAGAGTAGGGATGTGTTGTGTTGTGCTACAGAGAATCGTCTGCTGGCAATTCACACTGCCATCCATGCTTCGCAATGAAAACAGTTCAGCTTTCAACTCGTATTTCATGGCTGCTGGTGGCAAGAGTTGCAGTCACGCACTCTGTAGAGAACCAGATGAGACGGGTGTTAATAGAGTCACAGAATGGTTTGGGATGGAAGGGAGCTCAAAGATCCAACCCCTGCTGGTGGCTGCCCCCCACCAGCTCAGCTGCCCAGGGCTCCATCCAACCTGGCCTTGGGGCGCCTCCAGTGATGGGGCACCACAGCTATGGGCAGCTGTGCCAGCACCTCACCGCCCTCTCAGTGAAAAATTTCATCCATCATTTAAGCTAAATCTTTCCTCTTTTAGCTTAGAGTCATTCTCCTTTTCCCATTGTTATCAGACCATATAGAAAGTCCATCTCCCTCCCGAATATAAGCTCTGTTAAGTACTGGAAGGCCACAGTTAGGTCTCCCTGGAGCCTTCTCCAGGCTGAACAAGCCCAGTGCTTTGCTTTGCCCCTGCTAATGGTGGTGGTAGCTGAAGGTTTCTGGTCAGTCCGTGGCCCTGACCAGGCTAGCCAGTAGCTAGCCAAGATGAGCCTTGCTCAGGTGCTGTCTGGCTGCCTCCATCCATCTCCAGCATAGCCACAGTTGAAGGAAGAGAGAATTGTGGATTCAGCACAAGAGAAGTTTTACCTCAGTGCTACTTTGGGCTTCAGTGTTTCAACCCATTGCACAAATAGAGGTGTTTTCCTTAAACAGCTGCAGCTGCTTTGTAGTAGTTTGTGGTTGGGACATGTGATGCATTTTTAGGATTCCTGGGAGATATTTTTTGTGGTTTTTTTATTTTTTTTTCCCCTTTCTTTTTTTAGTGTATTATGGTGATGCTTAGAAATTCATATGGGGTTTCTGGTGGCTTGCCATACAAGCAGAAAGGCAGGAGCCTTGTGCTGAATAGTGTGGTGTAAGGGATTTCATGTCCTTGTGAAGTGCGTTCCAGGGCACAGGAGACTGCATCCTCCAATGCAGCGGTACCCAAGTGCTGATTCCCCTCTTACTTAATTTCTGATGGGCTGCACCGCTTTTTGTGATGACTGCATGCAGTTCTCTCCAGAGAATGTGAACTTGAAATCTGGCAGCTCGCTGTTACACATCATACGTACGTACAGGTATAGGTTATATGCAGGGCTCATGCTGGGCTGAGAAAAGGCCTGGGGAGAGAAAAGCAGACTGCATCGCTGACCGTGTCCACATTGTGGGTGTAGCTTTTTTGCGCCTTGGGACAGGGGTGAATTAATTTCCATGTTAAAGGCCCCGTGTAGCTGCAGAGGGCTGAGCACAGCTTTCTGCAGGCAGCTGTCGGGGCATGTGATTGTGAGGCACTTGGACTCGGTAGATGCATTGCTCACTTCAGCTTGCTCAGGCCGTCTGTGGTTAACACGAGCATTTCTGGGTGCTCCAAGCTTATGGGAAGGAGGAAAAAGAATCACTAAATGTTTATGGAGTGTTATGACTTCAAAGATACGCTGACTGGTGGTTCCCCGAGGGAACTCAGTATCTTTTCTATTGCTGTTCACTGGAAGGCTGTAACTAGGCCTGGTGCGGGGAGGCAGAGGGAGATGCCTGTTTGGATGTACCTCTGAGGCTGTATGAGGAGGGGGTGTATACCTGATGTAGCCCCTTGAGGGGCCTGGGTGGTCAGAGTTATGCTGGTGCTGGGCCCTTATGGTTCATTTCTGGGTTTAGACCTTTTTCCTTGTCTGTTTGTCCTTAACAATAAATTAATAAAATACAAAACACATCTCTGCTCTTTGTATTTTAATGCTGATAAATGCCCTTATCTCTTCTTAGTCTGGGAAGAGAACGGCTGGGGGCTCCTCCTGCGTTACCCACAGGTCTGTATGGGGCTGGTGTACCAGATAAGTGCAGACCACTGCTGGATGGAAAAGCAGGTCATAAAATCTTAGAATCACAGAATGGCTGCAGTTGGAAGGGACCTCAGAGATCATCTCATTCCAAACCCCTGCTACGGACAGGACTGCCACCCAGCAGATCAGGCACTAGGTTGAGCTGCCCAGTGCCCCATCCAGTCTGTCCTTAGCGAGTGCTCTTCTTGCTGCTGGGCGCCTGAAACACTGGTGAGGCGAGCTTGTGCATTTGCTTATTCACTGTTGAGCAGCCAGGTTTCTGCTGCCATTCTGGCCCTGGCCCTTCTAGTTCATTTTCTTAATCTGGACTGTTAGCTCAGACATGAAATATGGGCTTGTCTGGATAATATCTTCCTTCTCTTTGTCTAGGATTGTTCCATTCAAATGGAGCAGTCCTACAAGTTTAATGACTTTCATTTTTTTTTTTTTTTTTGTCAGCATTTTGCCTGTTGCTTGTTTTGCCCTGAAGTGGGAGCAGCTGAAAAGATGACTGCACCTTGTTATTAAAAACAAAGCTGTCAGCTTGGTGCAGCTGTAGAAGCAAGTTCCTAACTTCTGCAGAGCACCCAAATCTCCTTGAAATGTGGGATGATAAGGAAGCGACTGTGTTTCAGGTGGCTCTGTTCCCCATCTTGTGCTGCTGGAAGGGCTTGGGTCTCACCCAGCTTGTTGTGTTTCACCTTGGAGTGGGAGGAAAGAAACAACAGCGGTGACACTGGGGTGCCATACCATAAACAGAAAAGATCTTTATTTCTAGAATGATCTGTGCAGAGGCTGGCAATGGTAGCAAGAACACAGTTTTGCTGCTTGTTGAGGTCCCTCGGGATCCACGGCAGCTGAAATCCTCACCAAATTCCCTGTGGAAAGTGAGGACACCCCGATGGGAATCGTCATGTGCAGTGGGAATGGCCATGCTCCAAGTGCCTCTGGAGAGCTGCCTGCTGCAAACGCTTAAGGTCTGCAGAGTCAGTGAGCAGACAAGCTGCGGTCTGCAAGGAGGTCACTTTTGTGATGGATGCAAGAGAGAAGAGCTCATGCATGCTGCTTCCTGGCAAGCACATGAGGGAGTGAGGAGCAAAGTAATGCAAATGGTCCTGGGTTAGGGATTCTTCTGCTTGAGGTTGTAGACCCAAAGAGCAGTAAGAGCAGCACCTCCCTGGTGCTGTGGTATTTGCACACGCATACAGACTACCGCAGGAGAGAGGGACCTATTGATTCTGCTATCTTCTGGGCCACATTATCTTGTGTTTTGGAGCTGGAAAGCCTCTTGCTGTGTATCAGTTCCTCTCTCATTTGGGAAGGGCTCGTCAAAGTGTTTTCTCAGCATCCAGCTGCAGGCACAGGGAGTCTGTCAGCATTCTTGCTGGGTGGGTGTCTTCTGGAGGCATCCGCATTATGCGACCCTGTTTATACATGGAGCCAATTCTCAGCTGCAGGGATGCTGAATAGACCTGCAGCTGCTGAGAGCGTGTCCTGGGCTGGCACGAGAGGGAGAAACGATGGATGTGACGAGGATACAACACAGTGTCTGTGACAGTCTCCCATTAAGGCTGGTGGCTGTCTTATTCAAAGCATACGTACCTTCTCTCAAGCAGAAGCTATCTTGTGTACTTTTCAACAAAGCACTAAGAATTGTGAAGCATTTTTGAAAGTTACCTAGGAATGGTTGCTGTGTTGGAAATCGGATTGTTTCTTTTTCCAGAACTAGCATGTTTGTTATCTGATCTGTGATGCTGAGCATCGCTTTCCACATCACTCAGTTGTTTTCTTGCTCTCTGCTGTTGGTTCTGCCTTGGTGTTGGAACTGCTTCCTTTTGAGAGCTGTGCCAAAAATTGCTTTGAGCTGAAACTGCAGTAGGAGAGGACTGGGTCTGCAGTCTGTAGGAGTTAGCGAGAGAAGTCTGGTAGCTTAATTGTGAAGAGTGAGGTTGGTGAGCCTGAGCTGCGTGGAGGAGATGAGGCAGCTGTTTGTGGCACAGGCAGAACACCGTGCCTGGCAGAGCCTGCATTCTGCTTGTTCTCGTGTGTGGCTGCCATTATCATCACTTTAATAAATGTGGGTGAGCCAAAATGTTTATGCCATCAAAGTGTCCGATGCAAATGCACAGTCTCCTCTTGACGCACGCTTCCTTCCTTCCCCTGAGTACTTTAAAGCTGCCTTGAGATGGTGGGAGGAATTACATGTGAAACAGCCTTTATCTTTCAAGAGAAGGTGCCTGAACCTGTTTTTACTTTGGGGCAGATAGTCTGCCTTCTCCTTTTATCCCGTGAAAGACCAGCTTTTCTTCTTTCTGTTTGCAGGATGCTTTGGGCTTTCCCTTTGCTTGGTGGTGTCACAAGCCATGCAAAATAGGAAGACGCCGTAAGTGTCGCAAAGGAGAGGGATGCATGTGGGTTGTTGGTTTATTTGTTTTTTCCATTCTCTCCAATTGACCGTGGCAAGTAAATAAATCTCAGATCTGTAGCAGTATCTGCCCGCTAAATGCCTGCCTGTCTTGTTTTAGCAGGAGGTGCTCCCTTCCCTCCTGACTGCACCCCATTTGTTAATTGCTTTGCTTCCAGGGATTCCTGGTGCTCCTTCCCTTCCCTCTCAACCTTTGGATCCTCATTTAAGTAGACTCAGTTTTCTCCCTTCTCCTGCCAAGTGCTGAAAGCTAAGTGCCACAGGAATCACCTCTCTTTCTTGAGACATTGAAACTGACTGCATTTCTGAAAGAATTGGGAAGTGCCAGGATTTGCTCTGTTTCCCAGAGCTAATGGAGCATATTTCTTGTATGCACTATAACATATTTCAAGACTGGCTTGATTTCTGTTGTGACTTGGTATATGCGACTAGTATATTGAGATGGAAGGTCTGGCTGTGCCCATAGACCTTAATGCTTTGCTGGGGACACACTGTTCCTTGCCAGTTTAAGCTGCAGGCTGAAGTCATGGTGTGCAGTGCCATAAAACAAGCCCTGGCTCCCATGTGAGCAGGCGGGACAGGAGATATCAGTGGAGTTCCACCCACTGGCCAGCAAACCTTAAATCTCATCTTTCAAGTTAGATGCAGCGGCATCCCTCATCAGAAGGTAGTTTCCTTTAATATTCTTTCCTTAGCAGAGCAGTTCTGCCTTTCTAAGCTTTTTAAGCTATTGAATCAGTTTCTCTTTCGTTAACCTGTGCCGATGTTTTCTGTATCTGAG
The DNA here is from genome assembly GCF_039878825.1 of Excalfactoria chinensis. Classification (NCBI taxonomy): domain Eukaryota; kingdom Metazoa; phylum Chordata; class Aves; order Galliformes; family Phasianidae; genus Excalfactoria; species Excalfactoria chinensis. The sequence continues at coordinate 99,214,731 of NC_092825.1, read as the reverse complement.
ATACTCAGATACTTGCTGTTAAAATGTTGGGTCTCCCGTTCCTGTTTCATTTACAGCCATGGTGCAGTGCAGGGGCATTGCTGAGGAGGCTTTGTGCAGAAGTAGCCTCTGCTGTAGACAAGTCATTGAAATGCAAAAGGGAAGATTTTGGTGTAACTTTTTAAAGAGTAAGGTAAAGCTTTCAGAAATCTGTAAGAGAATTCGGACTCCGGTACCTTTCCATCCACCTGCACAGCTGAAGCTGCAGTGGCATCAGAGTGGTGTTCAGGTCCTGGGTTTCTTGCTTTAAATTCCTCCAAGGCTTGTTCTGCTGTTTGGGTCTGTTTTCATCTCGTTACCAGAGGCTGCTGCCACTTTAGGCTGTTTGTGCTCAGGTTGTAATACCCGCTTGCACTCCAAAGGCCTGAAGTAAACCTGCTGCTGCTTTGGTCAAGTAGCTTCTTTGGCTGTTTTTGGAGCTGAATGTAGAGTGGCACGCTCTCCGTGCTTGTTTGTGTTAGAGCGGGGTCAGGCTTGTGGCCTGAGGGCCCCACGTGGTTAAGAGCTGTGCACAAAGTAGCCCCTCCATCATATTTAACACACACAAGTATTAGTGACAGCTGATACCTGTGATGTTTCTGTTCCAGGTCAGTGCCTGGAAAGCCAAGTGCAGCCTTTGCCTGGCCTGCAGCCCTCGTGGGGTTGTACGGCCCCATTGCTGGGGTGTTGCTATTCCAGACAGCCTCTTGTGGTGCTCAGGGCCTCGTCCACAGCAGGAATGGGTTTTGTTTTTCCTGCCATTTGTTGGCAACGCATCTGGTGGTCGCACCACTTCTGTGGATGTAGTCTTGGAAAGAGGCCGTTGAGCGTTCTTAAAGCAGCTAATTAAGTATGAATTTAAGCTTATCTGTATGAAGCTCGCCAGCCTCGCCGTAATAGGATTGTTTGGGCTCGCTTTAATTGTGCTGCTCTAAGTCCCGTGTGTGCTGTAATGAAAGCTAGTGCTCAGGAGGGAGCATGGCCGGGGCTTGTTCTTGCAGCCCTAGCTGGTCTGAATGGCTCCGCACTGTGGATGACCCCCATCAGGAGCGATGAGAATAGTCCTTAATGAATATTTACATCCGGAGTTACTCATGCACAGAGTGTTTCTTTTCATTTATTTATTTCATTCAGTGTTAGGAGCAGAAGGGTTGGACGCTCGGAAGAGCAGGGGAAGCCCTGAATGAAGGCCGCTCGCGTGCATTCATCACAATGGCCTTAAGTAAATGGTATGCGGTTGTGGGATGAGTTTATTTATTTTCTCTCTGGGACTTCTCCTTCATTCAGGATGTTTCCTTTTAGCAAAGAATTGATGGATTTTACGTGGCCTCCAAGGAATTATTTTAAGCAGCAGGTTGCTCTTTCCTTTTTCCCTTTAGAAGAAGTTTGCGCAGAAATAGCGGGACACATCTTTGGCGTGCGTTCTTGCTGTTGCTCAGTTTTGCATCTCGGTTGTGGCTTTATGGATCTGCTGTTTCCCTGCCTTCCTAGGCAGCAGCAGTTCCCTACTGAAGCAAGGCAGATGATGGAGAACTGCAGCAGCGTGCAGTGCTCGTGGCGAGAGCTGACCTTCTCTACACTGCCAGGCCTTTGTAGGGCTGGAGAGATGTCCTCCTAGCTTTCAGATTTCCAAGTAATGAGATCAATACAGTTTCCAGGTCAGAAGGAAAGGAGGCCTTGTGTGACAGAAGAAACTTCCAGCTTTGTCACTGGGAGGAGAAGCCACCTGGTGCTGTGTCTGGCATCACTGAAAATGTGAGTTTGAGCTGGGCTAGGCACCAGGCTTGAGAACAGGAAGCAGCTGTGCAGTGGAGGCTCACATAGGCAGAAAGCATGCTGGTGTTGGGTTGGTTGCTGACCAAGGTGGGGGGCATCTCCATGGGAGGGAAGCCAGTGTCAGCTGCCTCGTGGGTCTTATGGCTATCCCAAAGCACAGTCATAAATTAGAGGGGGAAAAATTGTAAGCTCCACATATTCTACTGCTGAACACTTTACTGTGATAGTATTTGACTTTAATGGCTTAGTTTAAGCCTTGGCTTCTGAGTTCCTTTTAAATCACGTGTATTGCTGGAACTGGTTTGCAATATTTATAGAGTTTTGCCACTGAATTCACTGTGTGAGGGAGGGAGTCCCTTTCTTTTTCCACCGTGGATGAATTGCTGTGATATTGGTTCTCCTTTTTGCGGAAGAAGGCTTGCTTCAAAAGGCTAAAAATATAAATTATCTGATCTTGTACTTGAGTGGGTAATACTGCTTAAAAATTAATGAAATAAAATAGCCTGGATGATGATTTCTCTTCTGATGTGAAGTTTTACATTTTCTTTTGCTTCTTAATTGCCCATGGAGCTTTCTTCTTAGCTCTCCCTGTATCTGTCTGATTTTTTTCCTTGTCTCTTTCCTTCCCCTTCCCTTGGATCCCGGTGCTCGTAGTTGGGTTGGCAGTGTGCTCTGCCAGTGTGGGCATTGGTCTCAGTGATCCGACTCGTCTAGTTGCTGACGTGTTTGATACGGCTCCACAAGTTTGATGTTTGTTCCAATAGCCCCAGGCACCCCGGGATGCTTCAGCTGCATGGAAACAAAGCTGAAGTAAAAAGTTTTTATACTCAGAGATGGCTTTCTACACGGGAACAGCCATATCCAGCCTCTTTGGCTGCAATGGCACAAGCAGCTGTGCTGCCTCACTGGGATGGGCACAGGACCAAAAGCCACACAAGGAGCATCCCAGTAGCAGCCCAGGGACCTCATAGCTCCTTCTGGGAGTGTGCAGTACCCAGCACTGGGCCTCCCTGCTCTTCTTTCATGCACAGGCAGAGGTTTCTCCCCAGGCAGCAGTGAGGATGGGGCAGGAATGGATTTTACTCTGCTACAGTGTTTTATCACACTGTCACAGTGTTTATTTCCCGTGGGCAAAAGCAAATGATAAATACCTTTCAGACTGCAAAAAAGCATTAATTGCCTTCGCATGTTCTTCTCCATGACTGGGCTCTGTTTGAAAAGCCCCTCTCTGGTGTTTTCCATTGCCTGTGTTTGTTTGTGGATGAGGTCAGAATTATATAATTAAAAGAAACACGTTTTCCAGCAAAATGATTTCCCTTAAATAAGTAATGTCTGCAGCGGTGTGAAAATATGTAATTAGTATTTTTCTTGAGTTCTTGTTCTTCTTCGAAGCATTTTTATACGCTGTGCCTAATTGGGAATTTCCAGTGTCATTCTGTGTAATTGTTTTGTGGTCATTGCCTGCTCTGGTTTGGGAATGCTCATTAGAGGACAAGCGCTTGATCCCCAGCTGAGGAGTGGCACTTATGGAGCCTTATGTGCTCTGTGTTATATTTGTTGAAGGTGGTTTGCAGGACGTGGCTTTACTTTTTGCATCCCATTGCTGACAAAAGCGACGCTGATAAAGAAATTGCCTTTTTCAAGCCTGTTGTACTCGAGTGCTTCTTGTACACACTACTTAGCAACAGTAGGTTGCTTGGGTTTTGGCTTTCTGATTTTGAAGGCAGTTTTGCTGTGAACCATTTCCTTCTGGGGGCCCGTATTCAACACTCGATGCTCCTGCTTGGATGGCAGCGCTATTGCATCACCCAGACTAGGCAGAGGGCTCACCGGGTCTCTGAGCGAGCAGGAGCTCATGTGGATGGGATTAACTGGTATTAAGAGAAACAACAAATGTGCAAACAAAATCTGGGTGTTCTTCCTGCCACTCGTTTCCTGCACATCCCAAAGGCTTATGCTGGGTCATGGCAAGCTGGAGGGCTGCAAGGCTGGTCCGTGAGTGTCTGTGCTTGGCAGTATCCTATCAGGTCTTTGGGTTTATGTGGTAAGAGTGGAGGATGTGTGGTGTTTTACCAATGTGGAGTTGTATTTAAATTTATTTAGTGGCTGTGACTCTTGGGGTCTTCAACAGTAGAAATGTTTGCAAGCAAGAATACCAGACTTTTTGGAAGGTCTTTTTGCTTTCATCATTGTTGCAATGGGGTACACCTTGCATATGTGTCCATGGCTCAGGCAAGCCCAAAGGTTGGAAACCCATGCCTTATGGTGTATGCTTCAGTTTCTTTTCACTCTTAGAACTGGAGAATCATAGACTGTCCCAAGTTGGAAGGGACCCACAAGGATCACTAAGTCCAACTCAGGGCTCCACAGAGCACCACCCAAAAATCAGACTGTATATCGGAGGGCATTGTCCAGACATCTCTTGAACTCCATCAGCTTGGGGCTGTGGCCGTTGTCCTGGGCAGCCTGTTCCACTTACCTCTTCACTTTATGGCATCAATCTGAGCCACCTCACAAACAAAATCACACTGTTCAGTCCAGTGGTACAGATCTAAGCTCCTTTGGAAACTACACTGAAACATCAGTCACCATTCTGTTGAGATTTGGGCATCTGCTTAACTCTTACGCTCACGGTGCGTAAATATAGACTGTACGTAAATATGTGATGCATGTTCTTTGGTCTGTGTGAGACCTGAGCTATCAGATGCAGTATGGAACAACTCCAATTGAAATGGAAAAAGTGGCTGTGTTTTCATTATATGTAATAGATATGTTAGAGGAAACAAACCACAGGTTTAAAAACTCGAATATTCCAAAATAGTCCAGTTTTTTGGCCCTCACTTGTATACCTCTGTGTGTGTATCTGCAGGCATTTTGGAAGTGCTCCTTCTGAGCTGTGTTTATGGAACAGCTACCCACTGGGGGCCTGCAGAGCTGAAGCACAGGCTCTGACAGCCTGCAAGATGTGGGTCCTTAGCTGAGGTTGTGCATCCTTAGTATGTCAGTGGCAGAAGGGGACTTACCAGTTGGTTGGATTCGCCAAGACGGTGGGTTCACAGCACAGCAACGGGTGCCTGAGGAGGAGAGACCAGACGGAGTGGTTCTTCTTGTTCCTGCTATCCACATTCCCCATCTTCTCAGCGCCTGCTTTCTCAGCAGCCAGCACACTGTGCTGTTACCTAGCTCCATGGTTTTGCCTTGCCAAGGGAAGAGCTGATCCCAAGGGGCTTAGTGAGGAGCCTCTTGCTGTGTGTCGTGCCAGTGTGGACAATGGCAGCCTTCAGCCAGATGTGAGGGTGCCTGGGGGTGAGGACACAGCACTAAAACTTTCCTGTAGTTCACATGTAATTATACTTGGCCGTGCAGAATCAAAGGGGTTTCATGTTTTAACCTTGTCTTCATCACAGCCATTGCCCTTCCTGCAATCTGGCTGCCTGGCTGGGTAGTGGTGTCCTCGGACACGTCTGTTTGCCAACCTCTTTGTATAACTGTATGCTTCCACGCTTCCTAGCACGGTGTCAGCCTGAATATCCTTTTGCAACCAAGCAAAACACTAGGTTAGTATAAGGGAGGAAAGATCCTTTTGCTCTTGTAGGTTTTGCTGCTATCTGCATCAATGGGCTGTCAAGGATGGGAAGAAGTTGTTTTTGAATCTGTCATCATTCTCGTTGCTCGTTCCGATGCTGCTTTGCCATCGGAACAAAAAGCAAAATAGCTTTCTAGAATGTTTCCCTTCTGAATTGATGAGGCAGTGCTCGTTGCTGTAGGACGTGTTACAGCGGGACTGGATTCTGCGATGGCATTGATGTGCAGCTTGCTCAGCCCTGCTCCCTGCCTCACTCTCAGTCCCTCCAGTGAATTGCACCTTGTGTTCAGCACAGGGCCATCTGCTTCCCTGTATGTTCTCTCTTTTGCTGCATCCTGATTTGAATGGAAAGGTGAGTCTCCATGCATATTGACAAGGAGCAGTTCTTTTGTGTTTATATCGGCCTGTTTTCCAGCTGAGGAGCCAAGTGAGAAAGAAATGCTGGGTTTCCTGCAGGTGTGCTTGTATTGGCAGGTCAGGGAGATTATTGGACACAGCTGAGGGCACTTGAGTTTGGGGATTAGCTTGGCACCTGAGATGGGAAGGTTTCCTGTGGCTGCGTCTGAGCAGCTTGTCAGCGATGCTGAAATTTATGCTGTGACCTAAAGCTGCTGTGAGATAAATCCCCCAACAGTTCCTCTCAATTTGTGCAGAGAGCTGTCGCTATTCTCTGTTTTTCTGCTCTGTCTCATTTTATATCGTAAATGATAATTTAAATTCCACATTTGCAGACCTCAATTATGAATAAAAATAATTTGTATGAATTTTATAGCCAAAGTGTGATGGATTAATGGCCCTCTGGATGCATGGATCTACTTCACCTGAGGACGCTGAGCACAAAAGCAGCTGTATCAGCTCTCCACACTGTTCCACGTGTGTTCCTGTGCCACGGCGCTGAAGGGGGATGAGGAACATAGAATCATTAAGACTGGAGAAGACCACTAAGATGGTTCAGCCCAACCACCAGCCCACCCCCACCATGCCCACTGCCCACGTCCCTCAGTGCCACATCCACACGGCTCTTGAACACCTCCAGGGACGGTGACTGCACCACCTCCCTGTGCAGCCTGTGCCACTGCAGCACTGCTCTTACTGAGAAGAAATTGTTCAAAACAACCAACCTGAACCTCCCCTGGTGCAACTTGAGGCCATTCCCTTTCTTTTATCGCTGTTACCTGGGAGAAGAGGCCAGCCCCCACCTCACCACAGTCTCCTCTCAGGTGGCTGTAGAGAGCAATGAGGTCTCCTCTGAGCCTTCTTTTCTCCAGGCTGAGCAACCTGAGCTCCCTCAGCTGCTCCCCCTCAGACCTGTGCTCCAGAACCCTCACAGCTCCATTGCCTTTCTCTGGACATGTTCCAAAGGCGTGTCTTTCTTACATTGAGGGGTCCAAAACTTAGCACAGCACTCAAGGTGTGGCCTGACCAGTGCCGAATGCAGAGGGATGATCGCCTTGCTGCTCCTGCTGGCTGCACTGTTTCTGATATAAGCCAAGATGTCTTAGGCCTTCCCTGTTACACTGCTAGGTGCCTGTCCCCTGGCACCCTGGGGAGGTGTCACCGTCTGCATACACTTACCTGTCTGTGTGCGGTGGGCATGAGAGGGAAGAGAAGGAAGTGCTGGTCTTAAGCAGCAGTGCCTGCTTAGTGCCTGCTTGCATGGGCTCATGGGGCAGGGGAGCAACACAGCACAGTCCCAGTGCACAGGCAGAGTATGGAGCCAAAGACAGGTTTTGTACTTGAGGACCAAAAGGGGTTTGTTTTCTTTTCCTAGAAGCTGTGCTCGCAAAAGTGAACAGCGAGCAGTCCGGCTCCCAGCAGTTTCATTTGGCAAGTTTTCCTACCCGATCATCTCTAGCTCTCGCTCTGCAGAACTGGTGGAAGCGCTGTTTTTTTTTAATCCCATCCGCTTTGTTGGAGTCACTAGTTCTGCATTCCTGGCTTGTCACCTCTCCTGCTCTGCGGGTGCTTATCTCACACTGGGCGGTGGCGGGTCTTGGGATGCGGCGTGGCATTGTGCAAGGTCTGTCTGTCTGGAGGGCAGATTGCCATAAACCGGCTTCAGTATTTTTCATGAAACAATCCTCTACTTCAGGGGTCAGCTGGAGGTGATGGTGTCGTGTTGCCTGGAATGACGGACGAGGCAGTGACAATCTGTAAGCAGCATAACTTAGTTGAGTGTCACTGAGCGGGATAAATGGTTCACTCAGACCCAACACTAGCAGGGAAGGGAGGCTGGGTTAAGGCTATAAGCCCTTTATAGCAAACCACCAGAAACAGTCTGAACAGAAGTGGTCAAATTGCTTTTGGGGCCCCTGGCTTTATGTGACTTCTTCACGCTTGGTCATTTCCCAGCTAATAATATTACTGTAATTCCTTCACGAGGTTATGTAGAAAGCACCTCGAGTACTGTGTCCAGTTTTGGGCCCCTCACTGCAAGAAAGACATCAAGGCCCTGGAACGTGTTCAGAGGAGGACAACAAAGCTGGTGAGGGGTCTGGAGCACAGGCTGTATGAGGAGAGGCTAAAGGAGCTGGGATTGTTCAGCCTGGAGAAGAGGAGACTCAGGGGGGACCTTATTGCTTTCTGTAACTACCTGAAGGGAGGTTGTGGTGAGATGGGGGTTGGCTTCTCTCGTGTAACTCATGACACGACTAGAGGGAATGGCTTCAAGCTGCACCAGGGGAGGTTCAGGCTGGACGTTAGGAAGTGCTACTTAGCTGAAAGAGTGGTCAGGCACTGGAATGGGCTGCCCAAGGAGGTGGTGGAGTTACCGACCCTGGAGGTGTTCAAGGAACATTTGGATGTTGTGTTGAGGAACATGGTTTAGTGAGGGCTATTGGTGATGGGTGAGTGGTTGGACTGGGTGATCCTGTGGGTCTTTACCAACCTTGGTGGTTCTATGATTTGCAAAGCTGAGCGTGCAGGTAGTGTATGATGCTCAGGAGGGTGACACAACTTCCCCATCGGTCCTGCCACCCCAGGGCCACCCAGCAGTGAGGGATGCTGGCTCAGGACACCCACATCCTTCCTGCCCCCTGGTGATGTTGTGTGTCCAGCTGGAGCCCTGCTGGTTGGGTGCTTTGCTCTGTTTTACCCCTCTGGCCTCTGCTGGTGGTTTTTGTGCCTGCTCACACTGCTGCTTGTTGCGTTAGGCTGGCCTTACAGTTTAAATAAAGGCCATAATTGCATCAATGTATAGAATGGGCGCAGTTCTGAAGGCAGGATACGTTCAGCTGCTTTAGCCTTCACTCTGGCACGTAGCCACAGCCTCGGTCAGATGCTTTATGAACCTAATCATAAAGGTCTAATTTACACTAGTAGGTTTTATTAAAAAAAAAAAAAAAGAAAAAGGAAAAAAAGGAAAGGTCAGGTGGCGGGCAGCAGAAAAAGCAGAACTTCGGCGCTTTCCTGTCTGCATATTCCTCCCTAATCCTGAAACTTTTCCAGTTCCTTGACAATTAGCGTGGCTGTTCACTCGTTCTTCTGTTTAAATCTGGAGTGTTTTTGTGTCTGATTTCTACAGGATGAAACCCAAGTTTCTGTAAGTGTACTTACCACAGTGGCTGTTAATGAGATGATGAAAATACCACAATGAGGAGGCCATAATTCTCTGAGATGACATAGTACAGTGGCTCTTTTTTTGAAGTGTTTTACAAAAATGGGGAAAAGGAAAAGTAGACCTGTGACTTTTGGCTTTCTAGTACATAAGGGAGCTTATAAGCAAAAAAGGGACTGACTTTTAACATGGCCTGATGGTGATATGACAAGGGGGAATGGCTTTAAAATAAAAGAGAGGAAATTTAGGTTAGATGTTGGAAGGAAATCCTTTCCCCAGAGGGCGGTGAGGCGCTGGCACAGCTGCCAGAGAAGCTGTGGTGCCCCGTCCCTGGAGGCACTCAAGGCCAGGTTGGATGGGGCCCTGGGCAGCCTGAGCTGGTGGGGGGCAGCCCTGCCCATGGCAGGAGTTTGAGTGGGTGGGCTTTGAGCTCCCTTCCATCCCAAACCATTCTGTGACTGTGAAGTGCTGGATTCTCCATCCTCACATGGCCACCCCCTTCCCACCAGAGCTCACGTGCTAGGACAAAACCCCTGAGCAGAGATCCCTGCAAGCTCTGGGGAGAGTGCTTGGCAGCAACACATTTGTACAAAACTGTATCTGATTATTTCTGCCCTCTGCTTGATTGATTCTACCTGATTATTTCTCATCATATTCTACAGAAAGCTCTGGCACTTCTGGCTGGGAGAGTAATTATGTTCCCATCAGCTTCCTAAGAACAGTGTGTTTTCGCCTAATAAAACTCTGTTTCTAAAATCTCCTGCCTGCATGGTGCTGCTGGTATCCTGGATATCCTCTGTGAGTTGCAGGCTCAGTTTGGATTGCATTCTTTTGGGCTTGCCATAACCTGGGGGCTAGTAGACCAGGAAAATGGCTCTGGGTTCAAGTGGGTTGCAATTACTGTGGCTTCAAGAAATGTTGCTCCTCACCTCCGACTTCTCATGCTGGGGACAGGTGGTGTGTGCAGGAACTCGTTCAAAGCAAGAGGCAATTAAGTGTGTAAGGGGCTGCAGTGGTATAGGGGCTTCTTTAAGGGCTTTTGATTCACAGCAAAGTGGTGTTGGATGCTATTATGTCAATTACGTTTTAGGTCAAGGCATCAGTTGAGTCTCCCTTGATCCCAGATCTGTCGCAGCAGTCTCGGTACTCACTTTGTTGACTTATGGCCATTTCTAAACTAGCTTTAAAAAGTATCTGGAACAAAAATGGGTTGCTTAGCAACATACTCCAGCCTGGGACTGCCTAAGAATGGGTCAGTGATTAACAGTTATGTACAATCAAGGTTAAAAATGCAGAGCAGACTACAGCACTGTGCTCCGGCAACTGACATAGTTCAACATTACGATGCTTGGATTTATGGTGGTGATGAGTAAATTTACACTACTTGTTATCCTGACCTCACCAACGAGATGACTCAAGACTTCAATTTTGTGAAATTGAACCGAAGTCTCCTTTCTTTGCCAGTGTATTACAAGAGAAGGATTAGATGGTCATCAGCTGAGTAACACTGGCGTCACATATATTTCACGTGCAGTTCTTCCCAGGGCTCTGGGCCTTCCCTTGGCTGTACAGATTCCCATGTGGATGGAAATGGATCTGCATGAGGGAGTGGAAATTATGGAGGGTAGCTATAGAGCAGAAGTGTGGGGAGGGAAGAGAAGGCAGTTTTCTGGTTCTAGTCACCTTACTGCATGTTGAGATATTGTTCTTCCAGACAAGAAAGTGACAAATGCCACATAAGCCTGATGAATATATTTTTCTGAGCTTTATTTTGGCAACATGAACATTTTCTTAAGTCCTTGGTGGTGCTTTGCTTTCTGGAGAAAGATACCCTTGGCAGCCCTTTCTCCTTTCACAGAGTAGAGAAGGAGGTGACTTGACTGTGATTTCATTTACCTCAGTAAATGTCCCAGTACCTATCACTTCTGTAGGTACATTGAGTGAGAACACTGATCACTAAAGCAGCACTCTATCCCTTAGATGTTTTTATAACTCTGGCAATGAAATCAAGCTTGTTTTGCCAAGTCATTTGCTTTTATTATCTAATCAATTTCTAAGGGCTCTTGCATATTCGCTCTTTTCTGTTTGTTTAATTAACCCTTCTTTTTAGCCTTGTCCCACCCCAGTTGTTTAGCCAAACTTGGGAAATAAAAGATCAACTGAGAGTGCCTCTTCAGCAGCTCCCAAGAAGGGCTGACCATCTAATCCTTCTCTTTCCTGAAGGTAATTTGTACCCCCTGAGGACTCATCTTCCATCTCTCTCCAAAGCTGAAGGACTCATGGGCAAGAGGGCAGCTCTTTTCCTTCACTTCCTTGACTTTTTTCCTGCTTTTTCTCGACAGGCTCCTCCTGTCCTCGTGTTGTAGCATTGACTTGGAACATCTTCTGAATCTTGATGTCACTCTGAAGTCTACTAACAACAGCAAGGCTATGCCCAGTCTTGATAGTTTATATGAATTGATCTGCTCTTCCAGGGGGATCTTTCCTTCCTTCCTGGCTTCTTGATTAGCCTCTTCATTTCTGCCTTCTGCGGCTTTTCCTGGTCTTCCTTCCACCTCAGAGGCAGGAGGCTACATAGGGAGTGCTGCCTGGAGGTGGCCTACACATGGAGATTGGATTTATGCTCTGGAGCATGCAGAAATCTCACTGCCCACTGAGGCTGGCAGCAATCACCTCTCTTCCCTCCATGGGCAGCAGCAAGTTGCTTGGTTTTGCTTCATGGGAAGAGACAGGACTTTTAAACCAACAAAATCCAGCTTTATAGGAGAGAAACTGTCTGGAGAGAAACAACTGGCTGTTGTTGCAGCTGCCTGCCATGTCTGTAGTCTGTGGGTGCTGGGAATGGAAGATCTGCTGCTTTGTTACCTGTGCCTGTAGCATGGTTGAGAGCCAGTGTGAGCATTCTGCCTTTCCCTGCTTGCAGTGGGGAAGACCTGGGAGCAGTGGTGGTGGCAGAGAACCCCCGCACTGCTTTTAGCCTGCTGTGCCTAGACTGGAGAATCATTAAAGTTGGTAAAGACTTCTGAGGTCATCCGGTCCAATCACCAACCCATCACCACCATGCCCACTGAATCTTCCTCAGCCAGGAGGGAGGACAGGCTGAACATTGAATTATCTCTTATTTCCAGAGTGTTTCTGCACCTTGGAGAGTTCAGCAGGCCATTCTGTGTGCTGGTTTCCGACACTGGAAAAGCTGGAGGAGTGCTCGTGGTTACGTTCATGTTGCTTCTGGCTCTCATGGCGTTCGCTTTTGCAAAAATAAAATGGTTTTAATGTGCTTGGCATGTGAGCTTTGATTGGAAATGAATGCTGTCAGCTATATTAAAAAGACAATAAATTACATTGAAAACATGAGTTGGTTTCGAGGAACAGCACCAGAGCTATGCCGTAAATTGGGTAAGAGCCCAAATCATTCAACATGCCAACATTTGTCCCCCGTGCTCCATGTCCCACGCTTGGCAGTGCGGTGTTGTCAGTTGGTCTTTCCTTCTCGGGCTGCTGCCTCCCGCTGCTGTATGTGCTCATTAAAAGCAGTGGGCTTTGATGGGCAAGGGGGAGATGGGAAGTGTAGCAAGGAGTGAGTTCTGATGGATAGAGGTGGATGAAAGCTGGCCTGACACATTCCTGCATTCGAGATTTATAGTCTAATCGTTCTCTGCTTGCGCAGCAGGGGCTGAGCCAGCATGTCGTTATTTACATACAGGGAACATTAAACAGCCCCCTCACCCTTTAAACCGTATGCGAGCATAAAATCCAACAACCACTGCTGAGTAACGGGTAGCTGCAGAGGGTGAGGATAAAAATATAGCAGAAACAAACACCATGAGAAACAATTACTGCAAGAAGTAGTGTGGCATTGGTATGTTATTTGCCTGTGTCAAAGTGGAAGGGTGGCCCTGTAAACCTGTGTACCTTTCCTTGCTTCTGGTTAACACTAAGTGTCCTGCACGCGTGTGGGAGGTTTGCTTTGTCTCCTGTCCGTCTGCAGCAACATTTGTGATGCTATAAGGAGCTCGAGGAAGACATGGCATACTGGTCTCTTCATCTCCTTTAGGAATCAGTCCTGCAAGCACTAGGATTAATTTATCTGATGCTGAGGCTCGCCGCTTGTGGTTGCCTGAACTGTGATGGTGTCAGCCGTGCCAGTGTGGGCATCTCGGGTTTGGCATTGTTCCTGTGGATGCTTGGCAGCTCCTGTGGCTGTGGCCGGGCTGCTGCCTGCTCTCTTGTCCTTTTCCATTGCTTACGTTAAGTGTGCAGTAGAACCTGCAAATAATTTCCTAATATAGGATAAGCATCCCCTAATGAGACTATGCCGTGAAGCCATGCTTATCCCTCAGACAGGTTCTGGTGCCAGGTGTAGGTACTGTGGTCTCAGCATGTGAGTCAGATACAGCGGTGTAGCGGTAATTGAGAGAAGTATTCAGGTGTATGTTCAGCCACTGTTGCTTTGCTGCTGGAATCCTCTTGGTACTGATGGTGGCAGGCCCCAGCAGAGCAGCTCTTATCATAGAATCACGGAATGGTTTGGGTTGGAAGGGACCTCAGAGCCCACTCACCCCAAGCCCTGCCATGGGCAGGGCTGCCCCCCACCAGCTCAGGCTGCCCAGGGCCCCATCCAACCTGGCTTTGATTTTTGGGGTAAGAAAAGCTTGTTCTTATGGTACAGGGGGTTAAGAAACTGATTTTGTATCACAGACCTAAAACACCATTTCCTTTCTGTGGCGTTTAGCAAAGATGTCCTTGACGTCTCTCTCATCATTTTAACTCCAGGACTCCCAAGCTCTGAATGGAAGGCAATGAAGATGCGGATGGTGGGAGGCTTAAAACATTTTTGTTCTTAAATCCTCACTGTTTTTAAGTAGGATTTTAGAAATCAACTGTATTTTAATTTGGTTTGTCAAAGCATAATTACTGCAAATGAGGTAAGAAACTAATTTAAATATAGCAAGTGTAGTGGAGAATCCAATTTTCAGAAGTCAGTAGAAATATAATTGGAGTCATTAAGTGCTGACTTCAGTAATTAAGAGTCGGCTTTTGACGTTCCAGGCTTGTGTTGCTAATTGCCCATGAAGAGGATAGAAAAATATTTTGTTTCCTGCAAAATAGGTTGCTCTCTGTATGGGGCTTCAGCAGCTTTGTGTTTGGTTGGGTCAGGTGGGCAGGTTGGATGGGGCCCTGGGCAGCCTGAGCTGGTGGGGGGCAGCCCTGTGCATGGCAGGGGTTGGGGCTGCGTGGGCTTTGAGCTCCCTTCCAACCCAAACCATTCTGTGACTCTATGACAGTGCAGCCTCTACAGGTCTTCCCTTGTCCAGAGGATCCTAGGTGCTCTCAGACATCTTGCCACAGTGCTGGGTCTGGCCATGCTCAGCAATGGATTTGGTGGAGTTGCAAACAGCCATGACAGTGTTCCTGTCAGCACCTGAGATCTCTAGCTCCATGTTTTAGTTGCACTCACTTCTTTAGGTGTGTGAGAAGAGCACTTTGTGTAACCAGAAATCCCTTTTTGCAGTTGCGATGCCCTGCACAATCATTTCCCTTCATTCCCTGGGGGGGTATGACCTTAAAGCGGAAAGGGCAGGTTCTTGTGTTCACTTCTGTGCTCCAATAAGTGCATCCTCTGGAAAGCACCTTCTGGTTGTGCAATTGAGATGTGCACTGCAAGGGAGCCTTGCAGAGCTGCCCTGCAACCTGGCCACAGCCAGGCTGGCACCCAATCTCTGGGCATCCCTTCTTTGCCTCTCTGCAGCCAGCCAGCAGTTCAGCTGTGCTGTGAGCTGGGCTGCCTGCAGCTCACTCAGCTCCCCACGCATGGACACCCAGCTAAGCTTCCGCTCGCAGCAACAGATTAAGGGAATAATGAGGATACGCTTTGCTCTAGACATAATTTCTGCCCTGTTTTTGTTTTGGTTTTGGTTTTCTTCCCCATTTCCTTTTGTTTTATTTCTTTAGACAGCCTATGCTGCTGCCTAATTGGATTACTAGGTCGTTACCTATTGGCCACGGACCGTGCAGAATTGGGACCGGTCCCAGAGGCTTAGTGCTTTGGGGAGCTGCTGGAGGCTGGCAGCCTGCTGAGCTGACACGCTCCCATGGGACCTCAGCAGAAAAAATGGCATTTCCCACAGAACTGCATAATGGCCGCGCGGAGGAGCTGATCTGTGCCTCTGCTTCACCTGGCTCCTTAGCTCCGGGAGAGCTGGGGAGAAAGGCTTTGTTTCCAACTAGGGCTGGCTGTCGTCTGGAAAATACATCTTAATGTGAAGCCTTGAGTGCAGTTCAGGTGTTTGCGTATGGGAGATGAACAGCTCTTACTTAAAAAGTGCTTTGTATCTTAAACAAAACACCTCCTTGCAGTTTCCATGGTAAGCTCTCCTTCGTGATTGAATAACAGTCATAAATGGTTACATAAAACACAAGCGGAACGCCACACCGAAGCTGGAGGCTGCACGTGTCAGCTCTGTGTTTGCTCTTCCTACAGGGGAGAGCGCTGGCATCTCACGGCAAGCTAATTGGAGCTTCAGCTGCGTGCCTCTGGGTTGTCCACGAGCTTCCTTCTGCCCGTCCTAAGTAAGGAGAAGCAGCAGGAGGAACAGCCAGGGCCAGATGGGACTGCATGGAGGGAGAACCGGAGACTCTGCCTGCAAGGTGCCTCTGTGCAGGTGGTGATGCTGAACTCTCTGGAGCTGCCGTGTTCACCTAGAACTTGTTAAACCTGTGGAAAAGAAGATATCTTGCCAAGGTGAGTACAATTGCAGGTTGCCTACATACTGGCAGGCTGGACTGGAGGTGTGAGCATCGCGATGGGTGGCCCGTCACTGTGGCGTCTTTTTGTAGCCTGGTCCCATGCCTTGGGCTGACAGTGAGCTTACCCTCAGATAGAAGATTTAGGGCTTTTCCCATGGCTGTCACCAACCCTTGTGGTGCCTGTGATCTGATCAAGTGGTCCCCACTTCACTGTCGCTGCCATTGTGCCAAGGTCTTGGTGAGGGTGGGATGTAGGCAAGAGGTCTGTAGGCTTGGGGTCAATACATAAGCCCCTACCCCTACTCTGCAGGGAAAGGAAGACTAGGGAAGGCAGGGGAAGAGCATAGACAGCATTATTACTGTCCATCCCTGGCCTCCTGCTGCTCTTCTGGCCCAGCAGTGGCTGTTGTGGTGTGGAGGGGGCTTCAAGGCTGACTGGGGGCTCTAGGGGGCATCACCGTGTCAACTCCCAGCTTGGAAGTGTGTCAACCTCACTTGTTTCTTGTGCCATACAGAGGATGGTGTGTGGCTTCTCAGGGATGCTCCTGGCCCCGGACATGTCCCAAATAAGAGGGACCGTGCTTTCTCATTTTTAAATCTCTCTTTTCTGCTTTTCCCTGGGGCTTTTGTTAACTGTGATGCTGTTAATGCAAAATGAAGGCATGGAAATTTCATATTGTAGCAGTTAATCTGCCCTCCCTAATATTTTCCAGTTGTAAATTGCCAGTGCTAACAGGTACGTGCTGTTGCAACCGAGCAGCTGATCCTGCCAGGAGGCAGTGGCTGTTGTGTTTGGTTGTTACCGCCTCTTGGGAAGCTGTAACACTCCCTGCCCAAGCACAGCACTGTGATTAGTTTAACAGGGAGTTTCCAATTATTAGTTAGATGTATTTTTGCTAGATTTATTTTATGAGAAAAGGTGTTAGATGGTCACAGGACAGCCGTTGCAAAGTTCCAGGCTTTGGCTGGCTCTCTACAACACGTGAGAGTTGCTGTTCCCATCTGCCCCCCATTTGCTGGCTGTAGCCATCGGGAGTGTTTGGATTAAAATGTTTTGGGGAGGGAGAATAAAGGAGAAGCTAAGCGCATTTCCTACCCTAGATTTTAGGAGTCACTTAAGGGAGTACGCGCGGATGAGCAAGGGCAGGGGCGAATTGCAAACTGCACTTACTGCACTCGTCTGGGGATTTTAACCCCGTAGTTTGTGTCGTGAAAGCTGTGCTTTTCTTAAGAAAGAGCAATAAAAGCCAACAAGCTTAAAGACCCAGATTAATTTAGAAACTGCAGCGGGGGAGGTGAGCTGGAGGCAGAAGCGCGGTGACTCTGGCTGACCTCTCCATCAACTCCTCCAAACAGCGGGAGCTGCCTGAGCCGTGGTGGGACCGCAGTGTCCCCAGGATGCTGTGGCTCTGCACTGTGCTGCTGCGGTGCTTCTGAAGGAGCGGTGCCAGGATCTGTCCTGAAAACGCCAAGCGGTGCTTTTGTGCAACTTGAAGAAGTTGGCTGGCTGCTGTACGCGCTCTCTGACGCGACTCAGTGGCTGTTATGAAGGATTTAATTATCCTGATGACCCACAGTAACAGAAGGAACAGGCCTGTTCTTGCCGAGCCACCGTAGTGTGCATGGTTATTCCATTTCCCTCTTTCCTTTTCCTCTCTCCTCTCCAGCTACAAAGTGAAAGATGATGCCTGTGTTCCTCTTTCCCAGGCTGGTGCGTACGATGGTTCCTATGATCTTTGTTTATACAGATCTAGGGTAGATTAAAGCTCCTTTTAACATTGTGGTGCTTGTCAGGAGGCTGGGTAAGCCTTTGGATACATCTCACTGAAAACACTTCAGACCTCCTGGTAGCTTCCATCCTCCTTCCCTAATCGCACGTTTGTAAGGCTGTTTGTTTTGTACAGCCTCACCAACCCCTGCTCTAGGAGAATTTTAACCATTTGCATGCTTTGTTAAAGCTACAGCTTCTAACATTACATAGATGGAACAAGACTTTATTAACATACTCTGTGTGTGCACAGTACACTTTAGAGGGTTTGAGTGGCATTTTTGGATAGCTGCAGAAACTCCAGAGTGCCTTACTTTTGTGCTTTGCCTCCACACGCTACAGGGAACTGCTGGAGTTTGCACAGCAGAATGAACTGTGTATATGTGGAATTACCAGCTGTATGTGATTGGCGAGGAAAATCCCACATACAAAGCAGTCCCATTTGAGGGGGTCATAGGGAGGTGGCTGGAAGAGCACAAAACCTCGTGAGCGTTGCTGTGGCTGATAAGGATTTGAAGGCAGCTACAGTTGGAGCCCTGAAGAGTTGGGCTGGTTCCTTATCTTTATGTACCATGGCACTCCATCAAGTGAGAGTTAATTTTCCATTTCCTGAGTGAAGGAACAAAAGGAGGACTGCTGTTAGAGCCCTGGGCTGCTGAGAAGCTCTGCACATTCAGCAGAAATGGGGAGGCCTCGCTTTCTGGTTTACTGTGCTGTCCCCAGCCATTCCTGCCTCCATGTCTGGGCTTCAGCCTTGGTGGCTGCTTTGTGCTCAGCATCCTCCTGAGTGGGGGCACGGAGTGCAGCAGTCATGTCCAACTCTGGTACCTTAATGAGTTTCATTTAGCAACACTTAAATCTCTCATCACTTTAAATTTTTTTTTATTTCAGGAATCGAAATGGAGGAGAAGACGACGATAATTTAGATTTAATGTCAGGTTTTACTGGGAGCGTTATTTGTTACCGGTGAAGTGCACTTAAGTTCTGAATAAATCCTAGTAGGCACTTTTCATTTGACTGTATGGCCTAAGTAAGATTATTATATAAGCCTCTTCTCAACAGTTTTAAAGCCTAATTAAATATTCTCTCTTCTCAGTTGTAGAGGAGATATTATTTTAATTACAGAAGCTTTCTTCTGGCATGCAAAGCACTCTTCTACCGAGAAGAGTTTGGCAATTTCCTAGATTTGATATGCACGCTTTTGTGTAATCTCAGTTGAGTTCAGCAGAAAGTTGACCAGGAGATACGGCGCTCAAGTGTAAATTATACAGTCTTTTCCTGTTTGTGTCATCCAGAGCTGGTGTGTCTTAACATCAGCGTGCGAGTTTTCATTCTTCATTGTTAGTGAAGAAAATGGAAAGTAATTTTATGACTGCCTCCTCTCTTTGTCCTCACTTTACCATCTTTGCCATCTGTTAACCTTCAAAAGATATTCCTGTGGCCGAAAGCTTACAACTGGAATAGAAAAACTGCCCCGGTCTTTTATAACGTATGTAAAACTATCCAGATGTGTAACAGGTTGATGTGAACTGGGGCTCCAGTGACTTTGAAAATGAGACGACGACCAGGCATGCAGCTCCCAGAAAACCAATCAGCGGGCTATTTGTGGCTTTGTTAAACATCTGGAATTATTTCCAGATTTTGCAGGAGACTTAGTGCGCAGTTGAGGGCGAATTGCTTCATTTCTGTCTGTCTCATTTACTCCCTCGTGTAGAAGACAAATAAAACTGATGGGAGATGGTTGTACGAACAAATGTTTATTGTTCAGCAGTGGTATGGGCTGCATAAGGTACTGCTTAGGTGTAGTTAATCCCGCCTTGCGGCAGCAGGATGCCTTGTACAACCTTCTGAAACTTCTTTCTAGCCTGTGATCTAGGCTCCGTTGGCTCAGAGCAACCAGGCATGTTTCATGTAGGAGTTTGGCTGATGGAAGCCCTAACCATGATTCTATGTAGCTCGGAATTTCAATGGCTTCTCACATTACCCCAGTTAGTCATTCCTTGTCTTAATTTTTCCTCCTCTCCTGAATTGCAAACCAGATTCTTCTTGGTGGATGGTGTGTATCATTACTAGAATTTGCCCTGGCAACCAGATGGGTTTCCAGAAATAACTCACCCATTGTTGCAGAGCATCTCTGAACCTCGGGATGTTATACTGCAATCTCTCTTAGTGGCTTAAGGCTGTCGTTTTGTTTCTAATGACTGAACAAAAATAAACCGTACCATGAGTAGACTTGACTTTGTGTGCAGAGCAATGCTATTTGAGACACGAGAGAAATTCCTGCAATGTTTACACGCCGAAGAAAAACGCCTTTGAAGCCAAAATATTTCTTCTGCGTATCCACGCGCATGATTTTGTTTACAGCTCGTTATCTGAACAGTCATCTGCTCAGTGAGCACCTGGTCTTGAGAGAGGCCTAGTGCCTGGGTAGGTGGTGCCATGTTTGAAGTTATCTGTGTAAGAGGCTGCTCTTGGGCCTTTAGCCCAACTATCTGGAGCTACCTGCAGGAGTGGGATGGCCAGGTAATGAGGTCTTTCCTTTCTCAGAATGGGGATATCGGAAGTTTTTGCTGCTGTTAGTTGTTGGGGTTTATGTGTGTGTGTGTGTGTGTGTGTGTGCGTGCTAGTCTGGGAAATAAATTTAAGATACTTCTGGACTGTGGGCATTTTCTAGTTTCAGAGTGGTACAAATCCAATATCTGGGATATCTCATCCCTAGTGCTGCAGGAGGATGAGGATGTACAGAGATGCGTTCAGTTGCTGATGGTCTCATTGTGGCAATGCTGCTCGCTGTGATTATCTTGTCATTGCTTTTGGAGAGCATTCTGCAGCCTGACATCTTGTTATACTCCCTTTCCTGCTTATCAGCAGAAGCTCTTGGTATCTTTTTCTCTAGCTATCTCCTCAATATCCTTTACACTTCATATATTTTTAAAACCCTCTCCCTCATCTGCTTTTCCTTTTAATCTCAATGCAAACTCAAAATGAGGAACCCTGGATAACTTGGCATCAGCCCCATGTTTTATGCATCTATTTTAATTGCAGCTAGATTGAAAACCTAAATTCTTCCTTATAAAACATGAAGATACCAAAAACTTCACCGTGTTTGGGTTAAAAACTGAATTTTTGACAGAAGGGAAGTGAAGAGATGAGGAGCATTTCCTTGGCAGTGGTGGGGGCTCGGCTGGGAGGTGGGAGTCCAGTTGGGTTGCTGCTTAGCCTTCCCCAGGACAAGGCCCCGATCCCCACAGGTCTGCAGGCACTGGATCGGTGGGGTCTCTTGGAAAGAAGCTTTTATAGACTGCCAAGGAGGCAGCTAGTTCTCTGGACACTTTGCTTCAAGGCCTCCTTGGCTTTCTCTGATATGAACTGTGAACGTGAATTTCATGGTGTGAAAGGATGTCAGTCGGGGACTGCACCAAAGGCTTGGACCAAAAGCCTGGTGAAGTCAATGGAAGATTCCTAAACTGTTGTTGATGGACTCCGTTTTGTGTCCAGAATGGCTTTATGTTGTCTAGCTTCTAGGTGATACAAAGACTGTTGAGTTTAATGCCTCTATTTCCCTTAAATGAGGTCAGGGTGGGTCAGAGCAGTGTTTACTGGTAGTTGCTAAGGGAGGGAGACATAGATGTAGTACTCAAGGATTTTGCTTCTGATGTGATCGAGCTGTACCATGCAAGATTTCCTTACTCCTGCCTTTGCAAAACTGAAGTGTTTCTTAAATGCCATGTGCTTGTTTGTCTTGGTTTATTCCTTTGTAATTCAGAACTGAATTAAAACAGTGGTAGGTAACTCAGTATAAATATGTGCTGACATGCAAGATGTAGGTTCTCGAGGGACCAGAAGTTTCATAGATTGTTAGTATGGAAAATGGAGAACTGCTAGGATTAAAGAGAGACGTCAGACATTGATTTGCTTGTGTGGATGTGGGAGAGAAGGGACAATAAGATGTAATATTTTCTCTGAGTTACAGAGAGAGAGCCTTTCATTATCTGCATTCTCTGGAGTTTTCTATATTCCTCAGCATATTTTTGCCATATGTGTTTAGTTTCCAGAAGTTTATATACATTATCTGCTTTTCGTTCCAAACAATGTAACATTTATTACTAGTTTCATGAGTTGTTGTTTCAGGGGGGGGGAAAAAAAAGTCTGCCTAGATCTGCCTGTAACTTTGATTTCTGTTCTGGCACCCTACCACGTGCAATATATACCATCTGCACCAAGGAGGATGATAAAAAATATGCCTATCAACCAAGTCTTTTGTATAGTTGTCTCAGTCTCATTCACAGCGATGCACATGGTTTCGAGGAGGGTCACCAATAGTTCGCTGTTGGTGAGCAAGATGGCTTTTAACTGCTAACCCATCCCCGTATAGTAGCAAGGGATGATCTTAGAGGTCTGTCCAACCTCTATGATTCTATGATTCATTCCCAAGGCAGGGGGGAGCACACCAAAAGTGCAGTGGCAAGGAAGTCTAAAGGGGGATCACACAAGGAAGCTTCTTGATAGCAAATTATTTTGCTTACTGTTCATGTCCTTTGCAACCTTAACGAACAATGGATAGAAAGACTGGACATAATTATAATTACATGGAGGAATCAGTGCGGTGCTGTAACATTGTTTTCTCTGCTCACCCTCTCCTTCTTGAATTACTTATGCTTGATTGTTACAATTGATTGCAATTGTGAGAGCTAATTTTAGTGCATACATTTTGTAATGGAAGCCTGCCAACTGTTTGTGTAGTGGAAGGCAACAACGACGCAGAACTTGATATAGGATATATTTCTCTCTTTCTCCAACCAAATGTTGGCAACTGTTTCATAGACTTATTCACATACACATATATATATGCATATATATAACACGTCTGTATATATATACAAATACATGTATGGACAGTATATATAGCCAAAGAAGAAGAAAATGTAGCCAACTCCCTGTGAAAAGCAGAAGAGCAACTTAAATAACTGTGATGAGTTTTAGGAACCAGCTGAATTTAATGCTGTTGAGAAAGCGATCATTTCCTTAGATACAGAACAAATACTAAAAGCAATTGAGTTTGATCTTAAACTTTACATGATGGAAAAGAGGACAAATAGCATTCCAACCTTAAGAAAAAAAATCCAATATGTTTAGTTTATGAAATTGAAGATAAGCATATGGGTATATAAATCTGGGCCCTTAGAAAATGTCATGGCAGTTTCCCTAGCAGCCTGGTCCAGTTTCCAAGAAGTTCATTGTCAGAACTTGCAGGAAGAGTAGATTTTAGTTGCCACAGAATAGGCAGCAAAGGTTTATTCTTAAGTGAATTCTAACTCAAGGATGAATTTGCTTTCCATGTCCTGGTTTCATACATCCTAGATTCAAGATACAGTAATTATCAAGGCTGTTTTCCAGGGCCTTTTCTTTCACATGCCAAAGAGAAGAAAGAAATTTTAAGTGGTTAAGAGGGTGTGAAGAGCGCAGATGGGTTGGTTGGGCTTTTAAGGCTTTTAGGGATGATTCTTCTATGGATTGAAAAGCGTAACTTAAAAAAGAAAGGTCATCTGGCAGATTAGTTTTGGTTACTCAAATTATTATGTGAGCTCATTGGTAAGGTAAGATACACAAACTAACTGCAACTCATGTCACCTTTCTCCCACAGCTTTTGGTGTCTCCTCTCATTCTGTCATTCTAGTTATGATTGTTTAAAAACAAGTTACAAGTTGAAGCTCCTATTGTACAAACATTGATCTTGGTCATCCTCCTGGAGTTATTCACAGATGTTAAGCCTTGGCAAAGTCATGGCCAAGTATGACGGGTGGAGGATCTACGTTCTTGAATCAACTCTTTCTTCTGTCTTCATTTTGGGGATTTTTAGTTCAACTCGGTGCCATATGGGGTTTACTTAAGGAGACAGTGTGTCTCTGTAAAAGCGTCTTTAAAAGGGATAGAACAGTTTAAATATGTTCCAGAGAATTAATTAAAATGTCTTTCAATTGAAAGGAAACAAGACCTTTTTTTTTTCCCCTCCAAAATAAAGCTCCAGCCCTGTGAAACGCTTTGCATCCATTACAAAAGGCACTTCAGTACATGTTTCTAAAATGGGGAATGAGCAAACTGCATCTGCTAGGTGTGGGAGTGACATTTCAAAATCCCACTGACAGTTGAATTCTCAAACTAAACATCATCTTGCTCCGTCCTGGTGCTAAGTGAGTAACTTCCTGCTTTCCAGAAGTGAAACTGTCCCCTCAGAGGGGTGAAATTCACCCAAGGAAAGCGCTGGTAGAAACCCTCTGGTAGGACAGAGTCCTCAGTTCTCTACCACAGTACATTTTCATTTCTGATGGAAACTTTAGAGCTCCTTATTCTTAACATGGTAACAGTGTGAGGCAGGGCTCCTGGGTTTAGTTAGGAGTATTTGGGAAAGCCACCTTTGTCTGCTCTGAAATAAAGGTGGCCATATGCCTGTCTACAGTTCATCCCATCCAGTGTTGGGCAGCTCCTGCCTCTTTCCTTGTGGCTATCAGAAACACCTCGTTTAAGTGATGTATGTACACGGTTATCCCTGCTTGTCTTATCAGAAATGGCTGAAGAAGGGGAAAAGTATGGCATTTCTTGAACCATGGGGGCTTTCACTGTAGTTTTATACTTCAAAGTATATATTCAAAGAATGATAAAATAAAAGGAGTAAGTGATGCTATAGTGATGTTCCTCAGTCATAGTTACCTACTTATTTTCATCACAGTTTTCATTGTTGAATCACTTGGTGCATCACGGAAGCAGACTTTTGATGTCGTATCTGTTCTAATGGGAATGGATTGTGACCTCTTTGAGAAGTGAAATGTCACAGTGAAGTTCACACTGTGGAGCTGCTGCAGAGCCAGGAAGAAGGCCTCTACTGTAGGCTGTCAGATGAACAGTGCCATTCCCAGTTTCAGTTTTCTGTTATTTTGCTTTCAGAAAGATTGCAGGATCAGACAGTTGTGTGGGCTTGAGAACTCTCTGGTCCCACCTCCCTCTCAGAAAGCATTTACAAGCATTTATATATATATACGTGTATATGTGTATGTATATGTGAACAGTAATCTGATGCAGGAGCATCATGCGTATTGCTGCTGTGTTTCGCATTGTTGACCATGTTATGAAAGAATTTATTTGTCACGTTAGTCTAGCAGTAATTTACTCAGTCCTTCAGTCCTATGTAAACTTAGATCTCACCTTCCTATCACAAAGAGAGCAACGACATAGAATCACAGAATCATTAAGGTTAGAAAATACCTCTAAGATCACCCAGTCCAACTGTCAGCCCATCCCCACCATGCCCACTGCCCACATCCCTCAGTGCCACATCCACACGGCTCTTGAACACCTCCAGGGACCGTGACTGCAGCACCTCCCTGAGCAGCTTGTTCCATTAATGGGAAGAAGGTGCCTGGGATACTGTTGCAAGGAGCGAGTTTGAAGGAAGTGAAAGGCTGGATGGGCAGGTAGAATATAATTTTGGCAAGGTAATACAGTAGCCAGAGCTGTGGATAGAACCACGAGCAGTAATGAAAGAGATCTAGTGACATCAGAGAAGATGATCTGAAGGGAAAACCGGAGATGCATGCTGATAGAGGGCTGCTGTCTTTGATGTATCTAACATGTGGATCCATGGAAGCTCGAGGGGAGAAGAATGGCAGCGAACAGCTGCACCTGCTGCTCCTTGTCTGGCAATCCTTGGGCATCCGTTAGCTTCTTTGTGAGGGGATCTGCAAAAGCTGCATGTGACAAGAAGCTCATGTTGGTACAAGCACAGATATAGTTGTTTAGCTGGGAGGCATGTCTGCAAGGGCTGCCCTTGCTGTGGAAAACCATGTATAGAGCAGAAATCAGAGGTGAAGACCTTGGTCTTCTGTGGTGTGCATGACAGCAGTCATAGCACGCTGCATCTTGTTTCCTTTGGGGGCCTCATGTACTTCTGTTTGAGCTGTGACATCACTCTGGTGCTGGGGGATGCAAAGCTGGCATCTCTGGGAGAGGTGGTGCTTGGTCCTACTAAATATTAGTGGGTTTTTCCCCTCCTGAGGTTTTCATGTTTCTTAACTTCACAGTGGTTAAATACCACAGCACAGTCATTAGCTGAGGATGAGCAGGGAGGATGGAGTCGGTTATGGCCAGAGTGACTGGTGGATGTGGCAGGCAGCAGCACCACGCTGTGTGCCGTGCTATATGCCGTGCCATATGCCATGTACTATGTGGAGCTGTAGTGACAGTTGTGCCTGGGGCTGCTGGGGGGCTGCTAGTTGTCAGTAGTACTCTCATGGTTGGAAAATCTAGCTCAGCAACACAAGCTGGGATTATGCGTAGGAACCTTGTTACCTTTTCTTATAGGGCAACACTGTTAGTGAAATAAGGCTTGGTTAGCTGACATGGCTCACTGCAGGGTGGGTTGCTGCATTTACAGGACAAGATGTGATGTTCCCCTTGGGTGCTTCAGCCAAACTTGCAATCTGCCTCAGAGGCTTACTGGGAAAAACACAGAAGAAACTGTTCTGATCAGCACCGTGGTGATGGTGCATGGCTCAGTCTGACTGCAGTGTGCTCCCTGTTTGGGCTTTACTTTTCAGAAGAAAATGGAATTGCTTGCTGGAGAAGTCAAAGTGGATTTTATTGAGTTATTTATTTTTTCACGCTCCAAGCCTGAGATGATGCTGAAGGGAATGATATCATCCCTCTTCTTCCTCTGCCGGGCCCTGTGTGCCTCTGCCTTGCTGGTGTCTGCCCCAGTGTTTTCAGGCCACAGGGCTGAACAGGGAACTGCTGTCATCAGATGTGTTTTCAGGCACTGACTTGACTTGCATGTGGGTGCAGCAGTGCTGGGGTGGCATGAGGGAGTCGAGGGGATGTGTGATCTTGATTAGAATGAATAGTGGAAGCGTACCTGTGTGACACACCTTCTGCCCTTCAGGTTTAATGCCAGTGTCAATGTTCGGCTGCTGGAGTGATTGGTGCAGAAAAAACACCTTTGCAAAGCCCACTTGTCTCAATCCTTCCTTTCTTTGTGTATTTATACCAGGCAGCACTTCTGTGCTGTGCAGCAGGCAGAGCACTGGCACAGGTTGCCCAGAGGCTGTGGAGTCTTCTCCTTGGAGGTCTTCAAAATCTAAGTGGACATAGCCCTGGGCACCCTGCTCTGGATGTCTCTTCTGCAGCAGAGGTTAGGCCAGGTGGACGCAAAGAGCCCTGCTGACATCAGCTGCTCTATGATCTTGTGTTACAGTCAGTGCTTTTGAAGTATAGCTACCTCAAGGCAAATCAGAAGCATCTGCAGGCGTAACTATTACTTAGTAGTGGTAAGTAAAGGGTGGATTTCTAGGGAGAGCTGCTTGTTCCATGGGCTGTTCCTTGGGCTGCAACATCAGAAGTGCTGAGAGCTGTGCATTGAGAAAGCCGGGCTGATATTCTCACGGAGATAGGGCTGTCTCCCCTGTGAATGCTGCATAACCAGGGCTTCAACTTACTAATAGTGACTTAACTATGAGCAGTCAAGAATGTGTTGGAGGTGTAATATGAGAAGAAATGGGATGAGGTAAGAGACAAGTCTTGGGCAATAGCACAGGAGGGGATACCACAGTAAAAAAAAAGGGAGGAATTCCCTAGCAGATGAGTGACAAAACAACATTAAAACAGGTTTTTGGTATTGGATGCAGGAGATGATGATTCAGTAAATGTAAACATGTATTGTGGGAGTTTGGCCTGTAGGAACACTGTGCTTGGAATAAATGGAATGGGAATATTTTAGCTCTTTTTTTTATGGAAGAGAACTGTATGGTGTCTCAGTTTGCTGACAGAAGCCATGAGTTTGCATGAATAGTATTGGGCACAAAAAAGCATGGGTAGCTGGCCATGTCTGGAAGGTAAGATGGTCAATGTGGTGTGGTGTGTCAGAGTAAGAGGTGGGAGAGAGCAGGACAGGGTGATTCCCCCACTAGCAATGTGGTAAGCTGGTGTAGTTTTACCCTAGCACCCTATCCCCACACTTTGAGGCAAGTCTCTGAAACATAGAATTGCTTTTTTTTCCCATCTCTGTACATAGTTCTTCTCTTTGCTTCTCCCGTCCCTTTGCTAGCTCTGCTCCTGGAATCTCCTATGCTGGCCACTGTGCTCTAGGCTGGCTCCTTTCCCTTCAGCTCACGTGGCTCTCGCTGCCGCCACTTCTGAAGTGTCCCCAGTCCCTACAAGTGTGACAGGAGTTCTTGTGCCCTGCCTTCCTTGGATGCAGGTTGCACGAACCCCTGGCTTGCACAAGTTGTCTTTTTGATAGAGTCGCTTAGAAACAGGACACTGGGGAAATACCATGACCAACTCTTTCCAGTGCATGCCATAGGGGTGACTGCTAGAAACTGAGCTAGTAGTCTTGACTGTGTAGTGCAGCCTACGTGACAGTTTATTTATTTATTTATTTATTCCAGATTTGCAGCAAGATAGGGAGGAGCATTTGGATGTGACCTGTCTATAGCTTAAGATAATTTCTGCACTGGCAAACACGCAAAGAGATAAAGCAATGGAGAGCTCAGGGCTAAATCTCCTCCGTACAAATGCTAGGAGCATATGTAATAGGATTGTTGAATTGGAGTTACATGTTTGCAGGGATAAGTACAGTATGGTGATACAGTACTGTCACAGCCATTCTAAAGCAGAAAGAAAGACAGGGATTTACAGCGGTTGTTGGGGATTCTTGGGTTTCACTGTAGAATTCTAGAGTAACAAAAGAATAGAAAAGGCTTTTGTGGATGAGATGAAACAGATCTCTGAGATGGCTGGAGCCGTGACTGAGGGCAATCTCAGATGGAGGAAGCAGGAATGCTCCGACCTTACTGCATTAAGGTATCAAAGATTATTTTTACACAACATACACAGAGAAGTAAAGTGTGTGTAGATCTTCCAGCAGAACTGTGAAGGAACAGGGGCAGAGCCCTGGCAGCTGGAAGCAGCTCACTTGCTCTTGCTCTTGCTTGTGCCCAGCACAGGGGAAGCTGTGAGAGGGGCCAGCGTCACTTTCTCAGGCTCTGCCAGGCAGGTGGAAAGTGAGCTTTGTAGTGGGAAGCCTTGGGTATCAATGCACATTTTGATCCTTACAGAGTGACCAGTGCTGCCCTTAATTAGGATGACCATCATTGTACTTTCAGACCTCCAAACTAACATCCTTTGTGTGTGTGTAGTACTGCTGATATAAGTTTGGACAAAAGAAAGGCTGCTAGAGTGGGCCTACAATTGAGCTGGTGTTGCTGTGTGTGTCTCATGGTGTGTGGCTCAGGGCTGGCTATGGATGTGCTTTCTGAAGGCAGGAGGACAGCGTGTACATGAAGGTCATCACCACATGACACCTCCTGTGCTTTTAAGGGGTTGCAGCAAGGGCATGGCCATGGGGTAGGGCTGTTGGGACTTGGCAAGTGGTCTTCTGAGAGCAGCAGAGGCTGCAGTAGTGCAATGTACGTGTTCCCACTAGTGCTTGGGCTGGGATGATTATAAGGAAAAGCACAGAGACCTCATAGAATCATTTATTTTGGCAAAGGCCTCTAAGATGATCCAGTCTAACCACCAGCCCACCCCCACCATGCCCACTGCCCACATCCTTCCATGCCACATCCACACAGCTCTTGCACTCCACTGCTCCCCTAGGCAACCTGTTCTTTCAATAAGAAAACAACAAGGAGGGCTTTTCTAGGCTCTTCTTACAGAGGTGGCTACAGATTTTTCTTTTTTTTCCCTTCTTCCTTGTTCCCTACACCCATGAAAATCTCCATCCACGCTGATGACTGCCATGACCACTACAGTGCAGCTGCCGGGTGAGGATGCAGCGTGGCCCATTTCAAACCTCTGCTCAGCCTTGCTCCTGCTGCTGCAGGCAGCGTTGTGTCCAGGGGGCTGCCACGAGAAGCCTGCCCGCTTTATTTTTAGTTCAGTTTAGGGGATTGCTACATTTCCTTGCTGTTTGTTGCTGCGGTTGCTAATCCTGTGGGCAGATTGATCGCTTCCTTGTATTCTTGGCTTTTATTTTGTTTACTTTATTGGTGAAAATTGTCTTTTTGTATGTGCTGTTGTGTTGGTTTTTTTTGCCCCCACTTTTCACTCAGTGCCAGCACTGGCATGAATAAATGGGAAGATGCCACAAGTTAACTGCAGGTTACCAGAGCCTCTAACTGTGGCCTGGAGAAGGCTGAAACCCAGCCCTGTGCCCTCCAGCTGTGGCAGGAGAAGGTTTCCTTGTGGGAGCAGGTCTGCCCTCAGCAGTTCCCTCCACTCTTTCTGGCTAAGTTGCTGTTTGCCCGCAGCCAGCGCGTTGTTAACTAGCAGAAGACCGTTCACGTTGAATTATGAATACATAAAACAGCAGTGGGATTTAATGAGGCAGCTATTCAGAAAGCAGGTGCTTCCTTTCTGGGTTTAAGTTACCAAATTCATCAGGGCATTTCAACTTTGTGCAGTTTAAATTCCCTGCTCCTGAAGAACAAAGTCATTTTCTCAGCTTTGGAGGCTGACATCTGCTTGCAGAGATTAACTGTGTTCCTATAGCAGCTGGCACAGATTTTCTTTGTGGAGGGGATGTATGGAACAGAGCATTAAGCCCCAGTACAAGTTGCCGCACTCAGATGGAAATTGCTCTGCAGGTTTTGAAGAAGGTGCATTTATCAGAGGGATGCCTGGTGGTGTTACATCACCTGTGGGTTTGGGACGGGTTTGAAAGGGCTGACTGCGCTGCGTGCAGCCGAATGGTCCTGATGGGAGGTCCTGTGCTCTGCTTATAAGCCACAGGGGCTTATTCCGCAACGCGGAGAACAACCATTTTAAATAAAGAGCCATCAGCCAGCACTTGCATGGAGCTGTGTTTGCGGATGGAGTGAAGTCAGTCGGTCAGGGGGAGTGACCCCAGTCTGTCTGGGCTGGGTGACTGCTCGGGAAGCCGTCCGTCAGCCACACTTTGACTCACCGAACAGCATGTGGCGATAATATTAGCTGGGCATAGGTGACCTCTTACTGCTCTAGCTGGATGAGTGTTTTACAGCCTTATTCTTAATTTACCGCTTTATACCTAAGTCAGTGCTTTCTGTTTATTGCTTTTTGAGAGCCAGTCTAAACCACGCTTGGCCTCCTAATTTAATGTTACTGACAGCGTGCCATCCAAAGCCAAGCTTTTTATAAAACTCCAGATCAATAGAAATGCTACAATTAATTAAACCCGAGTCCAGTGGAAAGAGCTGCTTTTAAACAAGGGAATGTTCCCTGCAGGACTTGCAAACTCAGATCCTGCAGCCGTGAGCGCCTGGAGTGAGCCGACTGGAAACAAAAGTGGAACCGACTTAATTGGGTTTTGTGGCTCTGGCAAAGTATAAAGAGCAACAAATAGCGAGAAGCAATTTGGATTTGAATTATTTTCTCCCCTACGTTAATAGGTCGAGGTGATGTTAGTAATAAAAATCTGGCTGGCTCTTTGGCTGCCAGAATTTGGCAGAGGTCTGTTGCAGGTAATGAGGGTCATGCAGATTAACACCAGCTGCGCGTCTGGCCGGGTGTTTGAAGCTGACCTGTTAATCTTTCTTTTCCATTCCAGGATCTACAGAGGACAACAAATGTTTCCCAGCCTTCCTACTGTAACACCCTGATGTGAGTAACAACCGTGGTGGTTTGTTGGTTTGGGTTTATTTTGTAAATAAACTTTCTTGAATATCCATTTGCAGCTGCTGCTCACCCCTCTTTTGTTCTGTCTGTTCCTTTCTCAGTCCCAGGGCAGCCCTCCATAGCCTGCAGAAGGGAGCGAGTGGTGTCTTAGAAATAAGAATGTGAAAACTTCTCTGTAATAAGAAATATAAAGCACAGTGAAATGTTTACGTGAAAAATCATGTCAGCAGCTGCGTCTTTTATCAAGGAATATATATTCAGAAATGTTTATACAGAAACGTGACAGCATTAAATCTGGGTTGTTGGTCACTAATCTTTGCAAAGATACAAAGCCGGCTAAGAAAAATAAAAACATTCCCCTGAGGCAGCTCGGAACTTACAATATATGGAAGACCCAAGCAGTTAAAAGCTCTTATCCTGCCCTTATTCTCCTCCACACTTCCTCCGTGTGGTCACTCCAAATTGCTGCCAGCTGGCCTATTTGTCATGTGTGTTTGTTTGTACTGCCTCTAATTTCTGACCTTTCAAAGAGACAGACAAAATCTGTGGCTTATGCAAATCTTTGAATTTACGGCCAGCCCAGCCTACTAGCGGGAAGGAAAAATACAGCGAGTTTGAACCGCACAAGGGAACAGATTCAATTCTGAAGTGCCTCTTTATTGACCATGGACCCTAAATTGTGTATAAATGAGTTGGAGCCTTGCCTCCTCTGCCTGCGGTTTTCTTACCTCTCTGTTGCCTTCTCCCCTTATTGCAGAGGGCACCGTAGGCTCCTTCCAAGCTACGTTCAGCCTGACAACTATGCCCTGGTTTGTTTGTTGCAGGGTTCCAAGATTTTCAAGTGAGAGGTTTTATAGTGTGGCATGTTTATAAAGACGAAAACAGAACGGTGTGTGTGTGTGTGGGGGGGATATAAAGACTGCATTGTAGAGAAAGAAGAGTGAAACTAGAAGACTGATCTGTCATCAAACAGAATGCCCCAGTGCGTGGACAAATGGTAAGACAGGCAGCCTGGGTGATATTTCCAGTTTCCCTGGAGTGGAAGTTTATACATGCAGTTTATAGTGGATAATGGAATGTTATGAAATGTTGTATCTTTTTATGAGGAATATGTTAATTCTGCCAGTGTGATAATCCTGAGGCTCCAACCCACAGCAAGGCTGATATTTATGTTATGAAGAGATGTGCAGACATTTATTGGGGTATAGACTGACAGTGCATGTAAAAATACAACAACAAAAAAACAACCCCAAAAAATCACCGAGAAAAATTGCTTTTTCATTCTCTTTTTCTTTCTCTCCCATTCCATCACATCAAATAACAATTAATGCCGAAGGGATGGCTGCTCTGAAAGGTGCTGCACTATTTTGTGATTCATGGCAAACCCAAAAGTTAATTTCTTCTTTTTGTGTGTGTGTGTGTGTATGTGGGGTGGGGGATACCACGTGCGGCGGTCAGACCAAGGGGTTGATCCAGTATATAAACCATATGTAGCTCACGCTGTAGGTTTGCTCTGGTGTGCTTTGCTGCAGCGTGGTGGAGGCACAGCTCCCAGACAGAGCTGTCCTTTTAATCAGGGGCACTGACAGCCAACATTGTTTCCCGAGGCTTTGGCTTCACATGAAACTCAAGGGCTATCAATGAGGAGTTTGCCTCTGGCTAGAGGGGAAGGTCTCCCTCCTCTGCAGCCCCCTGGCAATATTAAAACAGAATGATGTGCACGTCTTGCCACGTTCACAAGCAGAGCTGCCTTACATTATGAGAGGCTTGGAGTAGTCCTGTAGTTGGTGGGGGAGGGTGTTGCAGGGCTGACATAGGGTATATGGGAAGGGAGGAGTAGGAAGGGCATGCACATCCTTTCCCTTTTTGTGGGGAAGGGTTGGTTCAGATAGCATGAAATTACAGCCTCAGTCATATTAACACCTAAATATGTTGATTTTGACTCAAGGCCCAGTCTGGAGACATTGCATTTAATGAAGGTGCTATGAAGATCTTGCTGGCTTTCATTTCCTGAGGTGGCTCTGGGTCACTCATGCTGTGGGATCACCTAATGGGAAGGTTGCAGGAGACATTTGGCCTTCCATGGTTTTTATTCTGCTTTTGCAGGGCTTTCTCCAGGGCATTCCTCTGTGGCTGAAGCAGTAGGCTCCCCTTTCGTGCAGCTGACGGGTATGCTATGAGGCCCATCCTGTGTCCCTAACGTGGGTGGAGAGATGTATGATCACAACCTCTGTGCTGGCCTGACCTTGTCTGGTCTCCAGATAGCTCAGCTGGTTTTTGCTGAGCTCCAAAATGGGGAACGTGATCATTTAAGTCTGAAGAATTCCCTTATCTGCTAATTGTAGCTACAGTGGGGGGAAACTGGCCCTAGTTGTAGAAGTGATTTCTTCAAGTGCAGCATTCTTGGCATGCATAAGCTTGTGGTATCTGATTACTGTTTTTCAGCAAGTAACGCAACTGATTAAATCAAACTATTGTACTGCTCTGCAGCATCTTCCTGTGTTCTTCCTGCTACTACCCCATTTATTGCCAGGTTAATACATACTCATTACTGTTGATACCATGCTGCTGTATATTAATTAATCACATATTTATGGGAAGGGAAATAAGAATAGATTTGGGAGGAGAAATAATTTGGGTCACACAGGCTCTTGCAGAGAAGCATCTGTCCTAAAACACTGACATCTCCCAGAGCTTTGTAGAGCTGATACATGGAGGGTTTTTGAGACAGTACACCCTTGTCAAGCAGCTGAAGTCTTGCTTGTGGTTGGCTATGGAGGATATCCCAGGATATGGAGGATTGTTTATGATGAATGTATGGCATTTTATGGTTATAAACTCCTCTAAACGTTCATTTTAAGATATCATTTCATCTCTTTCTCTCTCTATTTTTATTTTATTTTTTTAAATTGAACCAGGTTTTTAAGAGACATTTAGAAATACAAAGATAAATGCCAAGGATAAATAAAACAATCCAGAAGCCAAACTCCTGTTTAAAATGGTAGATAACCAGTCAGCAGTGGATAGGAAATGACTGGGAATAAATGGTTGCGTAGCTTATCATGCAATTCCTATGTTTATAAATTATTTTTATAATATGAGGAGGCCCTTTTTGGATGCAGGAGTTGGACTCAGTGAGTCCTTATGAGTCCTTTCCAACTTGGGATATTGTATGATTCTGTGACTTAGGGCAGGCAGTACTGCAGTCAGGCTTCCAAATGTTGAATTTAATCACAAGCCAGTCTCTAATGTTCAAGAAAGAAGCAGATACTGAAAAGCCTCAAATAGAAGGAACAGGAGGGACTTTACAAGGAAAAAAAAATCAAAAGGAAGTTCAGATGAGGAAAATTAATCAGCAGTTCTGAAATGATTATGATTGTCAGAGAACAAGGTTTTTGCCAGCGTAAGAGAGCCGGTCTCTGCCCTTGAGCTTGCTTAAGCAGTTAATCTGTGTATGAACTCTAAGTCTTAGAGATCACTCAAAGGATATTAATCATCCCTGAGCATTTAAAAACATACATTTGTGCAAGTAAGACAGTAGAGGTCGAGTGGCAGTGGGGTAGCTGCAGGCTCAGGTCGGCTTTTAACTGCAGGTCTTCCAAAGGTGAGTGTGTAACATCATGCATGTGTACCTACATTTGCATTGCCACTGAGTGTTGTCAGTGGTCTGTGATTACCTGGGAGCTGGCTTGCAGGAGCAGAGCCTGTGTTTGAATATTGCAGGCCATTTACTTTGCCTGTTTTGTAACCTTCTTCCAGCTAGGAGCTTGGAACCAGATTTGGAGAGACTTTCTTTTAGATTTACTGGTATCAAGAATAAGTCAAAGACTTCAGACTGCAGTTCAGAGGAGACATTTCATGCTTTTTTCCTGATCTTTTTCTTCACCTCCTTCCATTGCCTTCTAACCATGAGAAAGAGCCAACACTTAAACAGTGTTTCCTGGTCATGCTTCTCAGTTTCTTGTTTTCTTAACAGGGGGAGTCTGAACAATTTCCTGTAATGCTGAAGCTTTCCAAAGTAAAATGTGCCAGTGGTGTTTCTAAATACTGTCCTATCTTAGCATGTCTCCGACATGCTTTGCTCTTGGCCTCCACGCTATGTATGGAAGTCCTCCAAATTTGTTCTGCTATGGGGTGGGAGTGAGGGTGTAGATAGGGCAGACAGTTGTGCTCTCATCCCACTGCCACTGGAAAGTGCTACACAACCTCTGTTGCAAGTCAGTGTCTCTCAGATAAGTGGCTCTCATAGGTAAGTCTAAGCAGAGACTTGTGTGCCCTCATTTCAGCTGGACTGAAGCAGTGTGGGGTGCTGTGGCTGGCCCTGGAGCTAGGTTGGAAGGCAAGACTGGCAGCTGATCTGTAAGGAGGCAGGCATTTTCACAGTGAAGATCTGCATATTTTCAGACAAAACTGTTAGTGATTCAATTGATGAACACTGTACATGGCCATAGTGTGGGCACCATTAGAATGGGTACAGCGCTTGACGGTAATTGTAGACAGTGACAAGCTATGCCTCGAAGCTATTGGTTTGCTCATTGTGAGGAGCACGGGGCAGGCAAACAAATAGGCAGTAATCTATGAGATACTGTGTCACTGCAGTGAACAAGATGAGTATAAAAAGAAAAAATATAAAAATAGCACTTAATGCCTGATAAAATTGCCTTTCAATTAAATACTAGATAGGAGGTTTTATAAGGGGGAAAAAGTAGTTCGGACAAGTTAAATGGAAAGGTAGGAAAAGGGAAAGCACTGAGACATAAAACTGGCAGATCTTAAATCTCAGAGATGTTTGGGGGATGGCAGATCCAGCTGTGAGATTTAGAACTTTGAGTTGCCGTGTGGAAGTCAGCAGTGCTTACCCTCTAAGCAGAGTCTGAAGGTAAGGTCTCTGCTCAGGTTGGCGAGCTTTGCAGAGGCTATTTGTAAAGACTGTCAGGACTGGGCTCTGATTCTTGTTTAGACCTCAGATATGGTGGGGTTCACATCATACTGGGGTTTCTTTTCTTTGCGGTGACACTGAGGGGAGTTTGTTTACCATCTGGCTGTGAAGGTGGAAAAGAGAAGACAAAAAAAGAAGAAAGAAATAGAGCTTGTTTTCTAAAAATGAGAACGCACACAGACAACTAGCATCTTTTATTATTATGCATTGCATCTAAAATAGATGCAGGTCTGCCTACTTTCTTAACATGCATCTGACAGAAAGTAATAGCACCCATTTACATTTCTGTACCATTTCTTTCTGTGAGGGTCTTGGAGTACTTCACAGGGGGGACCAGACAACAAGAAACAATGCCTTTAGCCTGCATCTACCTCATCATATGGTCTGCTACAACTGGCAAAGCTGGGGCCGTGGGGCAGCGGTGGGAGCTTTCTGAGCTGGCCTTGTTGCCTGCTTTGGGTGGTGTGGGCAGCTGCAGAAGAGCATCCTTAATTTCAGAGTACTGTTGTAGAGAGCTCAGAGAAGCAAAGTGCCTGTGGGCACCTCTGGGACTGTTTTTCCATCCATCCTGTATGCTGGGTGCTTCTCTTCCATGGTTTTCCAAATCCCATTGCCTGACAGTGAGTGGTTGTTGAGAAGCTGGCTTGGCTTTGAGTGTGCTCATCACCCCTAGTGAGGGTTGGAGGTAGGGGGTGGCAAAAAGGAGAGTGCAGATGGCATCACTGTTGCTGTTGTAGTCTCCTTAAAGTATTTAGAATCACCAAATACGATTATTTTATTCAGTAAATGGGCATTTTAAAAAAGGTTATGTTGGGAGGCTTGTTCCTGTCATGCTAGTTATGTTTGTGGAAGTTTACAGTCACTGTTTTTAGTTTCATACCCAGTTTGCCTCCTGGCTACGCCTGGAAAGGGGATCTAGGAAAGGGGAAGCTGCTCAGGGTTGTTTACTTTGGATCTATTGTGGGTAGTGTGGTTTACCCCCCTCCCCCCCCCCCCGGGTTCCTGTCCCTCTTCTCCCAGCTCATGACAGTGAGCCATTGCTGGAGGTGGGGCAGAAGCTGCCATTAGGCAGCATCATGGATTTTGGTGGGTTTAAACCAGCTGCGACATTTTAATTAATTATTTTGGTACTGTTGAGCTTTATACTGAGCTGGTATCAATGACAGTACCAGGGCATCAACCGTAACTGCCTCTGCTCAAGGTCTGTGGCCGTGAGCAAACCACTTGCTCTCTGCTTGGCCATGTAGTGAGTAGGGATAATACTTGCCTCACAGGGGTATTATGAAAGTTAATTTGCTAATTATTTATAAAGCACAGTGGGATGCTACTTCAGCTCTACACAGTGTTATGTTAACATCTAATTAGTTATTCCTTATGATGCTTCGTTTTCTTTCTGCTATAAATATTGGCCTAATACAGGGACAACTCTGCCTGTCATCTTGGTGACTCAGATGGAAAAAGCAAGCTGGAATGAATAAACAGGATTTGGTTTGTAAATGATTTCTGTTTCTATTTCCCCTTCTGTGCCATCTTACCCATAAAAATGACACTGTTGTGATTAGGGTTTTTCAGCAGTCGTATTCAGTGCAGAAGTTGAGTTGCATACAGAGCAGGTGGGGCCCAACTCCTTCCATTTTACCAGGGCATGAAGATGCACAGCCGGTGATGCCTTGTGACACGGGGTTTTCTCTCTGTGCAGTTCAAACACAGGCATATGGCATGTGCCATACAGTAGTAGTGCACTGAATTACAGTCACTTGGGAATTTACACCAGGCAAAATAAGGTGAACGTCTGCCTGAATGACCATGAACTTTCCTGCTGGACAGCTTGCTGCAATGCCTATTTCCATCAGCAGGTCCATTTTGACAGAAGAAGTCATCACTTGTATAGAAATGTCAGCCTTCAGCAACCTTCTTGCTTCTCTTGGGCCTTCCCATTCCTCCTACCTTGCTTATGTTCACCTTCTCGGAGCTTAGGTGAAAACCAGTTAAGAGTTTTGGGATGGAGAGAGCTGTACATACTGGGAGTGCTGAGCCATCCCGCTGTGGGCCCCAGGAAAGGTGTCTAGAGACCTTGGGCTGAAATCTACTGCCCTGAGATCTCTGCCATTGCTTTCAGTGGGGTCTGAACCATGATTTGGGATTCCAAGATGCCTTTTTCTTTTTGCTCTTCTCCTCTAAGCTTGTCTTTTCGTCTTCCCTTGTTTGTGTTTGCATCCTATATTGTGTTGCTTTATTTCAAATTGTGAGTACCAAGAGTAACATCTTTACTTTGGCCAGGGCTATAATGAAGTTTCACATGTCAGTGTACTGATTTTTTGCTCTGAAAATAAATACATCAAAGATCTCTGAGCTTTATGTCACAGGTTTTACCTGCCTTTGGGTAGCTTAGGGCCCCTTTGAAGACATGAATGTCCTGTATGCTTAATACTTCAGTGTGGTGAATCGAAAAGCTTGTGAGTCCTATTTTTAGTGTTGAAAAATGTTGACAACTAATGTAAACCTACGCTATCCATCACCTGGCAGCATTGTCACCGTTGTACAGCTTGTCACTCATTTTGAACTGATTTTTTTCCAATAAAAGTGAAACCATTGGCAGTGATGTGGTCAATGTCAGATTGTACCAAGAAGATGACAGCAGCTACTGTGTAGTTTCTTTCAAAGAAATGAGAGATGTTAGTATTATATATCTTGAGTGTGCCTCCTTGATCCCAGTCATTGAAAAAGGAAGCGATCCCATTGCATTAAGCTCCTGCAGTATTGCTGTGCCACAATGACAGTTGTGGACTGACCAGGCTGCAGCAAGCTCTGAGGGTATCTCATGCACCATGTGAGCTCTGCTGGGGCTGGGGGGCTGCAGAAGCTTGCAGCAGCCTTGGGTACGTGTGTGCATGCACTTCTCTGTGAATTCAGGACAGCTTCACAACTTTTGTTGTCTTGAGGCTGGATGACTAAAAGCAGGCCTCTATGATAGATAGGGATCCTGTATGCTTGAGGGGAACTTATAAGGAGGATGAGGAACGATTTTTTACAGTCTAAGACTGATAGGACAAGAGGGGAGATTTAGGTTAGATGTTAGGAGGAAATTTTCTCCTCAGAGGGCAATGAGATGCTGGTACAGCTGCCCATAGAAGCTGTGGTTCCCCATTCCTGGAGGCACTCAAGGCCAGGTTGGATGGGGCCCTGAGAAGCCTGAGCTGGTGGGGGGCAGTCCTGCCCACTACAGTGGGTTGGAACTCGTCATTCTTTAAGGTCCCTTCCAATCCAAACTACTCCATGGTACAATTCTATATGTGAGGTTGTGTGCTAACTTGTATGCATCTGGATGACTCCGGTAAAGACTGCTCCTCCCTTTGAATGCGAGGTGACTTGTGCTGAGTTCTGGCGAGAGATTTCCCTGAGCACACTCTGCAGAGTCAGTGTGAGAACTGTAAGCAACAAGTGGCACAATGAAATACAAATCTTCAGTTCTAACTTTTCGTTGCTCCAAAGGTATCAGTCCATGCCTATTCATAGTGGTTTTGCAGGCAAGTGTGCTGGCTGATTGCCACCATCCCCTCCCTGTAGCTCGTTAGAAACCTTTCAGCTACCTTTGCCGTGTAACAACCGGGATCAATTTTCCCATGAGTTGATATATATGCTTACCTCTTCAAAGGAAAAAAAATACCCTGTAGTTCATTAGCTTACTTTTGTAGAGGCTGAAAGTGAACTGTTTGTGGCTGAACAATACTTGTCTTTGACTGTTCTGTTCCTAATCCCAAATAGAAACTTGAGGCTGAGAAACTTGCTCTGATAAAGGGGAGTATGGATGCATTCAATCTAGTATAAATCTTCACGGTGTTAAAATTCTTTAATCAGCAAGGGTTGGTCTGCAGTTTTTTTGGATGAAGCAAAGACAGGTGGCGTTAAGCATCAGTTTGAGAAGGTAAGAGTGATTCTGATGGTAATGCATGGTTTTCCATCAGTGCCCTTGTGAGAGATTCTGCATCACAGAGATCCAGTTCAAGAGTGGAGGCTTTAAAAAACAATTAATGAAGCCTGTGTTGACTTTCCATCTCAATTCATCATCGAATAAAAGGTGGCTCAGACCAAACTGTGTCCTCACCTAGACAATGACAACCTTTTGCTTTAGTAGTAGTCTTGGTCATAGCTCCTTCTGGATGTATGAGGCACATGGGTACTGGTGTGGGTGTTACTTTCAGGACAGGGGTGTTACTGGAGTGGAGCCCCCCTGTGCATGGTTTTGGCCACAAGTGTCCATTATTCACAAGGATATACATGAAGCAACTTGAACTCTGAAGCCCAGGCTGTGTTTATAGGGCTGTAGTTTGCAGTGTTTTGTGAAAAAGGAATGTAATACCACAGCCAAGTGTGTCAGGGTGCCTCGCTTGCACCACTGGCTCGGTCTGTGGCTATGGGATGTTTGGAGCACCACCAAAACTGGAGCAGGCTGTCAGCATCTCAGTGCACAGCCTGTTGTCGTTCTTGGCAGATTATAATTGCCTGCTCGGCCCTGGGTTGTGTCCTGAATGTGCTTGACCAGAGGGCTGACAAAAGCAGGTAATAGTCAGGACCAGGACACTGTTCTCTGTGGTTTCCCACATTAGAAACTCCACCATTGCCATCAAGGTCTTGAAAAGAGGTCTGCGAGGCTCCAGTTGTCTGCAGGATGGATACAGAGCCTTTCTGTAGACAGGACGCTTCTTCAAGGCCATCTGTTTGCACCAGTGGAAAATACAGCTGATACAATCATGAATTTTTGAAGCGCCTCGGCTTTGTAAGGTAACCCATAGTTACAGAGATACGGTCTGCGTAGCCCTGATGCTCCTCATATCATACTGCTTTGCTCTGTGAGTCACTGTACTGAAGCTACTCCCAACCATTTCTCTGCCCAAAGTGATAATCCATTGTTAAAATGATATTAACTCATGTGTGCTAATTAGCGGGTGTGCCTGGGTGTGAGAAGCCAAGGACGTTTATTAGGTCTGATGAAGATACCTTTACTCAGGGTTCGGACTCACATCTGCTGGGAAAGTGTCTCCTCTCCTTCCACAGCTAAGGAAGTGCTGTCTTGCAGTGATGTCTCCAGCTGATGTGGGCCTTGGTACGCTGGGGATATCTTTCTCCTCAGTAGAAGGGGACTCAAGGAGGGCAAGAGACTCCCAGTAAGGCTGTCGGGAGTTTATTTTTTGTGATGATGGAAAGAAAAGGACTTTTCCTATCTATACTATCTTCATTTGGCTAAGAAAACAAGGAGAAGTGTAACCGTCTCTCATGTCAACAGCATGTCATCTTCTGGACAGAGGCTTGCAGGGCTTAGCTGGTGAGCTGGTGGCCACTCCTCTCTCACTCTGCTGGATGTGATGGCCCCTCTGGCTGGCCAGCTCGGCAGCCTGTCTTTGGCCCAAAATATGCTAAGTTGCCTCCAAACAGGTTTTGGTAGGTCTTTGCTAATAGCATGGGAGCACCACGGTTTATACAAGCTAGTGTGTGCGTCTGGGAGAAAGCCCACATCAAAAGGCGTGTATTGAAATGGCTTAGCGGGGTTGACAGCATGGCTGGGCCTGGAAACGCCTGTTCTCCCAGGGCTGGCGGGCCTGAACCAACAGGCTGCAGTGGGGTGTTGCCAGCTGGCTGCTCCCTATCCTACCTGCGCCTCTTGCCTCACTCTGGTAATCTCTGGGGCCTCTGTGGGACGTGTTCCTCGGCCAGGTTTTGGAGAAGGGTCATCCTTTTTGCACTGGATCATGATGGGGAGGTGAAATTATTGCTTTTGATCTTCCTGCACCAGTTTAATATTCACCGGTGGCCAGGCTGACTGGTTGTTGCCTTGTTTGCATGAAGGCAGTTCCTGGGGTGGAAGGCAAACACATCTAGCCAGCGTTCTGGGGGGACCCTGGGCTGGTTGAGGACTTGCTGTAGGTAACCAGGAGCCAGCAGGAGAAGGTGTCACAAAGCGTAACAAAATGCAAATCCATTTAAGGCTTGCAGCAAAAGGGTGTGCCTCGTTTGGTCTTTCTGAGACGAAAAACACTTCAGACAATCACTTTCAATCTCACATCGTAAGCATACATGCTTCTTCTTTGGGACTTGAAAGTAATGGCTTTGTATCTCAGGGAGCTTGTGTGTATGCATGCGTGTGTATATGTACACACCAGTTTCCACGTAACAGAGAAGCCATTTTGGTGCTGGTGACTAAGTGCAGAGGGCATGGGAGCTCCCAACATGGTTTTGCCTTTCTGGCTGTTCAAATGCTTTGAAGACGGTGAGTGTTTGCTGTGCCCTGCTGAACCTGGAGCAGGTGGGAGCAGCCCTCATCTGAATCACTCCCAACTTGCCAAACCTGCTCGCTAGCCTGCTTGGGATTTGTTGTTGCCCTCCCTGAGCACTTCAGGAGTCAGCTTGCTCCCCTGGTCTGCCTGTGGTTTTTTTTTCCTCCTGGCTGGCCCACAGATGTTTGGCTTTACTCTTTCTGTGCTCAAATTAGCTGTAAGGCTGGGGTTTGGTCTTTCCATTACTTTCTTTTCCAAGCACGCGTTCAGTCCCATCCCTCCCTCAGCGCTTTCTGCTGTTGCAATGGAGGACTGCCCTGCTCGGCAGGAGTGCCTGCAGCCACGGGGGGACCCGGTGGTTTCTGAGCGTGGGCAGATACATCGGAAAGATCTGACTCTGCCAGTACTTAGATGTGAAGTTAAACAAAGCCTGCTGTTTGAAGTGGACTGTTCTGCAAGTAAACTCAGCTTACATGTGTGCCTATTTCCGATAATGGGGCGTATAAGAAGGATTGTG
This sequence comes from Excalfactoria chinensis, assembly GCF_039878825.1. Lineage (NCBI taxonomy): Eukaryota > Metazoa > Chordata > Aves > Galliformes > Phasianidae > Excalfactoria > Excalfactoria chinensis. Next base: position 99,171,908 of record NC_092825.1, on the reverse strand, counting down.
CCGAATCACATCACTTTGTCCAGCTGCCTCAGCTTGGCTGTTCCCAACAAGTCTTTTCTCCTCCCATCCTGTCCTCCCGCATCCATTGCACCCTAGCATGGGGAGCCCCATAGCTCTGTGTTGGTTGCAGCTGAACAAAAGCATGGAAGAGCTGGGGTCTTGCACTTAGCTTTTGTAGCTTCTTCTTCTTCTTTCCGTAATAATTTTGTCCTTCACCCAATTTGTGGTTACTTCTGGGTTGCAGAGGCCAGAACTTCTAGCATACGGTGAGTGCTCTGTATTTCTGAAGCATTGCACCGAGCTGTGATGAATTTGTTGTTTAATTCGGTGATTTCGGTTTGTATAAAATACTGACTGCGTTGTCTGCTTCATTCCAAGAATAGTTTGATAACTGTTTTTCTTCTTCCTTATAATTGAGCACAGAGTCAAAGTAGGGGAAGCTGGTGGATAAATACAACAGTTTAGGGTTTGTATTTATGTTTCTTTTTTGGAAGCAGCCATTAGAAAATCCTGATTTTGGGGAGTGTGCTGATCCAATTGGAATTCAGAAACAGCTCCATTAAAGCAGTGAACTCAGAAACATCCAATCCGTGTGCACTTTTTGAATCTCTTCAGTTCTTGATTCTGCAAGCACTTTTGCACCGGCGGGCAGCCAAACGTGGGACGCTTAGACATACATGTATTCCCAGAGAAATACCCGAGGAGAGATCTTGCAGTACATAGGAGAGTCGAGGACAACAACGAGAAGTGCAGAATAGGTCGGAAGGTTTTGAGTTGTCCTTTGAGAATGCATGCAGACCCTGGGCAGGGCACAGCGTAGCAAAGTTACAGAGGGGACTGTGGCACTGTGGTCACAGGCATGAGTTGCCACTGTCGGCAGGCTGGGTGTTGTAATTACGGGTTGCCCTTACGCTTTGTCACACCGGTGAGTTAAAGCCACCCTGGAGGGGAGTCCTCGGGAGCTGGGATTTCGGGAGCCAGCAGCTGAGTGGCAGCAGTTCCCACCAGCCAGCGCCCGGGGAGCGCTGTGAGAAGGATTACAGGGAGAGGGAGGGAGGGAGGGATGGCGAGAGCCCAAGCCTTCAAACACACCCAATGGGCCCATCTCATCTTCGCATGAAACTTCGTGAGTTACACCCACTCTGAAGCAGAAGGGGAATGAAACGCTGACGCTTCCTCCTTTCTGTTATTGGCAGCCAGCGCTTGTGAAATACAACAGGCAAAGATGTTTGTCCTATTGATGATGAACGGTAAGCTGATTTTCAGCAGCACAAACTTCTGCTGGGGGCCGGGTTGGGGACAGCAGTTAAGCTCAGGCTGTGAAATGTGTCTGTGGGATGTTGTTATTGTGCAGTCTGAAATGCAGCATGTCCGGGAGCCTCTGTGAGGCTTTCCTCTCTCAGCTTGCATCTTTTCCCAGTGTGGATGGAGGTGTTTCTTTCTCTAAACCATGTTTAATGGGATCGTCAGGCACTGTTTGCTTTTGCAGGGCTTGTGCTGCTCGCAGGTATGGACACACCGCGCTTTTGTTGCAGGCAGGGAGAACTCAGAGTGATTGAATGGGAGCCAGGTATTTAGGAGCTAAATTCCCTCAGAGGGAAAATGTAGTATCTTGTTACTTGTTCAAGATGCTTCTCTTCTCCAGCTGTCTGGCTGTATTTTTGGTAATTACAGGTTGCCATGCTCTGTAATTGTTCAAAATGAGCCCTGCAAAAGGTTTCAACTTGAATTGAGCTCTGTTATGTGTTTCTGTGAGGTATTGAAAGCTGAAACATTCTGAATGGTGATGCTGCAGCACCCCTAAATCAGGTGAGGAGGGGGGTCTGAGGGGTCTCGCGCTTGGCCACGTCCTGACAATGCTGCAAAAGCAGGCTGCGTGAGGCTGTCCTGCATCAAGTTGCTCACTTATTCTGGTTACTGCTCAGCTTACGAAGTTGTTCCGTAAACCAGTCGCTATCTTTAAATCTAAATTGCTTAATTCTTGTGTTGGTGACAGGAAATGTGGGCACCCTGGCCATGCAGTTACAGTGACTAAGACAGCATTCAGAACCGGCCCAGCCCTGGGGCTGTCTGTGCGGCACCACACTGCGACCCTAACCCACTGCCATTGGGATGCTAGGTGCTTCCTGATGGAAGGACTGGGGTTCAGATCTGATTCACAGCTTATCGTCTCTGAGGATTTTTCCTGTGCGGAGGCAAAGTGTACCGCGTCTGTTTTTGGCAGAACAGTCATGCTGTAGCTGTTTTAAATGTTAGAGCTTTAATTGTTTCATTTAATGTGCCAGAAACCCATTGTCAAGGCAGCTATTAATTCCTCTGACGGGGTTTTGGTATTCCAGGGGTGACTGAAGTGTTCGTTTGCTATTGGTGTTCTGGAGCTGAAGGAGCAGGTCCGTGGGTGTCAGTGGGCTGCTTGTTTTTCTCCAGTCCTTTCAGAGGCAGAAGTGATCTGTGTGCTACAAGAAACGGGGGGCAAATCACTGTGTTAATCATGGCAAATGGCGCTAAGGGACCAAGAGCAGAAGTGTGGCGTGCCTGCTCGCACCTCCTCAAGGAACTCGCTCTTGAAAGGATGCCCGTATGTTTGCAAGAGGGTTCCAACTTGTTTTGAAGCAGAACCACTTTGTTTTTCCAGAATGTATGTTGGGATTATATCTGCCAAGCCACAGATTTGCATCATTCAAGCATTTGCTTTAGCTTTGTGCTTTTGCTCCAGGAAATCAGTGATGGGGTTCCTGCTGGCTTCAGCATAGGGCAGGCATTGCTTCTGCACCAATGCAGCCTGGGGGAGTACAGGGGTGGGAGCAAGCCAGCTGGATATTGGTCTTCTGAGCAGACACAGCTGACTTTCAACATAGCTACTCATCAGTTTGGACATTAGGAAAAGTTCAGGTTGGACACAAATTAGGTTGGATATTAGGAAGGATTTCTTCTCAGCAAGAGCAGTGCTGCAGTGGCACAGGCTGCCCAGGGAGGTGGTGCAGTCACCATCCCTGGAGGTGTTCAAGAGCCGTGTGGATGTGGCACTGAGGGATGTGGGCAGTGGGCATGGTGGGGGTGGGCTGGTGGTTGGACTGGGTGACTCTATTGCAGCAGAACTCTTTGGCACTGCCCTTAGCTTTGACATTGGCTAACTAGGTAGTGCTGGTCTCTGTCACTGCAAAGAAATAAAGGGTCTTTGGTGGTGAGGGAGGAGATCACCAGAAGAGAATAACTGCTCCGTAACAATTTTTTAAGAGAGCAAAATCAAATGCAAACGAAATCTTGGTGTCAAATCTTTGAAAGAATTTAGCAAGAAAGAGGGCTACTCTCTGCTGATTTGTATTTCTCGGTATTATTTTGTTAAACTGGAGACTGTGTGGTGTGTTCCAGTGAGTTTTATGGAACAGTAATCCATTGCTAGATGAGGGGAATACATTATTTATAGATAAGAGTGTTTTAACATCCTGGTGTGGGGTTGTTTGAGAAGGTCAGGATTCAGAGTGCTGGAAATGGGATTAGCCCAGCTGTGCTGCAGACAGTGCAGAAGGAGAGGAAAAGAGGAAGTTATCAAGTAAATATTTATGTTTTTCTTGTGCCTTACAAGACATAAGTCACATCAGATTGAAGGGTTTCTGGAACCAAAACGTAGTTTTCTCCTTATGGGTCGCAACATTTCAAGTCTTCATTGAATCGTAAACAAACACCAGCATCCTTTTCTCCTAACTCAGCAGGCTGTCTCTCTGCTGCCTGTTTGCTTTCTCCGTGGGATGGTGTCAAAAGACTGGAGGAGCAGAGAGCATCTGTGATAATATCAACCCCCCTTCCTTCCTGGGGGAAGCAAGCATTCTGTGTGTGTGCACAGGCTCTGGAAATGCAGCCCCCTGGCCAGCACTGAGAGACTTGTAGGCAAATGGGCGTTGGGTTGATTCACTGCAACGCGCTTCTAATATAATTGGTTTTTCAAGCTCCCAGTGAATTAGGCTTTCAGCAAGACATGGAATACCGTGTTCTCAGGTAGCTGAAAATGTTCTTGGAAAGCCAGGCGTGCAAGTGATCCCATAGTGAGGTGTGGGGTGGTTGTTGAAGGCTGGCTCACGGAGCACTAGCAGTGTCTTCTGATGCATTTTCGACTGTTGTTGTCTGGAGCTGGTCTTTGTTATAGAGTAAGTAAGAGCTCAAACTCAGTGTTGTTAATAGAGTTTAACAAATTGCCAGGCTTCAGCTGAGTAACTGCGTGTGTGCAGTTAGGATTACAGCGCATGTGCCACGGTGTGACTTTAGCAAGAGAGATGTAAGATTAAATTGCACTGCCTTGTATTGCCACGGGTGTAACTGAGTTACAGTGAGTGAGCAGCAGCTCTGTAAGTAAGCTGGAGTAACTGGCTTGGGCCTGACTGCACATCAGTGCGCATGCACCAGCGGTGCTGTAGTGCTTCCAGAGTGCTTGCGGAAAAGGGCATTTCAAGAGTGGTTCGGGTCTGTCAGAAGATCAGGCATACAAATTGCTTGGGAACATAGGGAGGTTCATATGTTGGCAGCCAATGTAGATATGCAGTGTAGATAAGGTGAGGGTGCTGGTGGCAGAGGTGGTACTGGTGACTGTTGGGTTTTCCTCTGAAGAGATAGAAGAGGCAAAAGCATTCTGAAGAAAATGTCCTGAGACATCTAAGTGGAGGCAAAGGCTCCTTTTTGCATAAGAAGAGAGGATGGCTGGGGGATGTACAAGTTAGGGCTGTGCCCAGCACTAGGGCAGGAGCTGGGGTCAGGTCCTGGACACACATCGTGGCCAGCATTGGTTGATAGGTGCATTTCTTGCACATCAACTGATGTACCTAGTTGAAATCAACTAAAGTAATTTTAATGATCTACGTGGGGATGTGCTAGATATTGTTAACCCCCCCACCCCCAATTCAGTGTGTCCAGTGACATTAACTGCCTGGCATAATCATCCCAACTTGAAATTAGCAAACGTGACCAGTCAATCAGAAGGTGAAAACATGTATCCATATAATGACTAGTGTTTGGTGGGCATTGTGTCTGGGATGGGCCAGGAATACTGGAGGTGTTGTCAATCCTGTGCTTGGCAGCCAGGCAGACCCCATGCAGTGGCTGCTTGTGAGCTTTGTCTCCTGTTCCTGGGCTGCGGAGGGTCCCTCTGTGTGTGCCACAAGCTGAGCCACTTGAAGCCACTGCCACTGCCCTGGGGGTGTGACTTGCTCCACTGGGGTCCTGTCTGGGGAGCTGTGAGAGCTGCAGATTTATTCCATGAATTAAAGCAGTTACTGCAAACATTTGCTGGGTGTCTGATGAATTTCAGTGGAAGTGGTGAGTAATAACGTGCCAAAGGTTGCTTTGCTCCGAAGTAACTAATGTGTTATTTTTTCTCTAAACTGTGACAAAGGATCCTATTTCCCTGTGCAACGCCACCGTCAGAATTACCACCTTGTTTATTTCTTTCTTTAAGTGAGAGGCAAGTTGCCTTTTTCTTGACTTTCATGGCATCCCTGAGTAGAGTTAGCAAGGGGCTGCTGTGAGAGGTGTGAAGCACTAACAGTGCACGGGGTCTTGGTGTGAGATTCGAGGCAGAACCCAGAACTGAGTGCAGTTAGAAGTTGGGAGACAAAACTTCTGATAAAGAAGCTAACGGGAGTCGTTTTCTTTCCGCTTTTGTCTTTTCAAGGCAAACTAATCTTAATGCTTCAGTAACATTGGAATGATTTCTTGGTAATCTGTTATTCTTTTTTTTTTTCAGGAGAGAGGTATATTTTTTTGTATTTTGTCATGGAGTGAAAAATTACTATAATTTACCAGCCTGTTTTTTTTTTTTTTCTTTTTAAATTTGGGAAGTCATAGCAGTTGATGTGTTCCATCAAGCTGTCATTCCTGGAGGCATAGGAATTGAATGCCTGACATCTCAGCTCTTGTTTACTGTTTAGAACAGATCCTTATACTTGACACGGTTACCTAAGCATACCTTGAAGTTTAGAATGTATTTTTTTAAAGAGAAATTAAGAGGAACAAGAGGGTGTTTTGGTTTTTTTTGAGCAAGAGTAGAGGCGGACAGTTGCTTTGGGCCACCCAGAATTGGTAGATCTACACAAAGACTGTGAGGCCATTTGGGGTCCGTGAGGAGCATAGAAGACTGCAGCATGTTGTGTAGTTGGTTTCTGTTTATGCTTCTGGACAAGAGAAAAGTAAGAAATCAAGACTTTTTGAAAGCATGACTTTGAAAGTAAGAGAGTCTGCAGGGCAGGATGTGCTGGGGATGTGTCTTTGGGATAAGCAAGCAGGACTGTTTTTAAGTAGGCTTTGCAGGGACATCCTTCCTAATCTTGTTGGGGCTCTCAGCACTTCACAGCTGAAGAGGCTTCATGTTTCAGAGAATCTTATGGCTGACCCCACTGGGAGTCCCCACTCCATTTCCAGGGAAATGGTAACTCTGTGAAACCTCATGCAAAGTGACATTAATGGGGTGTTTGGCAGGCTTGATGCCAGCCGCATGTGGTTGGTAGCCCATCAGGCAATTGGGAACTGGGGTGATGGCCCCATGTTGGAGTTGGAGGGCAGCAGGCAAGAGAAAAGGCAGGGAGGTGCTGGCAGTGAAAAGACTGTGGGAAGGGCAAAGATTTAGGACAGGGGATGGAGAGGTGAAGGAGGGAGCTAGAAACAAGGATTTGGCTCTGTACTGAACATACTGGTGGGCTGGAGTCTTGTTAGGTTCTATAGGACCAGAGGTAATGGCATCAACTTCTGCCAGGGGAGGTTCAGGTTGGATTTTAGGAACAATTTCTTCTCAGAAAGAGTAGTAATGCATTGGAACAGGTTACCTAGGGAGGTAGTGGAGTTATCCCTGGAGGTGTTCAAGGACCATGTAGGTGTGGCACTGAGGGAAATGGTCAGTGGGCGCAGTGGGAGTGGGCTGACAAGATGGACTAGATGCTTCTAGTAAAATCTTTTCCAACCATAGCGGTTTTATGATTCCATGGTTTTAGGTTGGTTAATCCTGGAAGACAGGAGGCTAAGCCAATTGATGCCTGCTGAAAGCCTCTTGAATGGTGTGGTGTGGTTCCCCCAGAGCATTGGGTGGCATTGGACGCTTTGCTGCTCTAGGCACAGTGTAGCTCCACCTCTGCCAGCACCAAACAGTTGATGGACACAAGATGATGGACAGGCCAAATCTACAACAGTAAGGAAAACAGCTTCAGCTCTGTGTGAACTGGATCAAGCATCACATATGTGACAGTAAGGCAGGTGGAAAGTCAGATTTTAGTTCACATTGGAGCTTTGAGATGCAATCACAGCATCAGCACGACAAGGTCTGTGGTAAATCTCAGGAGGTGAGTTGGGTAGATGGTATCTTGGAAGAGAGACGTGTCTCCTGTGTGTGTAAAACACAGATACGGCAACCTGCGAAATGTATAGGAAGTGTGTCAGTGGAGTATGCTATTTTTGCATAATTCAGCAACACTGAATGTTGGAGAAATGTGTCTTGTGAAAGTAAGCAGTGAAGTGCTGTAACAAATGCTTGTTTGGTGCCGAGCACAAATGTGAAGGAAAAAAAAGGTGGAAGTCTTCGAGGACTAGCGAAAGGAGCCCATATAAACAACAGTTCTCCTACAGGGAGTTTCTGGGCAGACAAAATTGCAAATAAATCTATTAAGAGAAAAAATATCCTATATGCTAAAATCTGTAGAGTTACAGAGATGGGCAGTCCTGAAAGCCTTAGTACACTGCAGCATTTGGTTGACAGAACAGCAGAGAGCTCTGAAGTGGCTCTCCAAGGGTGTCACCTCATTCTTTGGAGAATAGCTTTCCTTCTGGGGGTGTTGGCGGGGGCTGTTGGTAGCTTGGGGTTTGGGGTTTGCTTTTCACTGTAGTGTCGTTTGGGGATGTAGAGTCCTGTGCTTTTAGGAAGATTTGCAACATTTTCATGATATTTATTGGATATGCTTTGCATATTTGCAGTGCATTTTCCCCTCGGTTGTTTTAGCCTAGAGGTGTCTTCCGGAAGAGCAACAAGAAGCCCAAGATCTTCTCTTTGAAGTCAGTTTTGGGTTCTGGTGACCTCATTTCCAAGATATAGGCGTGCCTTCCAACCTCCCTAAGGACTTGTACTTTAGTATGGGGCCCTGGGCTTGCTGGCTTTGTGGGGCTGCATGTTGCTTGCCATCACAGCCTACTCCACCTTTGCTTGTTCCTGCTGTGTTTGGTCTAAGTCTACTGGCTGACTGTCCTGTTTCTGAAACACTGTCTTAGCCAGTGCTGCCTGAGATTGCTGGATACCCCTCATCCAGCTTGGGCTTTCCTCTGCTCAGCATGCTGCAGAGAACAGCTAGCCACCCTTAGCTTGCCTGTAATTTAGACAAGATGACAGGCAAGCTGTAGATAGCCAGTTTTTTAAGAGCAGTTTTGAACCTGCTCATCAGAGTGAACATCTCCAACTTTAAATGCATCAGGACCGGCCAGCTGCAGAGAGCTATTTCTGTGCAGGAATCCCTTTAATGTTTAATGCACTTTGCTAATTAAGCCCCACGATGAGTCACTTAAGGGAGTAGCATCAGATTTTCAAAACCTCTGCCCACCTGTTGCTTCCTCTGGCTTCTTTGTGGCATGCCGAAGTCCAGAATCAATCGGAGAGAGAAGTAAAACAAATCCAAGAGAAGGTTTTGGCACCGTGTTAATACTGATGGGAAGGAATGTGGGATTACAGCATTTTCAGCACGTATTAAAAGTTAAACTTTCATTGAATTCTCTGAAAAACGGAGTGTTTAAATATGTGAGAATAAAAGCTCTTAGAACATTTTATTCCTCTCAGAGCTACTGATTCATTCTGTAAATGACGGTAAAATTTCTTGCCTCGCTGCAATCTGCAGAAGGGCGTTAGTCATGTCTTAGTGTCGCCCAGCATTTGGTACAGAAGGCAGAGATGGCATCTTCATGCCTTCTTAATGGTGCTTGCTTTTCATTATCCTCGTGGCGCTGAGAGGTACCAAAACGTGTCGATACGAGTTTCTTAGCAATGTTCTCAGGAGGTCTCAGAAATGAATCAAGTTGTCCAGCCTCATTCAGCCTCTCTGAAGGCTTCACTTGCTTGTGTTCTCAGCTCCCCTCTAGAAGGGCACTGAGTTCACCAGTGCCCAGGGCTGGAGCCACCCTCCAGGCTTTCCCGCAGCCGAGCGAGGCAGAGATTTGGGATTATTGACAAATGAAATTAATTTGTTACGACTAAAGCTGGACCAAATTTCACGTTTAGAGTCTCTCCTAGTAAAACTGTCAGAGCAATAAGCGGATTATCTTCTTCCGACCTCCTTTTTTTAAACCAAATAGATGAATGCTGGAGGCCAGGGATTCATATTCCATCATGCCTGACCTACAATTTATTGCAGCATTACCTCAAAGTAATTGAGTGGGTCCTACAGGTCTGTGTATCAGGCTAATTTTGGTTGTCTCTTAAGGAGCTGCATACGATTCCTTTCAATTAATTTTGGAGAGGCTTTTTATGTGAGCTAAAACGATGTTGTGTTTTTTCTGATGCCCTGATGAAATTGTGCAGTGCTGAGCACAGTCCCTCCTATCTAACTGGGTATTTGTCATCAGCACTTCATCTGCTCAAGTACCTCACCTGTATAAATGGATTTATTCTCACTTAATTTCAGTCGCATAGGAAAGCATTTGCTCCATCTGCAAAAGGAGATTTGAGACGCAGGGAGATTTAAGATTCTTGCCTGTGAATCCATGGAATTAAATTGGAGAGCAGAGCCCTAGTCTCGTCCCTTAGCTGTAAGACGCAACCTTCACTTAAGCTTCACAACTAAATAAACTAATAAACCTGTCAGCATGGGTGCTGCACTCTGAGATTCTTAGCTTGCAATGGAACAGAATCCTCTGGAATTTCAAAGTTTAGGAAGAAGGGGGCAACAGCTTTAAGCCAAATGCCCCTCTTTGCAGAACACCCCACGTGGCAGTTCTAAAATCTTTCTGAATAGGAGAAAATAAGCAACAGTGCAAAGCGTAAGGAAAACAACAGGAGCGTGAACACGGCTGATATAAGTGCTGCAGGTTATTCCATCAGGCTAATGACAGAAAATAGGTCTGCCTGATGGGACAGCCTTGCATTGTGTTGCTGGGTTTATTCAGCGGCACAGAGTGTGATCTGAAGTGCTACCTGTTAGCGTTAGCTGATCACAAATTTGAAGACTCGAGGTTTCTGATTGTTTCTGGATGGATGTGATTATCTCAACAGCTACACTTGAAAGCCATTATTTTATTTTCATCATGACATTGCAGTTAACGCTAAAAGGATTAAAACAGAAATGTACGTGAAGAACTTGATCCCTTAGAGTATGAGGCACACAGATTGCACGCCTGAGCTGGGTTATCGTGATTTGATACAGAAATTGAATGCTGGGGTTGTTGGTTTTTTTTTTGACTGAGTGATCAGTTATGCTTCCAGCTTGATGCAGACCAGTGCAGCTGCCCTTTTTCTTTGGGCTGTCATCAGAGGTGTGTATGCACATTTGGCTCAGCAAGCTCATCAAGATGTGATCCTGGGGGATGCTCAAAGAGCTGAATCCCTCTGGAGACACCTGGAGGCCCGTGGGCTCCCCAGCTGGGTTACGCTGTTTATGATGAGGTTTCCCTTGTCTCATTTGGTGTGGTTAGTTGTGGAAACACCTCTGTGCTCATAACAGCTTTGTTGAAGAGGACGTGTTGCTGTAAGTCAGGTTGGATGGGTCTCTGAGCAACCTTATCTAGCTGTAGATGTCCCTGTTCTTTGCAGGGAGACTGTAGTAGATGACCTTTAATGGTCCCTACCAACTCAAATAAGTAAGTGTCCATGTACAAAATCTCAGTAGAATGGACCATCATTGTTTTGTTGCCAAAAAGGTGGCATGATGACCAGAGCTTAGGTCTCCCCACTCCTCTCCCACTGGCTGGAAAACTCTGGGATGTGCACCAGAGCCCCTCTGGGGTATGAGGTCCAGCAGTGGCCATGTGTGGCATGTGGATGATGGGACTCTTGGCCCTGCAAGTGCAGAAGAAAAGGTAGCTAAGGGTGTTATCTTCTGCAGCAGCAAATTAAGCTGAGCACCGAATCACCGACTGCCTGCAGCCGTCCATGCTGGTCTTTAGTGGAAGTTATTGCCCCTGCAGTGGTGGTGGTGATGAAATATTTGGTCTCTGTAAGCCCAAATTAAAATCAGAGCAGCACACTTGGGTGTGCCCATGGTGATCCTTTCAGCCACCACACCCTGACCAGCCTGCCCTTTGTGTTTACAATCCCTTGCTACAGCTAAAATGATTGAGATCGAGTCACAAAACAACACAATGTAGGAGTGAGGAGAAAGGATGAAATACTGCATTCTCACATATTTGCTTTAGGAGAAGTCATGTTCTGAACTTCATCTGAACAATGTTCCTATAGATGTTATGATAAGGGTGGTGAGACACTGGCACAGGTTGCCCAGGCAGGGTGCATTCAAGTGCATTTTTTAGTAAGAGAGCGCTGAAAATCTTCTAAATGCAACTCTTCGCTAGTCCAGCATGAAACCGTTTTAATTTAAAACCCACAAATGTTTCTGGGTTTCCATAACAGTTATTACTTTTTAATTATTTATGTCATTTTTCCTCATTAAAAATGGAATTATTAGTATCCTGGATCTAAATCTGATTCTGCTCACAATTAGACTTTTTACATGGGTTGGTGTGTAAAATCACTTCCTGGCTTATGTCATGAAAAGCACTGCAACTACCTTTGAAAAAATGGGATGATTATTGCATCAGTGTTACTCCATCTATAGGGATTTGAAGACATTGGTAGGATGTCAAGGTTTTACTGTAGGTTAGTCTAACAAACAAAACATTAATGCATTTAAGTCTGATGGGACATCAATCACAGCTTCATGATCAGACTAGTTCAGTATGTCATGTTTGGTATAGTGCTGTCTGAATTTAAATTTATAGGTAGTTGTCATGATACTGAATGTGATTTGTCCTCATCAGTTTTACTCCATATGCATATTCATAGACTGACAGACTCATAGAAAGGCTAAGATTGGAATGGACCTTAAATATCATCAAGTTCTAACCTCTGCCATGGGCCGGGCTGCTCCCCCACCAGCTCAGGCTGCCCAGGGTCCCATCCAACCTGGCCTTGAGCACCTCCAGGGATGGGGCATCACAGCTTCTATGGGCAGCTGTGCCAGTACCTCTCTGCCCTTTGAGGCAAGAGCTTCCTTCTAGCACCTAACCTTAATCTCCTCTCTTTCAGTTAAAAGCCATTCCCCCTCGTACTATCGCTTCTCAACCCCTCTCCCAGTGTTAACAGCCTGTACTTTTGTGCAGAGGCTTTCAGCATCTCCTTTAGTGCATCCCCAGGAGTGTTGCAGTGAAGGTGTGGAGCCCTGGGAAGAAGCTTGCAGGCTGCAAGCTGCAGAGAAGCCATGGATGAGCCTTCCCAGAATCAGAACCCAGACTGAAGGTTCCCCTCTGCTGCTAATCAGCCCCCAGCTCAGCACCCCCAGGACAAGTTGCTGAGGTATCTGAGCACGTGGGCTGGAGTTATCACCCCACGGCATGAGCTAGGCTGGCGTTGTTGTTTCACACTGTCGCACAAGAATGTGCTTTGTGACTTACATCCTCTCTGTAGAAATTTATCAACACGTTACACTTGGCACAGCAAAGGAACCAAGAAAATGAACAATGTTTTGCTTTCTTATTGCAGCTTAGTACCAAGAACTGCACTTAGCGTTGTTCAGTTCTGTTATTTAATGCTTGTTCTTTTAACCGGCCTGAATAAGAAAAGAAGCACAACTGAAACATCTTATTTATCTGTTCACAGCACATCACATTCTTCTCCTGAATATTTCCCTCAAGCTCCATTAATCAATTAATTGGGCAAAATCACACACAAAAAGATCACAAAAGGAGACCACAAAAACTTGTTTTCTGTTTCATTTTGATGGATATTGTCTTAAATGGTGCATGTGCAAGAAAATGTGTAAGTAGCGTTCTTATGGGATCTACAATTCATAGTTTAATTTGGGATGAAGTTACTGTCTGACAGGTTAAACTGAGAGCTTTTCTCATCTCCATTAATCTTCATCTGAACGTTCACTAAAAAACAGCACAGGGATGGCTTCATTGCCATACATTGCTAGCAATCCTTCCTTTGCATTGATCCGTGCTTCAAGCTGCTCGTGTCAGTTATGGGTTAACTCTGTCTGGAATTCTGCATAATTTTTTAATCTTGTTTCTATTTAATAAAGTTACTTGTCAGGGTGGTAGCTGAGATAAAGACCCTGATGTTGCTTTGTGGGACAGTGCTTAAATTCATCCTCTAAGTATTCATGTAAAAACATCCCTTGAGTCAGGCTAGAGCCAATTGCATTAAGCCAATGCTGAGCTTCTTTTCAGGTCTCATTTTATGGCATTGAAATATCTTCCTTGCAAGTGGACATTAGATTTCTGTGGGGAAAAGAACATTTATTCTGGAAAACTCACACAAACAAATTAGAATTGGCAAGCAGAACGCTGCTGTGTTTTCCCTTCTTGCTAAAGGTTCCAGTAAGAAGGTCTCTCGACGATACAGCAATATCCCAGAATACAGGCTTTGTAGGAAGAAGCTGGAATCCAAAGCAGGGCCGTACCTTTTCCTTTTGAAGCAGCATCCCACCTATGTTTGCATTTTCTGCATTTTTCATCTTGTATTGACAGAGACACATCAGGATATGTTTGCTGAAAACAAAGCAGTCAAGGAATAAAGTCTTTTGCTCTATTGTTCCCCAGACTGGTGACGGGCTTTTTTTTCTTCCCCTAAGCCTGTTAGGCCGGGCTTTAAAAAAGCACACACAAAACCCAAACAATGCAGCAAAACCAAAAGCGCCAGAGCAGGTGTTGCTCACTTGTTGAGACAAGCAGAGACTCATTTCCTTTTCAAAACGTGGTCGGGACTCAGGCTGAAGGAGGAAGATCAAAACAGAATCGCCAAGCGTAAATTAAAAACATTGGATCGCGCTATAAAATCTTGTGTTTAAATGTAGCGTTGCGAAGACAGAACGGTGCTGGGCTACTGTGCGTGCATATAAATCCTCTTACAGAGCCTTCCTAGAGTTTTTCCAGCATTCTTGCTCGTTACTGAGGTTAATTACAACCCATTTCATTTCTCCTCCCATTCTGATATTCCCAATCTCATTAGCTGCTTTTCCTAATGTTCTGCTTTTTTTTTACTGCTTCTGCACAAAGCCGTGTCTCGCGATAAGCACCGGGTTTTATGAATGGCTCGGAGAGATATTCTTGTATTTTTCAGCAGTTGGCAGCGCTGCCTGTGTGCCATAGTCAGGTTCCTCTTGGGGAGGTCTGTACCTGTCAGCCCTGGCACCCGGTGTTGATTGGGCCATCATCCACTTGGGATTTCCTACATTAGGCTGTGCAGCAGCTACTAAGAAATGCCTGTAGCATGTTGCATTCATAAAATCACAGAACGGTTTGGGTTGGAAGGGGTCTCAAAGCCCACCCAGCCCCTGCCATGTGCAGGGCTGCCCCCCACCAGCTCAGGCTGCAGGACCCCATCCAACCTGGCCTTGTGAGCCACCAGGGATGGGGCACCACAGCTTCTCTGGGCAGCCATGCCAGCGCCTCACCTCCCTCTGAGGAAAAAGCTTCCCCCTGACATCTAACCTAAATTTCTTCTCTTTAATTTAAAGCCATTCCCCCTTGTCATATTAGTGTTAGTGTAAGAAGTCAGTCCCTTTCCTGCTTGTAAGCTCCCTTCAAGTACTGGAAAGCTACAATGAGATCTCCTTGGAGCCTTCCCTTCTCTGAGCTAGACAAGCCCAACTCCCTCTGGACTTGCTTTAACTGCTTAGCATCCCTCTAGTGCTGGGGGCCCCAGGCCTAGATGCAATACTCCGGATGGAACCTCACGAGAGCAGAGCAGAAGGGGACAATCCCCTCCCTCTCTCTCCCTGCTGTCCACCCCTCTTTTGGTGCAGTCCAGGACACTGTTGGCCTTCCAGGCTGAGAGTGCACATATGCATTCTTTGGGCTCCTTAGCCTCTGGTGAGAGAAGAGTCCCAAACAAACAGCCTGTCGCTCCCAGCAGACCATAGGAGCAGAGGCCTTGAGCAGGATGTGTCACTTCTAGTGGAGAAGCCACGACCACTGCTATCCGGAGCTTATTATGTTCCCTCCTGTAAACAAACCATTGCATGCCTTTTTTTCTCCCTTTCAGTTACACATTCACATTTCACCAGGGAGTTTTTCCTAGTGTGTATGGAAGCTTCTGCCTAGTTTGTTGGTGGGGCTGGAGGAGGCTGTTTGCCTTTAAAAGTTCACAGTGGCCATTGTGTGAAATATTTTGCAAGTTACGTCGCGATGGGAAAAGTACATGCAGGGCAGACTCTGCAAGCCGGAGCAGAAAGGTGCCCTGCAAAAGTGATTATACATTCCTTTTCATGTTTTTTTAAGAGGCAGGGAATAAGTTGAGGCGTGTTAAAACCTGTATGAAAAGTGATAATCGAGTGCCTTCCTCCTTTCCCACAGCTGGGTGTAGATAAGACACACCAAACTTAATGCCTGGTTTCTTTTGTTCGTAAACCTTTCCCACTAAGGGTGCTGCATATTCTAGTGTTGGAGGTTTGATGAAGGTGCTCTGCAGAAGTTCTGTGGGGCTCTATTCTGGACATCTGGCTTTGTCACCATCCTGGGAGCTGCGATGTGCCACTGAGCTGCCATGGGTCCCAGCTGGTGGTCGTGAGGGCTTTCCTCTCAACCACATCTGTCCTATGGCATGGGCCTGCACCGAGAGCCCCTGCCTCCTCCTTTCTCTCTACCTAGCACTATCAATAGGGCTTTGCAGCATAGAACAGAGCTCGGTGTGAGTGGTGGTGGTGGGAACTGGCCTCAAAGTGCTGTTGCATCTGTCGCGGCCTGTAGTTTATTTGTTTCATTTCCAGAGCGTTGCAAGCAAGGCTGGTTTAAATTAGGTCTCCCTTGTGGTCTGCTGTGCTGATAAGTGGTCAGAGGAAACGATATCTCATAAATGAAATGACGCGGTGGGATTTCGGGTGGTTCGTGGAGTACTGTGACTCTTATTTTTAACATGAGGTGGCTCCTCAAATGTTATTATCTTTTAAAGGGATTCTCTGCGTATGTCCATAATTATTAATCTCCTAATTAAACATGAAACGAGCCCTGAAACGTAGTGGATCTGTTTGGAGCAAACAAAATCAACTTTCTGTATCTTTTATAAATACAAGCCTCCAGAACAGATGAACCAAGAGAAAACCCACAGAAATGTCACAGTTGATGGGTTTGTTGTTTGCCATGCTATGTAAGATTACAGAAATACTAGTAGCTAATTGCAGCCTTGCAGATGTCACCAGCAGGACAGTACAGTGGTTGCTACAGTGTATGAGAGAGGCTGGAGGTAAGGTGCTTTTCCTCCACTCTGTGCTGTCCTCCTTTGGCTCTTGGTCATTTAAAGCAGTGATCATTTCTTTACAGAATCACACAAGGGCTTGGGTTGGAGGGGACTTAAGAGAGCATCCAGTTCCAACCCCTGCCATGGACAGGGTTGCTGCCTTTCAGATCAGGCACTGTATCAGGTTGCCCAGAGTTCCTCTTGTCAAGGGACACGTGAGCTTGACTGCATTTTGGATACCCTGCCTCAATGTAGCCACTGTGGGCATATTTGATCTTTTTACCTTTCCTTTTTGGTGTGAGGCAGAGAAGAAGTGAACAGCTGCAGTGGAGAAACCGAGGAGGCTGGGCTGACATCATGTGCACGTGTCTCCTTAAGCCTCCCTGCCTCTTTGGGGGACTGCTGAATTATTTCACACTGATTTCTTTGGGCTTTTGGGTGCAGAAGTGCTCAGCAGAGCTGCTCATGTCTGCAGGCAGACAGGCTGGGTTGCTCATGTGGCGACTTGCTCCACATGAGGCTGATATGCATGAGCTCAACAGCTTCCTTTTGAAGAAAAAAGCCGGTGTCAGCAGTGTGGAGGGAGACACTTCTTCCCCTGACAGACCTGAGGTTCCTGCCCACCCTTGGCGCAGCCAGAAGCTGGCACCTTTGTAGGCTGGAAATAATCACTTGTAGCATCTCAGGAAAGAGAGCTCAGCATTGCAACATCTAAGTACTGCCTTCCCTCCTCAGAAAGCTGAAAGCATCCAGGTTGATTTAGGAAGGAAAAAAGCCATCACACTGATAAGTACAGGTGTGAGAGCACGGTGCAGCAAGGCCATAGAGGTGTTAACAGCACATTGCTGCCATGGTGCACCGTGCGGCATCGTTACAGCAGCATAGAGCCTTCATCATGCGGATGGCGCTTACGGCAGCAAAACTGCACTTGGCTGGAATAGCTTATGCTAAGCTTGTTTTTCTTTGGGGAGAAAAAAAAGTGTTACTATAAGCTGTGTCACAATGCTGCTCATATAACTGTATTGCAGTGGCCTCTGCAAGCGTAGTCGGAGGTCTTGCTCTAGCAAATTTTTGACTGACATATCTGCGCTGGCAAATAGATTTGTAGCTTGGATTTCTGCACGGCACAGAGCTGTCTTTCCTCCTTTAATATAAAGAAAATCGCTTTTTGATGAAGATTTTATATGCATTGTGTGAGGAGTGGCTGAGGCCCCTCAGTGTGTCCAGCACTGAGCAGAGGAGCTGAGGGGTGGCCTGATGGCGGCTGCAGCTCCTCAGAGGGAGCAGAGGGGCAGCGCTGAGCTCTGCTCTGTGTGACAGCGACAGGGCCCGAGGGAACGGCATGGAGCTGTGCCAGGGGAGGGGCAGCTGGGGGGCAGGGAAAGGGGCTGCACCACAGGGCGGTGGGCATGGAACGGGATGCACAGGGCTGTGGGCACGGCCCCCAGTGCTGGAGTTCAAGGAGCGTTTGAACAGTGCTCTCAGACATTAGATTTGATTTTGGGGGGTGCTCTGTGGAGCCCAGAGTTGGACTTGGTGGTCATCCTTGTGGGTCCCTTCCAGTTTGGGATGCTCCATGGCTCCATGGTTGAAAAATTGAAATGATGAAATGCAAAGCTTTGGCTTTTATTTTCTTCCTCTTCTTTTAATTTAGATACGTTGTTTCTGAAAGTGGTGGAAAAGGGCAAATAAACAAGTGGAGGAGGGGTTTGCATTGGAAACATTGTGATTTCACAGCTGCTTACTGTAAGGGATGTGGAGCCCATCAGTGGGCAAGTTGATCATTAAAGGTGGGAAGACTGTCTCTGGTGGCAGAACTTCCGCGGGCCTCCAGAGCACTGACAGGGCAGGCTTGCTGCCTTCCAAAAGGAGAGGCAAAGGCTGATGCAGCACTGCAATGTGAAGGAATCTTTGTTGAACCTGATGATAAAGGTGTCTTTCACGTCTGTCAAAAATAGCACGAGGGGCTTCCATTAAAAATTCCCTTTAAAACAGCCATAGCCTTTGTCTTTGAGGTATGTTGATGTGCTATTAAAGCAAGTTCATTGTCCTGCTGTAGGCCTGTTGGATCGGCATGGTGATGTGACGAGGCTATGACTGGCTGAGGAGCAAAAGGCATGGCAGTCACCTTCCCCGGTGGCTTTGGCACTGCAGGGAGGAAACTTGGCTTACAGGAGGCCTAATGTTTGGGCTCCGTGATACTATTTTTAACACCTGTTTCACTAAAACTCTCTTTGTCCAAGAACACAGTGGGATCTTTCTCTGTGCTGCTGCTTTTTGCATTACAGAGGCTCCAGCATGCCTATGGGTCCTGTGTGCATACCCACAAAACCAGTGCTAAGAAAGTGGGGGAGAAGAGTGGTCACTTCTGCAGTTCAGAGACCTCTTCCTTTATCAGGCAGGTGCCATTTATGGGAATTCAGGAGCAGTTGTGAGCTCAGGTGGGCTGAATAATTCACTTGTAGCTTGGACATAGGTGAATATGATCAGTATGCTCACGAATACATGATGTGTGCATTTTTACCACAACTTTTATTTTCATATGGGCTGGGAATGATGCCACAGAAAATATCAGTAGCTTTCTCAGCTACTAAAATCATCTACCACTCTGTAAATTTAAAGGGGAAGCTAGGTGTTTTCTTTTAGGACTATTTTGGGCCTCATACCAATATGAAGCACTGAAATGAGGGAATGACGCCTAGTGCTACTGAAATTATAAAGTGCCGTGTAGATTTATGGCATCTTCATTTGATGGTGTGGCTGATATTTCTCCAGGCCGGCATTTTTGAAGAGGCTCAGCTATTGTTTCATTAAACATTTGCATTTCTAATATGTACTTTAGAATTCCTTAAAAATAATAAGTAAATCCCACTTATGTACATTATATTTTAGCACCGTGTAGTGTTTCATTTACGTGACTATACCCTGTAGTAACATCTACAGGTAAGACAAATATTCTTCTAATAAGGACTAAGGCAGAATGTATTAACGACCTTCTCTTGTAAGAAAGCACTGAAGCAGAGCTGACAGTAAGTAGTTTTCCACCAATACTCCGGTTGGGCTTCGGTCAGGCAGGCTCTGTAGCACCCTCTCTAATAGCAATACCTGGTGACTTTCCAGTAATGTTTCACCTCGGGGTAGGAGATCCATTTTTCTTTTTTGGTGAAAGGTTTATTCACTGAAATGTGGTTTGTGAATCTGGGACAGCTGAGGAACTCTGGAAGCAGTTATAACTTGCGGAGGGCTGCATTCAGACAGTGCTGCATCGCTGGAGCTTGCAGATGGAGTCAGGTGCTGAGCGATTTCTATTCACACGCAGCTTTCTGTCCTGTACCCAAGAGGATGCCACTCCTCCATGACAGGGAAGATCCAGATGGGAGTCCTCTGCCTGGGGAGCCTAAAATCTTAATTTTCTACTGTGGGAGGCACCTCCACACAAGGCTGTCTTAAGGCACTACATTTTAGGCATGATAGGGTGGCGCTAGGACAGTTGTCATCTGTTTATCTTGTAATTAGTTGCTTACGCTTGTCATAGAGTATTTAGTGAGGCACTAAGAGAAAGTGGGAACCTGATGCTGGAAAATTCCCACGCGGGATTTGGAACCCATGTTCCAAATCTCCTTGCTCTTTATTTAGTGATGTTTTTGAATTGTTTTCAGAGGAAGAAGAAAACAGAAGCTCCTTTTGACAGTCTGTTGCATGTTTGGAGGAGCTCAAAGGTACGAAACCTGCATTTGACCATCCTTCACTGCTGGCTTTCCACTGATTGCAAGTAACTTATGCATGCCAGCTGCAACATTGTTCCTGCACGAGCCATACTTTGCAAAGCCATAGGAGAACTTGGAAAACTGTCATGAATACATTTATTTGAATTGACTGTTCATGTTACCCTTTTCTGCCTGTGAACACAGATCCTGTCCTCATGCGGCCTTTTTGTTTCGCTATATGAAGCAATCATCTTGTTTTAACCCTCAGAAGGAAGCTCCGGGCTTCATTGTATCTGCTTTGCTTTTGTTGAAGGTATCCTTCCCTTTATTGGGCTTTGCCATGGATGGTGAAGACTGCAAGCGTTATTCTGGATGAGGTGGATGGCTTCTACAGGAGCATTCACTGTTGTTTCAACTGGGAAAACGTGTTGGGCATTTTTTGACTACATCTGCTTTTTTATCACTATTATATCACATAAGTGATGTGATCTGATGATCAATATGAGACCAAATATCTCTTTTGTGTTGTGACTTTCTCAGTGTCATCAGCACAAGTTAGGAGTGTGTTCTTTTCTTCGCATGTCATCATTGGAAGCATTGAAAAACCTTGTCCCTTGAGTCAGATAATTCTCCTTCCAGCACAACCACTTTGTTAAGTTTCTTACTCATACTGTTATTCCTATGCTAGTCTTTGTCACCTTCATCTTAGCCAGTGCTTTCCCAGAAAGACATCTTCTCCTCACTCCTCCACTATAAAGTGGCTTATCCTGTTGGAGGAAGAGATCGGATGAGCGTGCCACAATCCGTGTGGCATTTTACTCATTTCCCACTTCTTGCTGTGCTGTTCCTCCGCCTCTCAGACGTGTTCCCCAGCTTCGCACGTGGTTGAGGCTTGGCAGATGGCTGTATCATTTCTTGGATCACTTGTTCCCCAGTCCCAGGCAGGATCCTGATCTGCAGGTTTTAATATAAAAATTATTGTACTTAAACCTGTGGTTTCTTGTACCACTTCTCTCATAGTTTTGGGATGCAGATTAAAAACTCCTGCTGACTGGCACATTTTAAATCCTTTCAATTTAGCTCCCCAGATACCTCAGATGTGGTATTCACACACTTCACTCCCCCGTGCCCTTAGTGAAAATTAAGTCAGAGCATTCACTTTCTTTTGAAGCCAGGTTCAGAGCTGGCTGGTTTCACATTCCATCATGATGCTGCCTTACCCTGCTTCATAGTTTGGCCTTTCCTTCTCAGAAATGTTCACCATCATCCCTGGCCCCACACACGGTGGGCTCTGAGCTCTCCCTGAGATGTCTCCCAAGAGGTCAGGGCTCCCTGTAGGTTTTGCCCCCTCTGAACTGAGGAGGCAGCTCCTGAGGCGAGGACTTCAGTACCGGGTGCTCCTTCAGTGGGGTAGAGCTGGGCTATCAAGAGATGTGTGATATTTGAGTTGTAACTAAAACCGGTAAGCCCAGTAAGTGTACTGCAGTGCGAGTGCATTTCAGTGATGGCGTTTGAGTGATCAGGTTCTGTCAGGACGTACCAGATAAAATCTGCATGCTTAATTTAACTCTGACAGCGGCAAGCTAGTGCAGACCAGCTGAGTTTTGCATGAACGTTTCTGTACGCATGGTGTTGAAATGGTAGGGGTTTGTTCTATGGTAATGCCAGGCTGTGGAACCTGCTCTGGAGTGCTTGATATCATCTCATTAGACAAAACCAGAAGCCATGTAGTCATAAGTGTGCTGACAACAACAAATGCTTTCAGTGGCATCTGAATCGTGCTAAATTCTGACCTAAATGTAGGAGCTCACTAGTGCCAGGACTTCCACAAGGCATGCTGCCTTGCTATGTGTTCAGTTTTGGGCCCCTCACTATGAGAAAGTTATTGAGGCCCTGGAGCATGTCCAGAGAAGGGCAGCGAAGCTGTGAGGGGGCTGGGGCACAAGTCTGATGGAGAGTGGCTGCAGGAACTGGGTTTGTTCAGTCTGGAGGAGGCTCAGGGGAGACCTCATTGCACTCTACAGCCACCTGAAGGGAGGTTGTGGTGAGGTGGGAGTCAGCCTCTTCTTTCAGGTATTAGCCATAGAATGAGAAAGAATGGTCTCAGCTTTCATCAGGGGAGGTTCGGGTTGGATATTAGGAAGGATTTCTTCTCAGCAAGAGCAGTGCTGCAGTAGCACAGGCTGCCCAGGGAGGTGGTGCAGTCACCATCCCTGGAGGTGTTGAAGAGCCGTGTGGATGTGGCACTGAGGGACGTGGGCAGTGGGCATGGTGGGGGTGGGCTGGTAGTTGGACTGGGTGATGTTAGAGGTCTTCGCGAACCTTAACGATTCTATGATTCTATTCTTTTATTCCAGCAACTTAAAAATACATCCTCTTCTTTAATCCCCATCCTTGTTGTACTCTTACTGGTCCCTTTGCAGAAGTTCTAACTTTTCTGCTGATTCTACAGCTTACCTTGCCGTGCTGCTCTACCTCGGTGAGGTTCTTCATTCTCCGTCAGAGAAGTCTGGTGAAAATGTGAGAGCTGCTCTCATCACGAGCTCGCCTGAGTTTAATTTGCTCTGTGTTTTTCCTTAGACCTCTGGAATCCCTCCTTGGTACTTAAGTTGGGGTATCTAAAATTAGATACTTGTGTTCGTATCTCAGGCACCATCTTAATGATCTGTGTGAGGTCTTTGGCATTGCTTGAAAATCAGATTACTTACCTATGTGTTTAAACGAGGGTATATACTAAATGCTTCCTCTCCAATTTCCACCCCCCCACTCCAATTATTGGCCTTAATTTTTTTCTTCCACAATGTTTTTATCCTTCACATCCTGCCTGCTATGGCTCCCCACTCACTCAAGCCAAGGATTTTGATTTTTATTACTTGAGATTGTCACTCTGGGTGGTTTGGCAGCATCTGTCCAATGCGAATACACTGCTACACCCACTTGATGGCTTGTCTCCTGCTCTGAACATTTTCTTGTTACTTCTAAATACGTGTTTGTTTTTCTTTTAAAGCATTTGGCACACCTTGTCCTCATTGTGCATCAGCAGTTCTCTGTTCCATTGGCACCAACGGAAAGAGCATTTCAGTCAAAGTGTAATAACAATAATGTACAACCTTAAGGTAAATAAACAAGCCACGCTTTACTTTTATTTCAGTTGCATTTGGGGAATTCTTTTCCTTTTTCATGTAGTTGTTCCAGCTTTAGCTCCTGTTCTCATTCTCCCTCCACGGAGGCCAGGCCAATTCCTGCTGCCCTGCAGCTCTATGTGCCACCAATACAGCCCCAAGGCAGGCTGTAAACCCATCCCCCACTTCCCAGCACCCTGTGCGCAAGCTGCTGTTAGCCTGCCCCACGGCTCCAGGGAGTTGCCCTCTTGGCTTCCCATAGATTTGCTTATGTCTGATGATCTGAAATTAGAATCCTTTCCCTGCTCTGCCCTTTTCTTTCAACGTGTAAATCCTTGCAGATTTCCCGTAGGGAAGAGAGGGGGATTTTCCCACCATTAAAAATAAAAGGAAAGGGAAGGAGAAAGACTGAAGACTCATAAGATACTTGGAAAAGTGATTAGAAAACAAACAAACCTGCAACTGGGTCAGTTATTTGCATCCTCTAGTAGAAATATAGAAACCCTGAATAGGGAGCTTCCCCTTGGGCTGGCTGCCCGTTCTGTTCATGCGTTATCAAGGTGCTCTGTCAGTGCCGTGCTTCTGATTTTGTCTTCTTTAGCTGTGATTTGGGGATGATTGCCGCTTATACAGAGATTGTGGGTCTCCTGACAGACCTTCCTCTCTCTTTCTTTTTTTGTCCCTTCCTTAGAAATTCTCATAGGTGTGGTGCTACAGCTGGAGGAACAAGGCTTCCCACATCTCTTCATTATGAATTCTGTACAAAGAGAATGTGGGTTTATTTTTCTTTCCCCTCCTCTTCATCTGGAGCAATCACACGGCATTGTTCTCCTAACTATGACAGATGCAAAAGGTGCATGTTAGTGAGGTGGTTATGAAGAGTTTGTGCAGTTCCAACACTGCTGGTCAGTTCTAGCTGATGTGCGGACATCCCTCCCAGCCTTGTCTGGGTGGTCGTCATCATCTGACTACTGATTCATGAGATCTTTTTGACACGTAACATGAGCAGTAGTTGGTTTAAAATTCATTTTCCTCACAAACAAAAGGTTTATATGGCATTTTATATTAAGAAAACACAAAGAGGAGTATATTTGACTTAAACTACTTTAAAAGAAGTCAATCACAGAAAGCCATCTCAAAGATCTGGGCTTAGAGAAGACTCCCTTCCTTCCTTCCTTCCTTCCTTCCTTCCTTCCTTCCTTCCTTCCTTCCTTCCTTCCTTCCTTCCTTCCTTCCTTCCTGCCTGCCTGCCTTCCTGCCTGCCTTCCTGCCTTCCTTTCTACCTTTCTTACTGCCTGTATTCCTCCCTCCTTGTCTCCCTCCTTTCCATCCACCTATCCAATGAGTCATCCAGTCCATCTACCCACCCATCCATCCATCCATCCATCCATCCATCCATCCATCCATCCATCCATCCATCCATCCATCCATCCATCCATCCATTATCTGTCCATCCATCTCCTGTTGCTTGCTGTGTTTTGTTTTGCCAAGGGAAGCTCTGAAATACAGGATGAGAACTGTCAGGGCAGCAGGACCCTGGAGCACTCTAGAGCATTTACCTTTTTCTCAGGGTAGATGCTACCATTGATTTTGGCAGCAATTCATATTAACAAGTGGTAATAAAGGCTAACAAAATATGGCCTCCGGTTACAAGTAAAGTGATTCTCCATTTCAGTAGGCAGGATCGAACACTGAAGCTACAGTGGTTTAGAATAGGATTTGATAGTGGGTGGAGAATGCAGCCCAAAGGTACAGATTAATATTAAATATTTTCTATTTGAAATGACTGCTGTTTCCTGTCTATATATATATCCATCCTGGTGGCTTCACAAAGCTGGATGAAGATATGTGGAATGACTAACTGATCTCACATTTGCAGTTGCATTTTGAATCTGACATAAAAAACAACAAAACAAAACAAAACAAAACCCACCCATTATAAAATAGAAAAGTAAAAATAGAATTGAAGGGGAGCTGTTGTTCTTCTAGCCAGCTTGTTGTGTTTGCTGGACAAGGAGATATACTTGCATGCTAATTTTTCTTTGCTGGACAGGAAGGGTTCTGCTTTCAAAAGGAGGCTTTTAGAAAGCTGTAGCTTTCATATTTTTCATCCATTAAAGCTCATGTTGAGTGTCTGCAAACAGAAAGAAAGCAAGTGTGCTGTTTTTTTCCTCCTTTGGCATTGTAAAATCATCATATGAAAGCCAAACCTCTCTTTGCTGTACCTAGAATCACAGGTAGCAGATGTGATGAATAACTAGGTACTCCTTTAATGTATTCTTCTTCCTTACTATTCTCTCATTTAATCCATTCATCGTGGCTTGCTGCGAGCTCCCTCAGTTTGAACTGACTTACGCTGCTGTGTTCTGAGCCCTGTGGGAACTCCTTGGCCTGATTTTTCAAGGCACTGTTTTGTGGCTGTGAAATAAATACAGCTGTGCTACTTCCAAGACTTGAAAGAACAAGAGAAGTTGCACTGATATATGTAGGCATTGGCATACACGCATGCACAGATGCATCAGAGATGTGTATAGATGTGTGTTTGTGCATGAACGTCTGCATGAAGCGGCTTGAAGACTGAATATTTGGTCTTGAGCACAGATTGAAACTCTTCCTTTGATGATTCTTTTTTAACGAGGTGGGCTGTTCCAAGCATGCATGCTTGCAGCTGTCTGTCAGCTCTGAGAGTGGCTGCTGTGAGATACCAGTGATCTGAGCATGCAGTTAGCTGCTCCTCAATTAGGCTCTGCTCACATAGCAAGCATCCAAGAACACCTAAAGCAAATCCTGCAAGGGAGGGCTCTGTGCTGGGAAGCAAGCTGTAACAAACCATTTTGCTTCCTTTTCTCCTGATGGAGGAATGCATACATCCCTTTTTGCCTCAAGGACTTTCCTTTAGCCATTGCCTTGTGTGAGGGGGGTCTGCATCCCAGGCTCCACACTGAAGGACCCCCAGAGCTACTGAGCAGGAGAACTGGGGCTGCTGGGGTGAAGTATGGAGTGTGAAGATGAGGACTGTTGCACATTAATGACAGGCAAAGAGAAGTATGAAAACCTGATGTTTTCCTTGAGAGGTGCAGCTTGGTTTCATTTGATAAAGTCTCTCTAAATTGTAGAAGTTAATAGGAACAATCATTTTCTGAAAGGAATCCTTATCTTCTGAAGGAATCGTTCTTGCAAAGGATGTTGCCAGCCCTTCAGACACACTAGAGCATAGTGCAAATTTGGATCACTCAGCTTCCAGTTGCAGGCCTCAACTTTGGATCTTTTCACCTATTTAGCAAACAAGTCAATTCATTTAAATTTTGATGTAGAGCATGAGTAGAAGCAGAGGATAATTTGCACTGGAGGAGCAAAGCAGTGTGTGGAGCAGGGCATATTGTGGCTAGTTTCTTGCAGAAGTGAGCAGAGTTGGCTTCAGGCTGGAGCATATCTTTCTGACCGATTTACAGACTCCTCAAAAACCACTTCATGATGGAAAACCTGATATATGCTCAGCCACATCTGTATTTTTCCTCTTTTGGACACGTTTTCTGTGGTCGTAGCAGACAGATCTGAAAAAAAGATTATCACAAATCCTATTTCTTTGGAGGTGAGGAATGTACTTCACAGGATTATCCGTCATGCGGTGGATGCAGGTGGAAAGCCTCTTGCCTGCAGGACCTTGTTTGTCAGCAAGATTCCTGTCTTATAAACTATTGGCAGCTGGCATGATAATGAGTCCATTTCAATATAAATGAGCTTCATTTTATTAATTTCTGTCAGCTCCTGAGCAATGCATGAACCGCTTTTCAGACAGAACTCAACCAACAGCTTGGGGGGAGAGGGGGAGGTGGGGAACAGAGAGGGGAACATGAAGGAGGAAAAAGAGAATGAGAATGTTTTTAATTTGGAAGGGAGCCGATGACGCTCATTTCTTTTGAGATCCCAGCCAAGTGGGGATCACAGTTTCCCCACCAGATAGCTGTAATAACCTGATAGGCATCGGTAATCTCATCCAAAGCTTTTTGTTTTGTTTTTCTTGTGCCTTTTGGAGGTATCTATAACTTGTACAACTGGGCTTGTGGCATTTTGTTGGCACTATTGCAGGGCCATGGAGGAGCAGCGGTGTGACAAGAGCTGTTGTGGGCAGAGCCCTGACTACTCTAGTGGGCCCGCAGTGCCTCACAGGACCGGGCCCTGCATGGCTCCCAGTGGTACCAGGCCAAGAAATTGCCTGGGTTTGTGCAAAAGCACCTGTGTGACTTCAGGACTGTTCTTATGACCAGTCTGAGGTCTAGGTAGGCACAGGCTGTCTCTTGTATCTGTGCTTTTATGGGTGCAGTTAACCCCAAGAGCCTTTCGCCATGCACAAAATCACGTTAACGCTCTGCTGTACGCTTCTGATTTGTCCTTGGAAAATGTTAATGAAGTCACTGCTGGGATTACTACCCTTGTCATAAATTAGGCAGTCGGCACAGAGTCATTTTTTCTGGGGTCTCTTAGTTTCAGGCCTTTCTTGGGTGGTTTGCCTCCAGAGGCCGAGCCTGCATCCCTCTGAGGGTGCCTTTGTGAGAGGCCATGTTTGGAGCCCTGTCCCAGCTGCAGGCACAGGTGTGTTCTCTGCCCTGACTGCTCCTTTGCAGGGCACCTTCAGTTCATCAGGGAATTGTATTGCAAAAAGCATCAGGATGGGGAGCTCTGCAGATTGGGCTCAGGGCATCTGGTTGGGCTTTTCGTTTATTCTGCTCTCATCGGATTGTATAATTCAAATTGAAACACAGCATTTGCATGCTGTATTGAATGATGTTTCCTAGGTAAGTGATGATAATAGGACTTGGCAGAATGTGTCCTCCTGTATGGCCATTCCTGCTAACCCTTTGTCTGATTTTTGTTGTTTTTTTTTTTCTCCCCTCTTTCTCCCCAGGTTTTTGGCATATAGTCATAGACTCTGACGAGGGAGTAATGGAGGCGCTGAGTGGCAGGTGCTGACAGCTTCTGCAATCCCAGTAACTGTTCATTTTGGTATCATTTGCAATTCTATACCTCTAAATGCCACAGTTCTCTTGGGGAAGGTTGCGCTGGATACCAGTATTGCCTTGGAAGGTACATGTGTGTCCATACATTTTCTTGAGGAGTTTGCTGTGTTTTTATAATGGTTCGTGGGAGGGGAAAAATTGGATAAGCTGCATGTGGTTTATGGTTACACCCATTTAGCAATACAAAAGCATTTGAATTGCTATCAAGCAGCTACTGATGACATCCCTTCCTCTCTCTCTCCTCCTCTGATTTGAATCGCCTGCGGGGCCTTTTTGGAGTCCATCCCATGCTTTAACGTATGCGAGAATGGCTTACAAAAGAGCAATGGCTAGTTAAAAGGTTCTTATTTGAAAACAATTAAATATGCTGTTGGAGTTTCTGGGAAACTCAAAAGGCATAGCGTGGAATTTCAGTCCCCTTCTTGCACATGTTAATTACAGTAAAATATGTATGTTCGCACTTGGTTATTAGCCTTGTACATTTTCCTGTGTGGTTCTTGTGAGTTCAGTAAAAATCTTTGTCATCGGCTGGAAGATTTGCGCAGAAGTTTATTTCAGTAGAACCATTGCTCACCGTGGATTTAATCATTGTTCTGGTTCTCACAACCTTCAAGCTTCGCTCCAGGAGAAAAAATACAGATTTGTCACCAGGGCCTCCTACTAGAATCTAAATTTAAATTGGCAATCTGTTGTCTTGCGAGGTGCTTCAAATTTGGTTGAAAGTTAATAATATGTCAGATTTTCTCCTGGAATCGAAAGGCCCAACTTTTTGGAATCTGGGGAGTTAGTAACTTAGGTTTAATTTAAGCAAATATTTTAACTTTGTAATATTTCTGAGGAGTACTTAATATTGGGGAGAAGGGAAGAGAAACAAGAATTCCAGTTTTGAAAAGAAATGTGTTCTTAGATGGGACCATCATCAGTGGTCATTTGGAATGTGATCTTCTTTATCTGTAACCATTTTCTATGACTCATCCGGCAAAGACTCAGCAGTTCAGCTAGAGTTCAACCAGTCCGTCTATGGTAGTTGATAGAAGGAGCATTGTTTTTTCTAAAGATTGGCTGCAGAATTTTTGTTCTCCTTGCTGATATCCTAGTGTTGATATCACAGTCACATATTGAGTCTTTGTTTTCCGTGATAAAAAGAATAAAAAAGAAATCCTTACTGTCTATTGGTGTGCAGTAGACAGGCCTTCCTGATCCTTCCTGAACTTCCATGATTTTTATGTTTTTCCTCTTCTGAACCAGGACGGAACAGATCTTGTAGGAGCAGTTGCCCCTCGAGGATGCAGATGAACAAGTTGCAGCCCCTTGTTTGCTTCACTTGGGTTGCAGATACAGATCTTGATCATCTGCTTCTTTGGCAAGTGACTGAGTCACTGAGCTGGTATCTCCTCTGGGAGACGTGCCTGTCTCCCTGCTTTGGTTTTCGTGTTTCTTCCTCATGGAATGGAAAAGCCTTTCATCAAAACCGATCTATTCCCACAAAGAGTTTGGGTTTTGATGAATCAACATTTTCTGCTGAAAAATTTCCAACTGGTTCTGCTTGTGATAATGGTCTGTGTGCACTAATCTCTGCTGCTTTTGGAGAATAATTCAGAACAGATTTTTGACACGTCGCAATCCTTGGCCATGCTTGACAGTCCTGTTTAAAGCATCAAGACATGTCACACTTGATTTATGTAGTGTCCTGTGGGTACCTCAGTAGGTCTTTAATGGTCACCTTTGGATTCAGGCGGGCGAGCTAACAAGGGGAGCCTTTGTCCTATCAGCGTTTACGTGCAAGTCCCATTAATATGACTCATTTTCTTAATTTGATACAGATTTTTTTCATTGAGTGTGCTAAATTCGGTTAAGCTGTAGACAGGCAGCATCTGGCAGTTGTGGCTGGAGCAGTTGGAGGCGTTTCTGCCCTAGGGTGTCTGCTGCTGCCCCAGGAGGGGGGGGGGCTGAGGCTCCCTTCCCCTGCCTCGCTCCTGCTAGCTGAGGACACTGCATCTGCACCACAGCTGCCCCTGCCACCATGTTCCCCCTTCTCTGGCTCCTGCATCGCTCTGCAGCCATGCCGCCTGTCCTTGCTGTGTCCCCAGGCAGGCTTCCTCGTGCTGGTGCTGGTGCGTGCGCGTTCAGCTCATGAGCTCTGCAAAACTAAACTTTTAAAAGTAGTCTTTTGTTTTTCTTCTCAGTTTAATTTTTCCCGTTTTGGTGAACTTGTTTGCAAGATCCTATAAACACCTGAACTGGTTTGGATCGACTAGTGGAAATATACAGTGGGACCTGCAGCGTATAGGTGGGGAAGACGGAGGGATTGGGGTAAGGCTTCAGAAGTTGCCCTCCCTGGGTACAGGAGCGAGCTCTGGGCTAATCACCTGGATAGATAGCTGTCTGCAGGATTTGCAAAGGCATCCTCATCTAAAGCGCCAATATCTGGAATTAAAAAGGGACAGCTATTTACTTTGAAGTCTGGCACTTCTCGCAGGTATCTAGCAGATACTTCTCATTGTGTGAAATTACTCAGTAAACATTCCTGTAGCCGGCTGCGTTTGTGGAGGAAAGATTTCCCTCCTTTCTGGAGAGCCTTTTCTGGCTGGGGAAGCAGCCTGGGCTGCTGCTTCTTTTTGGTTTGGTATCATTCTGCCTGGTGTGCATGGATTCTACGTCAAGGTGGTGGCACAGTGCTCTTTTCTGCAGCACAGTGTTTTCATCAGCAAGTGTGCCTGGCTGTGCAGTGCGCTAGGAACACCCCTGCCCTTCTGCAGCTCCATATCAAAAGGTAAAGAGCCTCTCATTTAATTTTTTCATGGTTTCAAGAGAACTTTTAGAACTGCTTTTTCTCCTTAAATAGATACTGAAGTGATGGTTTCATTGCTGGAGATGGGGGAAAAATGTCTACATGCTCTGATGTGCTTTGCAGCCAGTAGAAATCCTGTCAAATGAGAGTATGGTTAGTGAGAATTTCAGAATCAAAGCAGCTAAAAGCATTACCCCAGGAGAATTTCTTTTGCAAGAGGGGGAGTGTTGTGGTCTGGCTTTAGGCATCAGTGTGGGAAACAAAATGCAGGTTTTGTGCTCTAAAGTGCTTCAAAAGTAGCCAGCTGACATTCTTTTTTTCTGTCCAGTCCATATCAAAGGTCTGTAGCTTCTAAGGAATAATGAACCCTGCCTGGGGATTTATAATGCCGTCACTTTTATTTTTCACATTCAAACCTACTCTCTGTTCAGCACATTTATTTTTCTAAACGATGCATGATAACCAAGTCTCATGACAGTCAATGGGAGTTCAGCCATTACATTCAGTAGACGCAGGGTATTTCCTGGTATGGTTTCCTTGGCACGTGAGTATATTTACTTTAGATACGGAAATGTCCAGATATTTCTGGAGGAGCCTGTTGCTCTAGCACAGAGCAGACTTTCAGCCTCAGATGCAACCTGCTTAGCTGGGCAGAAATATTAAGTAGTGTCATCCTCTGTTTTCAGAAATGTTACTATATAAGCTCAGTTCCACCCTACGTGACCAGAGCAGCCTACGGCAGAACTGCTGTGCCCACGTTTAACGCAGTCACTTCATTGCTTTTGCTGTATTTTATGTAGGGTTAATTTGGTTTCGTGCAATAGTGATACTGTGCATTTAGATAGTGAGGGAGCACACATGGGCACATTCAGCCAGTGAACCCTGGGCTCAATACTCATTCACAAGTCCTGTTTAAGAAGAAGAAATTGCCTGGTGAAATTAAAACCTCCAGAATATTTTACTGTCAGAACAGAGTTCTTTTTTTCAACCTAGACTAATAGAAGTACCTTAAAATGAGGAAGCTTTGTCTTGGAATTTCTGTTAAAGATTAATGGACTGTTTATCTAAATATAATTGTCTTATGTCTAATTCAGGATCCCTCCTATTTAATTTTGAATGGCCACGTACTTTAGCATTTACTTTTCTTGCTCTTCTTCTTGCTCTTTGGTCAAAAGGAGCCAATACTACTAAAAAAATATTTCTGACATTTGTTGAGTGAAATCACAGATCTCAATGTGTTTTCCAAGGCTGAATCCAGATCATGACTCCCATCTGCTCGATGGGAAACCTGTTTCAGGGAGGGGCACACACAACTTAATAATGCAGGAGGCTGGATATGGAGAAGGGGGCAGAAACCCAGTCCCTATCTTCCAGCTCAATTTTCTCTTTGCTAGATCAAAGTGCTTAGATCTAGCTATCTGCTTCAGAGTGAGTAGGAAGGAAAGGTTATTTTTGTATAGTCTGAGTCACTCGTGATAATGTATTTTTCATAATACAGCCTTCTTGTGTGGGGATCTTTGTACCTGATTAACGTTGCTCTGTTTTTTTGTTCCAGAAATCAAACCTATCATTAGCTTGCAAACGACTAGTTGAATTTGTACTTTGCTGTTTGGTGCTTCAACTTGTGGTTCCTAGGAAAAAAGAAAAAAAAGAGTGAAATCTCAAATAAAGATGTTTGTCCTTCTGCTTTTTGGTATCTCGTTGCACTCAGATAAGCAATTGTGCCTATCTGCTTGTTGATTTTTTGAGTTTATAGTGTTGGCTAGGATTGTGAAGGATTAGCTAATACCAATAGCTAAGTGAGTGTGTGTGTAGCTGAGTCTGATAGCGTACTTTCTGATAAACTGGCTCCAGTCCATACTGAATCAAGGTTCAATCCTTCCCTCTTCTATGCTCATCGTTCACCCTGGCATAGCAATGACCTGTACTGATTTATCTGATTTGCAACTGTAAGTTGCTGGTACAATTGCCAGCTCCCTTAATTAATTGTTGAATTGTTGGATTACTGTAACCACTGCTACAGCAAACCTTGCTGACTTTAATAGCCCCTGATCTTTCCCCTTGCAGACTGTGAAGCCATGGGAAACGCGGAAAGCCAAAACGTAGAGCATGCCTTCTATGGAGAAAAGCACGCCAGCCTGGGCCGCAAGCACACATCACGTTCACTTCGCCTCTCCAATAAAGCTTCTCGCCGGACCCGACACGCTTCTTCTGGCAAAATTATCCACAGGAACTCAGAGGTGAGCACCCGCTCCAGCAGCACCCCCAGTATCCCCCAGTCTTTGGCAGAGAACGGTCTGGAGCCCTTCACCCAGGAGGCCAACCTCGAGGACTTTGGGAGCCCAATCTGGGTGGACCGTGTGGACATGGGCTTGCGGCCCGTCTCCTACCACACCGACTCCTCCGTTACGCCCAGCATGGACAGCAGCACTGTGCTCACCGCAGCCTCTGTTCAGAGCATGCCCGACTCGGAGGAGAGCCGGCTCTATGGAGAGGAACCGCCATTCCTGGCTGAGGGTGACGGGAGGCTGCGCCGGTACGCGGCAAATGGGACGAGGTTTGTGGAGACAGCCAGCTTCAAGAAGAAGCGCTCCAAATCAGCCGACATCTGGCGGGAGGACAGCCTGGAATTTTCGCTTTCTGACCTCAGCCAGGAGCATTTGACAAGCAATGAGGAAATTCTGGGTTTGGCCGAAGAGAAGGACGTTGAGACGGCCCGGGGAACAGAGGCTGAGTGCAGCCCCCAGCAGCTGGTTGGCTGCCAGCGTGCTAACTCCATGAGTGACTTGTACTCCCCCAAAGCCCCAAGCGCTACAATAAATGGGGGCCCACGCAATGCTTTCGGAGGGTACTGCCGGAATTTAGTGTCTGACATCCCGGACATTGGCA